>NC_041227.1:89164583-89185505 GCF_002837175.3 Physeter macrocephalus | reverse complement strand
GTGGGATTTTCCCGGACCGGGGCACGAACCCGCGTCCCCTGCATCGGCAGGCGGACTCTCAACCACTGCGCCACCAGGGAAGCCCTCCGGTGATTTTTGAAAGCACTGCAGTGTCTGCCTGATTCTCCCCGCAAGGGACGGTTATATCAGAAGTGGGGTGGGGGGGGGGACCAGGAGCTTTTCCTTCATGAGGTGTTTTCCCTTAAGACCCAGGAAGTTCAAAGTCTTATGGTTAATAAATCAGAAACTGCCTGGGTCCTGATTTACCAGCGCAAAATTGTCTTTTCATTCATAACTTTAAGTTACACCACGTTCAGTGTCTGCACGGTGGCCTTTGACTGTGCTGTCTTTCCCGGAGAGAGAAGGTATCTGTAGAAGGAAGCCCCTACATGCCCTATAGACCTTTCCACTCCCCATTTTTACCCCATCCTCCAATCAAAAACAGACCTGAAGAACAGCCTCCTCCCCACCTCTCTCCCAGAACAGCAAATGCCTGTTAATTCCCGCCCCCTCCCCCAGATCCGGGAGCTCCGGCATGAGAACGTGGCCCTCTACCTGGGGCTCTTCCTGGCGGGGGGAGCTGGCGGCGCCGCGGCCCCCAGGGAAGGGATGCTGGCTGTGGTCTCAGAGCACTGTGCCCGTGGCTCCCTCCAAGACCTCCTCGCCCAGAGAGACATAAAGCTGGACTGGATGTTCAAGTCCTCCCTCCTACTGGACCTCATCAAGGTGTGCGTGTCGGGGTGGGACCGGGTGGGCTGCGGCGGGGAGGAGCCGGCGGGGGAACCGCGTGGGCTGAGGCTGCCCCCGACGCCACTCCTTCCAGGGAATAAGGTATCTGCACCATCGAGGCGTGGCCCACGGGCGGCTGAAGTCGCGGAACTGCGTGGTGGACGGGAGGTTCGTGCTTAAAGTCACCGACCACGGTCATGGGCGGCTGCTGGAAGCGCAGAGGGTGTTACCGGAGCCTCCCAGCGCGGAGGGTAGGATTCCCCGGCTGCCTCCCGGGCGGCCGAGCAGCCCCCGCCCGCATCCCCGTTGTTTCAAGGGCCTCTCCTTTCCTCCTTCCCTCGCGCTCTCTCCATCCCAAACCCACCGGACGGGACTTCTGCCACGGAGAAGGTCTTGTGACCTCTGAGATGAGCGGGGTCAGGCCCCGTGACCGGGGAGGCGGGGAGTTGTTAGGGGGCGGGACTTGTGCCTGAGGGGCGGAGCTCCTGCCCTTGCAGGGGGGTCTGCTTCTAGCGGGGCTTTGCCTAAGGGCGGGGCTTGTGCCCAAGGGACCTAGTCTGCTCTCGGCACCGCTTTGTCTAAAGGGCGGGTCCTATTTGGGAGGGCCTGGCTTTCTGAGACCTGCTCTGGGTTTCTGGTAGTTTCTCCTGGGGATCACTGGGCAGCAGGGCCAGACTGAGGCTGGGGAGTTGAGCGGGTGCGAGCCTGGGCTTTCTGGTGGTGGGGGAGGGTGTCTGTTCCTAGCGCCTCTATGGCCCTCCGCATGCCCACGCTCCCTTCCCCGACCCCAGACCAGCTATGGACAGCCCCGGAGCTGCTTCGGGACCCGGCCCTGGAGCGCCGGGGAACGCTGGCCGGCGACGTCTTCAGTCTGGGCATCATCATGCAAGAGGTCGTGTGCCGCAGCGCCCCTTACGCCATGCTGGAGCTGACTCCCGAGGGTACGGCCGCCCTCGCCTGGCCTTTGGACTAGAAAGACACCCTGCTGTTAGGCAGAGACCCAGCCTCGCTCGGTGCTGAGACTTACTTATGTGGGACTCCCTAGAGCTGAGTTCTGAAGGGTCAGGGCAGTGGAGAGCCAAGCATCAGGATGGGACGGGGCGGCCTTTCAGCACCCAGACATCAGTGGTTTCCTCTGTCCCGACCCTGGACCCAGCCTGCTGCCCCAACGGTGGTAGCAAGCTCCTCTCTGGTTCTTAGGGGCCCCAGGGAGGCAGCACGATAGGGGGAAGGGGGAAACAGCGGATGCATCTGGTTCAGATCTATATTATCATGTACAGGATACAGCATGCTACTTGATCACTCTAACCCTCACTTGTCTTACGTGTGATAAATGTCAGTCTCTTTGCCTGGCCCCTCTTACTGCCCCCTGGCCCCCAGGGTTCAGGGTCCTGTTGCTCCCAGCAGCACCTCGCACACTACGCTTCCCCACCTACTGAAGCTTCCCCTACCAGCCCCCTCCTCTTGAGATTCAACAGTCAGGGCAGAGTCAGAGGTGGCTTCTGTTCTGGCACACCCCCTCTCTTGTTCCCTTCATGCCTCCAGAAGTGGTGAAGAGGGTACAGAGCCCCCCTCCGCTGTGTCGGCCCTCGGTGTCCATGGACCAGGCGCCCATGGAGTGCATCCAGCTGATGAAACAGTGCTGGGCGGAGCAGCCGGAACTTCGGCCCTCCATGGACCGCACCTTCGACCTGGTCAGGGGCTGGGCTGGGCAAGCACTGGGCTGGCAGTTTGCCAGCAACTTGGGGTAGGGGAGGGGAGGCTGCAGGAAGGCAAGCTGGCAGGATCTCTGACCTTCCAGGCTACTTCCTAAGGGGTAGTCTGAGGATTAAGGGTTTGGTGGGGACAGAATTAGAATGGGGGCTGTGGAGGCCTTTGGAGCGGGAGATGGAGCTCTGGGTGGGAGAAATATTCAATTCAATTCAAATAACATTTATTGAGTATGTGTTTGGCCTAGTGAGGGAGAAAGACCCTTGGCCTGGAAGTCCAAAGACTGGGCTGGTTCCAGCTCCTTGTCAGTTGCTAACAGAACAGGTGACCTCCTAATAACGTGTGAAAACACAGCGCCCAGCACGGGGCAGCACGGGCTTGACGAGTATAGATGAAAGGGGGTGGGGGCAGAGGATCAGGCATAATACAGCCCCATGAGAGGGGCATGGCAGCCCAGGTCCTCAGCAGCCCCGCCAGCTTCCTCCTCCTCCTAGTTCAAGAGCATCAACAAGGGCCGGAAGATGAACATCATCGACTCGATGCTGCGGATGCTGGAGCAGTACTCCAGTAACCTGGAGGACCTGATCCGGGAGCGCACGGAGGAGCTGGAGCTGGAAAAGCAGAAGACAGACCGGCTGCTCACACAGATGCTGCCTCCGTGGGTGCCTATGGGGAGAGGTGGGTGGGGAGGACAGCTGGAATCCAGCCAGACTGGGGTGGCCTCCAGGTAAGCTCACCACCTGCCCTCCCCAGGTCTGTAGCCGAGGCGCTGAAGATGGGGACACCTGTGGAGCCCGAGTATTTCGAGGAGGTGACGCTGTACTTCAGTGACATTGTGGGTTTCACCACCATCTCAGCCATGAGCGAGCCCATCGAAGTGGTGGACCTGCTCAATGACCTCTACACGCTCTTTGACGCCATCATCGGCTCCCATGATGTCTACAAGGTGGGGTGTGTGGGGGGCAAGCCCTCCTTCAGCTTCTCCGGCCCCCGCCCCCCTGCCCGAGGTCACCAGCACGATCCTCTTCCCCAGCCCTGCCGTCCCTTTTCTCCTCTGGCAGTCCCCAGCTCAGTCCCCCAGCTGGAAGGCTCCCCAGGATCTCCACACTCACCGCAGTTCGGGCCTCCCGACAAGGGACGTTGGCATCGGCGGGGTGCTCAGTACTGAATTCTCTCCTCAGGTGGAGACAATCGGGGACGCCTATATGGTGGCCTCAGGGCTGCCCCAACGGAACGGGCAGCGGCACGCAGCAGAGATCGCCAACATGGCTCTGGACATCCTCAGTGCCGTGGGCACCTTCCGCATGCGGCACATGCCCGAGGTGCCCGTGCGCATCCGCATCGGCCTGCACTCGGGTAACTCCGCGCCTTCCCGGCCTCTCCAGCCCATCTCCCTTGTTAGGGCTGGGCTCCAGATTTCCTAGATAGGAGGCAAACTCGTGGGGTGGGTGGGGGCGGGGACTTGTCTTGAAGCCGCCTTTTCACAGCAGGCACCGCATTGTAATCGGGAGGGTACGCTTGAGAGCGTTTCTTTGGGAAGCCAGTGGAGATGATGGGGTGCTAAAGGCCCCCCAAGCCCTAGGTGCCACGCAGCCGCCAGCAGGCCAGCTTCAGCGCGGGCCAGCCAGCCCACTGACGCCGCGCGTCTCCACAGGCCCGTGCGTGGCGGGCGTGGTGGGCCTCACCATGCCGCGGTACTGCCTGTTTGGGGACACGGTCAACACCGCCTCGCGTATGGAGTCCACCGGGCTCCGTGAGTGTGATGGGGCGGGAGCGGCGGGGAGGGGGCGTGGGAGGGGTGTCCTGAGCTCCCGGTGTCCTCTGAGCTCACGGTGTCCCCTGCCGTGCCAGCTTACCGCATTCACGTGAACAGGAGCACCGTGCAGATTCTCTCCG
This sequence comes from Physeter macrocephalus, assembly GCF_002837175.3. Lineage (NCBI taxonomy): Eukaryota > Metazoa > Chordata > Mammalia > Artiodactyla > Physeteridae > Physeter > Physeter macrocephalus. The sequence goes on along the minus strand of NC_041227.1, from coordinate 89,181,170 downwards.
CCCTAGACGAGGGCTTCCAGACCGAGGTGCGGGGTCGCACGGAGCTGAAGGTGAGGCCGGGCTGGAAGACGCAACTCGCCACACCTGGTTCCACTGAGACCTCGAGATCCACCGGCCCTCACCTCAGCTCGCCTGAGTCCTCCCCTCCCCCGTGTCTCCCCAGGGCAAGGGCACCGAGGAGACGTACTGGCTGGTGGGCAGGCGCGGCTTCGACAAGCCCATCCCCAAACCGCCTGACCTGCAACCGGGGTGAGGATCCGGCCTTCGCGCGCCATGACCGAGTTGGTCCTTCCATGCCCTCCCTCCCCTCCTGCCCTGCACCGGACCCCGCCCAAGCCGGGTGACCTGGGCCTCGCCCTCCTACTGCCTATTCTCCCCCCATGAGGCCGCCCCTCCCTTCGCCACAGGGCCAGCAACCACGGCATCAGCTTGCAGGATATCCCGCCTGAGCGGCGCCGGAAGCTGGAGAAGGCGAGGCCGGGCCAGTTTTCCGGAAAGTGAGGCTGGGCCTGGGACAAGGTACTGCCCCCTTGGCTCCCACCCCCCACAGACCCCGGGGGCTACACACATGCTTTCTGGAGGACGGGCACCTCTTCCCCAGCCTGAGGACCTAGCCCTGCCTGCCTGCAGAACGTCCCACTCAAGCCAGGTGTCCCCGTCCTTCTCTGACTTGGTGAGCCCAGGCTGGTTCCTAAACCCAGGGATTTCCCAGCCGCAGGGATCCTGGTTCCATAGGTCTGAAGTGGGTCAGGAATACAGACTCAGGAATGCCTTTAAACATGACCTTCTGGAACTTTTGCTCTGACCCACCCCCGACGACGCACACGCACACGCACACACACGCACACACACGCACCATTAACCAGACCCTCCTCTGGGCCCCTCAGGCTACACACCGCCCAAGAGACAAACTCGAGGGAGCAACACTCACCAGAGGGCGAGGTGACTGCTGCCCCTAGCGCTCTGTTACAGCAGAAACCCTGCCCTCTGCCCTCCAAGAAACTCTGATCCATGACTCTCCCTTACTGAGGTGAACCCCCATGACCCCTTTCCATGATTTCCCTCTGAAACACTCCTCTTTCCCTCAGGATTATTCCGGAAGGTCCTTTTCCTGAAAGTTGCTGCCGTAGGTGACCAAAAGTCTGGCTAATACCAGTAGCTTCCGTCCAGCTCTGCCTCAAAGGATTCTGAGCCTTTGCAAGAGCTGGTTGCAAACCAGCTGTGTGACCCTGGGAAAGTCTCATGCGCTCTCTGGGCTTGGTTTCCCCTCCGTGGTAAAATGAAGGGTGGCCTACCTAGGTGGTTTCCATACCCTCCGGCCCTGACAGCTGGCCTTCAGAATGGTTGGCCTTGGGGTACAGGGCACTGGGCAAGTGGCCTCCAGCCCCAGTGACCCTGAGCCCATCAGAAAGGCCCCAGGAAGGAGGATCTGGGATTGGATGTCCCAACCCCAGAGGAGGTGGAGACCGCCTGTTCCACCAGAGCAGGGGTGTCGTGTGGCCTGAGGATTTGAGGGCTTCTGTTTAGCCTCAAGCATCCTTCCCTTCTCCATCCCGCACCAGTCAGAAACTGGCTCCTTCTCCAAAGTATGTGGCATAACCACATACTTTGCCCAAGTGCAGAGAAAAGCTTGTTTCAGATCTTTGGGGAAAGGAAGGTAAACAAACCCCACGAAACCTCTCCTAACCAGAACACCCAGGAATAGTAGCATTCTCTGTTTAACTGGGCGCCACTGAGCAGGCTGTTGAACAGAAAATCCTCCCAGCTTAGATCTTTGCGACAAGTATCAACCCCTCCCATCCCAGTAAGTCCCCAGGTAAAGCTTCTTTTGTGGAACTTTGATGTCCCAGAGCCTGAGCCTTGGCATATTGGACCCTGGGTGGCCTTCGCCATTGCTGCAGAACCTGGCAGAAGGTAGCAGCAGCTGTAGCCACCCAGGCTGTCACTAGGTAGTGAGCCTCCAGTCCCTGGAGATGTGCGAGCAGAACTGGAGACCTCTTTGAGCAGGGAGAGAACAGTCAGAGGGACTTCCTAGGCGGAAGGATGAACTAAATCCTCACCACACAGTGTGGTAGGTAGGCCAGCAGCAGTGAGCTTGTTAGCAATGCAGAATCTCAGCCCCAGGCGTATTGAAACAGAATTCCTAACAAAGTTCCTTCAGGGTATTTATATGCACATTAAAGTTTCTGAATCATAGAACTAAAGGATCCTAGGATCCCTAAAATCTCAGAACTGCTAAGATTTCATAAAAACCAGGCTAGAAACTAGTCCTGAGACTTTGTTTTGTTTGATCAATGGAGTGGTTTTGTTTTTGTCTTGAGCTGACATTTAGAAATCAAGAGATACCACATTGTAAAAATGGCTGCCAAATTTCCCTCTTCTCTGAAATCAAAAGCCCCACACAGGGCCAATTGCTGACTTCCTGCTGGAGCTAAAGAGCAACCATCCCCTCGTGCCGTCTCTCCAGGGTTTCGCTTTTCTGTTCTCACCGTGCCCACCACTCCCCGTGGACTCCAAGACACCAAGAGTTTCTGAACATCTCTTATGTACCTGTCCAGAGTCTGTAGACGTTAGACCTCAGGACTCTGGAGTAGCTGATGTTAGGATTACAGGCACTGCTGGAGATTGCTTTGTCTGACTCGTAAAATCCACAAGTTCAATGGTCTTCCCCTCCTTCCTAAAGGTAGAGAAAGAACAGACCAGAAACCTAAAATCCAGCACTTGTAGGTTCTGGTTACTTAAGGTGGTGCTGCTATAGTGAGTAATATAGTATAATTTAAAAAACATTTTTAACCGAGTTCGGACATGATGAATTAAAGATTTTTTTAAAACCCTGATGCACACATACACAAAATATTTTTTAACTTATGTACATTCTTAAACATCTCTCTTCAGATTTTCTCTGTACTTAGGCTCCAGGAATCAAGGGCAGGCTCTGCATTGCTGGTGTTGGACCCGACCGCGTGGACGTAGCTCTCACTCCCCTGCCTCTTCCCTCCCTCCCTCCCTCCCCACCCCTTACCTCTCCTTCCCTCCCTGCCTGTGAGGGGCCTAGGGTAGTTACTGGCCTGTGATTCAGGGGAGCTTTGGGAAAGAGTTGGCCTGGGATTAGGTGCAGGAGGTTTAGTGTGGACAGGCTGGGGCAAGGCACCCCCAGAGGGAGAGGAGTATGACCTGGGGCCCAAACCCAGTTTGGGGCAGAGGTGGGGCGGGCAGGGCGGAGCTGGTCCCTTCCCACCCTCAACTCAGCCTTGTTCCTGGGACTCAGTCTCCAAGGCAAGTGACGGGGGGGAGGAGCTGGTAAAGGAGAGGCCTGTCCTCCTCCCCAGCCAGGAGAACGCAGGACCACCCGCCCCAGAGCTCAGAGAGCTGGTGGTAGAAGAAGAGGCAAACAGTTAAGCCCCAGTCTCCTCTCTGCCCCTAGTCTCCTCTCTCTGCCGGGCAGTTTCTCCTTGCTTCTCCTCCATTTCCGTGGAACCTTTTCTCCTGGGCCCAGTCAGTCTCCTAGAGCCCAGCTGCCCTGAGACCCAAGTCCTCTCCACCTGGTCACCCCTCTTGTTCCGGGGACCCGGGCAATTCCCAGCCCAGAGAGCACCCGGCTGGGCCACTAGGCACCCCTCACCCTCAGACGTGTTTACACTACCTCGGCCAGCTGGCCTGTGCCAGGAGCCCACGTTCGGGGTGGCCTTGCCTTCAGGATGGCTCTGTCGCCAGGAGCAGCGCTGGCCGAAGCAGGGACCTCCCGCAGCTCTGCTGCCGCTTCCATCCCAGCTTCCATCCCATAGCCGGACGCTGCATCCTGACCCGGGGCTCACCTGGCGCCTTTTGTCTGTGCTGTTCCTCAGGGTCGGGGCCCTGCCCCCATCCCCACCTGCAGTGGGCCCCGAACACCCCCCTTTGGGGGGTCTGTGACACTGCGTTGTGGGACCGCGCTCACCGGGATCTTCTGGGCTGTGCACGGTGGACACCAGGCCATGTGCCGTGGTGCTGGGTCCTGGCAGGGTGAGGGCTGGAGTAAAGGTGTGCTTTCTTCCATTCCACGGTGTGTGCTCCTTTTGGCCTGGGTGGCCCGAACGCCCCCATCCCTGGAGTGTTCGAACCTGGCATTGCCATGGAGCACTTCAGATAAGGGGTGAACCCTAGAGATGACCTCGGCGGGGTGGGGGGGTGAACCCTAGAGATGACCTCGGCAGGGGGAGGTGAACTGGGATCAGCAACCCCCCGCCCAGAAACGCCTCTGCTCAGGGGATCTGCTCTGAGGAATCCAAGCAGGGAAGCTACAGGCCTTTCAGGCTTCTAGAAAAGACCAGGGTCTCTGAGGCTCTGGAAATGGGTGGTGTGGCCTCATCCCTCGGTCATAGGCAGGAGAGAGGAAGGAAAAGAAGGGCAGAGCTTGTCTACGGCCAAGACCCAGGAACCAAGGAAGCCAGAGTCCAATTCTGAGGGAAGGGGGCCCCCAAATGGGGAAGTTGAGGTCCACTGATCTCTGGACAAGACCTCACCAAAACCCACACTCTACCACCGACCCTTCCAGAGCCTGCCGCTGGCACATTAGAACAGGAAAGAACATCCCAAAGCTACCCATGGGTGACCAGCCCATTGGTCATCTCTCTTCTTTGGGCCCAGCTATCCCTGCCCCAGGCTCAATGTTTCTGACATGATGACTCGTGATGGACGTCGGGTGTTCTGCCTTCCTAGCAGCCGTCTGCTCCATGATGGGCAAGCATCTGTGCCCCATTCTCAGTCCCTGTGGAACAGACCCCAGACCTCCCTCCGGTCCTGCCCAATCACTCCATCCCTCTGGCCCCAGGGATTGCTTCAAGGACAGGCAGGTGGCCTAGTCCAAGCAAACAAGGCTTCGTGTTGAGACATTGCTAGAAGCCAAGGGAAGAAGTTGCATCTCTTCTCTGGGGTTGCTGAGAGGATGTGACTCTGAGTGGTTTTGCCACCACAAAGAAGGAGCAGAACAGACAGACGGGCAGTGGCTAAGTCTTGCTGCCACTTGTTTGAGCCTCTACCCTTCACTAGGCTTAACCAGATCCTGCTAGTCGAGTACGATGGGGTAGCAAGTTGTTTTCTTTGCTTAAGCCAGATTGAATTGGGTATTCTGTTCTTTGCAGTCAAAAGTGTCTCAAAAGGATTGTGGAAAGCAGTGGGGGTTGGACTGGTTTAAGAGGAAAGAAAAGGAGTAAACCACTGAATTTGGAGGGAGGAGGGAGTGAAGGATGAATGACGAGAGATGATGTCTCTCTCTAAGCCTCAACCCCACCGAGAGTCAGCCCGGCCCTTCCCTGCGGTATGACTGTTCCTGAAATTCCATTTACGGGGAACCTAACCCAGGCAGAGGTTAGGACCTTGCGAGAGAAAAGGCGCACAGCCTGGTAGCCTTGTCGGGACTCTCGTGCTGACTCAGCATTTAGAAGGTGGAGGAATCTTTCAGGTCCTGCCCCAGAGGAGACGACGCAAAGGACAGTGAGGTGAGGTCTCTAAGATCAGCGCATCTTGCTTGTCAACATCCTCGTGAGTTAGCGACTAGACTTTGACAAGGAGATTAGGGTGGGACAGGCGGCTTGCCCTGCTCCCAGAGGGGGAAGGGAGCAGAGAAACTGGAGAGGACAACTGCGATGTCTGGGAAACCCAGGTCCCCACAGAGAGGAGCTTGTTTGTCACAGTCTAGAGACTCGCCCATCCAAACTAAAGCCATTTTGTCACCTCCACCAGGGACAATGCACTTTACCACCCACCCCTGAGCCTGGGTCTCTGGCCCTGGACCCAGAGAAGGGCATGCCACCCTGGCACTTACCCATTCTGTCACAGGGAACATCGATCCCATCACCTAAAAAGCACGTCCCCGTATACGACCCCTAGTCCTCACACAACCCATTTTACACACATGGAAACTGAGGCTCCCAGTGGTGAAAAGCCTTGTCAATCACCGCAGTTCCAGCAAATCTTGGGATCAGGAAGCACACCCAGGAGTTCAGGCTCTGGGCCTCGGGGTGCCTCTCAGAGATGCTCTGGAAACGTTTCTCTCACAGGCAGCCCTGCTTTGTGACCCCTTGATTCTTTTCTGCAAGAGCACGACTAAAACTCCAAGTCAATGTCTGTGTGATCAGATTCTTAAAGACTTTTGACTTGGTGGGATATGAACAGGAACCCATTTTACATTTCTCCAACCAGTACCTTCAAAAGTCCAGTCCAGGTGAAAACTCCCATTTCCTAATCTGCTCTGAAAGTCTGTTCCTCACCGTGCTGGTCAGGGCCCTGGTGGGGAGGGTGGGGGGGGCGGGGAAGGAGCAGGCCTCCTCCTTCCCTCCTCCCCCAACTCTGGCTTCTCCATCAGGAGAGGAGGGACACAGGGGCATAATTTGATCCTGGGACCCCCCACCCCCTCATTCATCAAAGGAGGAGTACAGCAGAAGCTTAACTGGTTGCCGGATGAGGAAAATTCCCCTGGTCTCGCTTTGGCTCAGCGGCTGCCGGTGCTGGCTGGGGATGCCGTCCTCTCTACCTGTGCAGAGGTGATTTCACTGCAAAGTTGATGAAGGTGAAACTTCACAACCTCTCACCTGCACAAGTCCCTTCCAAGCCCCACTACCCAATTTTGTATTCTTTTTCTTAAAGAGGGCCTCCAGAGTTGGATAAGCTTGGGAATTCCCTGGTGGTCCAGTGGTTAGGACTCTGTGCTTTCACTGCCGGGGGCCCAGGTTCGATCCCTGGTCGGGGAACTAAGATACCGCGAGCCGCGCAGCCCGGCCAAAAACAAACAAACAAAGGTTGGATGAGCTGAGGGTCCCCACAACATTTGGATCCATCCTGGGTATAGTCCCCTGGGGGCTGGGGAACAGCTTCCCCAGCTGTCTTCATCACTGAAGGCAGAAAGCAGCAGCTGGGACTTCTCTGGCGGTCCAGTGGTTAAGACTTCACCTTCTAATGCAGGGGGGTGTGGGTTCGATCCCTGGTCGGGGAGCTAAGATCCCACATGCCTTGGCCAAAAAACCGAAACATAAAACAGAAGCAATGCTGTAACAAATTCAATAAAGACGAGGCTACCCTGGTGGCGCAGTGGTTAAGAATCTGCCTGCCAGTGCAGGGGACATGGGTTCGAGGCCTGATCCGGGAAGATCCCACATGCCGCGGAGCAACTAAGGCCGTGCGCCACAACTACTGAGCCTGCAAGCCACAACCGCTGAAGCCCACGCGCCTAGAGCCCGTGCTCCGCAACTAGAGAAGCCACCGCAATGAGAAGCCAGCGCACCTCAACGAAGAGCAGCCCCCACTCGCCGCAACTAGAGAAAGCCCGCGCGCAGCAATGAAGACCCAACACAGCCAAAAATAAATAAATTTATTTTTAAAAAATTCAATAGGGGCTTCCCTGGTGGCGCAGTGGTTGAGAATCTGCCTGCCAATGCAGGGGACACGGGTTCGATCCCTGGCCTGGGAAGATCCCACATGCTGCGGAGCAGCTAAGCCTGTGCACCACAACTACTGAGTCTGCGTGCCACAACTACTGGAGGCCCTCACGCCTAGAGCCCGTGCTCCACAATGAGAGAGGCCACCGCAGTGAGAGGCCCGCTCACCGCAACAAAGAGTAGCCCCACTCTCCCCAACTAGAGAAGACCTGCGTGCAGCAACAAAGACCCAACGCAGCCAAAAACAAATAAATAAATTAAAAAAAAAAAAATTCAATAAAGACTTTAAAAAAATGGTCCACATCAAAAAAAATCTTAAAAAAAAAAAGAAAAAAGCAGCAGCCATGTCTTTCTTTAGCCCAACAGTGGTAGGCACCCCCATGCCCTTCTCTGGGTACACACCCCTGTGTGTCCTGTGGCTGCCCCAGAGGCCTGAGCAGCACCCAACTTCAGCGTACCCTTCGACCTCCGTCCTCCTCCATGAGGAGCTATTGGAACTGTCCTCTTCCTCACCCTCTCAGGCCACAGGGGACTGGGTGGGGGGCTGCCACTGCCTTCTTCCCAGACCCCAGACCCCTGAGCTGTGATTCTTTCTGTGTTCTCCATCTCCATCTCAAAGACACCTCCAGTCTCCAAAAGTGTTTCTTCCAGAGAGTTGCGGCTTGGCATTTGGTGGGGGAAGGGTAGCCCCCAGTCCAGATGCTCCCACCAACTCCTACTCGTTCATTCCTCCCCAGTGCTCAGCTGGGTGGCCTGGGGCGTGGGAAATGGGAGTATAGATTACGGCTGGGCCAGCTCCACGAACTCTCAGAAAGCACTTGGGATGGGGCTGCAGGTGGGGTTAGTTGGTTTCTCTCTTTAGAACGTGGAGTGTTTAAGACTTGATTAGTTTCAGCTGAGGGCCCTAATTCTAATTCCACGGCCACAGGAAAAGTCCGCTCAGCATCTTGTTACAGCAGAGTTAATGTGCATTTCATGAATGGGTTACACAATCAGCGTTTTAAAAATGCTAAACAAAATTACCTTCTGTTATATACCACACAACTCACAATTTTTCTCATCATGATGAAATGTTGGTTCGTTTGATTAAAATGTGCTCATGTCTGCAAGTTCAACAAAGGGCTTTCCCTTCTACTCTACCGCATCACCCAAAGCACCAAGCCCGGTGAGTAAGCTTTCACAGTCAGCCAATTTACGGCCTTGCTGCACCATTGCTCTCTTCCTCCTCCAGCCCAGCCAGCCACCATCTCCTCAGGCCGCTCTCTCGCCCTGACCATCCACTCCCGAGCCATGTGTCTCCTTCAGAACTTCCTTGTCGCTACCGACGACGTCCTGTCTGATTTAGGGCCACATGGGTTCTCATGCATGACGTTGACAGGTCCCCCACTTCAGCCCCGGAGGTCACCCTCCTCCCCAGGGTTTAGCCTCTATCCCAGGAGGAACGGGAACCCAGAGCTCTTGCCACACTCTCTGCCAGGGCGGGTGGTGGCCCCAGTTGAAACAAGGCCTGAGGGACCACATTAGCGACAGGAAGGGCCAGCAGTGGAGGGCTCCAGGCCAAATGCAGCAGACCCTGGAAGGGGAAGAGGAGGGGCCAGTACTGAGCGCTTCACTCTCAGGGACGGAGGTCTTCCTGGCTCTTGGAGAATAGGTCCCGATCTGGGCTCCATCTTGGTGGGTTCCTTGGGCCCTGGCGCCCAAGCCCGGGGCAACGCCAAGTACACTGAGGTAGCTGAACTGGATGATCATGGATCATTCCAAGACCAGAGCTGGCCCCAGAAACTGGTCCTTCCACCAATCACTGCCACCCAGAGAAGGCGGAGGATGAGCCCTGTGAAGACACAGCTGTATAAGATGTTCCTTCAGAGGCCAGAAAGGAGGCAAGGTAGGTGGAGGTGTTGTGTTTCTTTTTTTGAAGAAGGGAGAGACTTTTGCCTGTCAACAGCTCACAGGAAAGAGTAAGAGGAGAGGGAGACACTGCAGGGGGTGACTAGGGTGACTGGTCCTGTGGCCAGTGGGGATAGATCCAGGTAGAGGAGTTCCGATTCCTGGTAGCTGTATAAGATGTTCCTTCAGAGGCCAGAAAGGAGGCAAGGTAGGTGGAGGTGTTGTGTTTCTTTTTTTGAAGAAGGGAGAGACTTTTGCCTGTCAACAGCTCACAGGAAAGAGTAAGAGGAGAGGGAGACACTGCAGGGGGTGACTAGGGTGACTGTGGCCAGTGGGGATAGATCCAGGTAGAGGAGGAGGGATTCCCTTGTATGGTAGGAGAGGAAGCCCTTGCAAGAGGATTAGCGCAGGACAGGATGGGCCTGGGAGTAGGTACGTTTGTGGGTTAGGTGGCTGCAGGTTCCAGGGGGTTTGACTCCAGGTTTCTATTTTCTCAGTAAAATAGGAAATGAGGTCACCTTCAGAGTATGTGTGGGAAGGAAGGAGCAGTGTTTTATTGGGTGCTCCCTGTTGGGTGCAGAAGCTGTACTAGCACTTTAGTTGTGAAAGTTTAATACCCTCAACAAGCTTATTAGTCAGATACTGTTATAACTCCATTTCACAGAGGATAACATTGAGTCTCAGAAAGGTGGTATGATCTGTTTAAGATCACCCACAGGCTCAGCGGCCACGGCTCACGGGCCCAGCCGCTCCGCGGCACGTGGGATCCTCCCGGACCGGGGCACGAACCCGCGTCCCCTGCGTCGGCAGGCGGACTCTCAACCACTGCGCCACCAGGGAAGCCCAGTCACCCAGTTTCTAAGTGATAGGATTATAATTTTCCCAAGGTCTTAAACACTACCCTATGAATAAAGAGGCAAAAAGTGGTGGGGGCCAGTGCCTGAGGAGATGGAAGTAGCTTTAGACAGCGGTAAGCAAGCCTTTTCCCCTAAGGCAGGAGGAGGGATTAGGAGAGGTGGAGTCCACACGTTATTAGTGGAAGAAAAGGCTGCCTAAGAACTTCCCTTCCTGTGCCCTTGGTGCTGGGAAGAGGATGGCCGTGTGTTTGCCAATAGCAAGATGAGTGGGGGGGGAGAGTCAGGTGAGGATTCGAGGCGGCTTTGGCAAATGTGGGGGTCTGAGAGGAAGCTCAGGAAACCCTGAGGAAAGAGCCACTCTCTGGTGTTATGTATTGCCTGTCTCCGCTGAGTCCAGCCTTCCAGCTGTTCACCTCAAGTTGTCAGACACAAATAAAGTCTTTCTGAGCCTTGTTTCCCAGCCCTTCGGCCCTGAATGCAACCAAGTATCTTTGTCAGAGCCATATGAAGCAGAAGGATCACCCAGAGGAGCCCTGCCCAAATTTCTGTCCTGCAACATCATGGGATATACAAAAATGGTTTTTAAGCCATTAAGTTTTAGTGTACGACTTCCCTGGTGGCGCAGTGGTTCAGAACCCGCCTGCCAATGCAGGGGACACAGGTTCGAGCCCTCATCGGGGAAGATCCCACATGCCTCGGAGCAGCTAAGCCCGTGCACCACAACTACGGAGCCTGCTCTCTAGAGCCCGCGAGCCACAGCTACTGAAGCCCACGCACCTAGAGCCCGTGCTCCGCAACAAGAGAAGCCACCGCAACGAGAAGCCAGCGCGCAGCAACGAAGACCCAACGCAGCCAAAAATAAATACATTAAAAAAAAAAAAGAGTTTTAGTGTAGTTTATCATGCAGTAATGGATAACCAGAACAAGCTCTCCATTTCGGAAGACCTCTAAACCTTGGCTGAGAGTTTTGAAAAACTCAGGTCAGCGATCCCCTGACAGATGGTTTCTGAGAGGGACGCCTCCCAGAAAAGGTAGAATAAACACATTTTTTTTTTTTTTTTTTGCCTATTTCTTCCCACATCTGAAATTCCTTTGGGGATCCACCCATCTCCACACTCAATCCATATAGTTTGTATGGGGCTAATTCCAGCCCCAGCTTCAGAGTCTGTGACCAAGGCCAGTTCAGTGAGGGTCAGCCCCAGAACATTTGCAATAGGAGGGTGACATCGTCTTTGCGCTAGGGTTGCTAAGCTGGCAGGATAGAAGCCCAGAGCTGCTGGTCATCATTTCTGCCACCACTTGGGAAGAGTCTACCTGAGAATGAGCTAACACGGTTCAACACAGAAGAAAGCAGAAATGAAATATTGAGGAAGCACAATTCTGGGCACCTGGATCCATCCAGTCCTGAAGCCATTGCTCCTGAATTTTCCAGTTACATAAACCAATATGTTCCCATATTTTATCAGGCTGGTTTGAGTTTAGATTATCCTGTTTGTTCATCTCTGCCTATTAAAATTGTATCCGTTTTTCATCACTAGTTTAAAACTCACCTCCTACGAGAAGCTTTCCTTGAATTATTTAGGGAATGTTTACTGTTTGGGGTTTTCTACTGCCCAGAAAAGACCTCCCCACATACTTCCGAAAAATCCCCACAGCCCTCACAGCTCATCAGCATCACCAACGTGGCTACGATGGACACAGCCACCCTGATATATTGTGTGACCCCTTCCTCCTGCTGTACAGGGGTAATTGGACCATAGGTGGATCTCTGTCCCAAACTGGGTCAGTGAGAACCCTTTGCCTGGGGAACTTGGAATCTGAACCAAGACACTCAAAACCTATTTATCTGAAACGGAGTAGGACCCCATGGTCCTTGCCCCTCATGTCCTCTGTCTGTCTTTTGTCTGCGGAAAAACTTTAGCCAAAGAATAAGTTTAATCAGAGAAGTGAGAAAATGCAGAAACCAAGGAAAACAGTCAAAGGAGACCAAATAATAATAGTTTAGTCATTAAACATAGTCAAGGACCTTTAGTTTCTCCTCAAGGGCTGTAGATACTATTCTGAGCCGTATCCTGTGAGCTGTCTTGTAGATACTGAAACCCTCACCAGGTGGAAGAAGTTAACTACACGATGACCAGGCTGTAGCCATGACATGAGCTGCCACAATTCCGAGAACTGGCCTCAAGGAAATGGAAACAAACCAACCCTGGAACTGAAGATTAACTGTTCCTAAAACAATCAAGATGATGCTGGTCAGACCACCAATGACCAATTTCAAGATGACCATCAGAGCTGACTGTGCAGTTTCTGCATGCAGCCCCCTCCCTCCGCCTATAAAAGCTCTTGCCCATTGATTGTCAGTGGGGGGAGTCAGCCTTTGGACAGGCGTCCGCCCTCCCCCACAGTTGCCAGCATCCAAAATAAATCAAACTTTCTTTTCCACCAACCTTGCCTCTTTACTGGGTTTTGAGCAGTGAGCAGCCAGACCCCCTTTCAGTTACTCTCTTAGACAGAGAGTATATAAACATGAACTGTGTGGCATCTATCTCTGTCATGTGGACTGGAAAACAGAAAGAACTGGTCAAGGGAGAGAGAGAAAAAAGAGACAAAACAGACATGCAGAGAAGAGAGATGGAGAGAGAATTTCCTGAGTTCCTACAAAGCTCCAGCTCCTGCCTCCAGGCTGTCCCTGAGGCCCAGCTGTATCCCCAGTCTTGTGTCCTTCTAATAAATTCTCCTTCTAAGACAAGTTCTCTCTTCCGGGTGTCTGTTACTTACAAATGAAAGAGTCCTAATTAACCCCATCTCCCCAGTCTCTAGACTGGTTCAGTCCTGTCTCCCTTCTATTCTGGATCCACGTTGCCCTGAGCCATACCTTACCTTCCGGATGACACTAGGCTTCACCTTAAATGTCAACTTTAGTCAGTTGGCTGTGACTCTCTGGAGTGCTATGATGACAAAGATTCTGAGGCTACATCTGGGCTCAAGAAGAAAAATACATGGATTGTTTGGCAATGTCTGCCGTGGGCCTGAGATGGGAGGGGGCTGAATGCTCACCATGTCTGTTCTCTGACCTTGTCACACATCTCTCCCCTCACATACAACACCCAGCTTAGTGCCTTACCCCGAGTACGCTCAGAAGATATACTTGTTGAACGGGTACGTGACAAGAATGATTGTCTATGAGACCCATTCAGTGGGATGAGTGACAGGAAGTGGAAGATGAGAGGATGAATTGGACGGAAGAGAGGGAGGCAACTCATGCTGTCAGTGTTGGAATCAAATACACAGGTGTGGTGGCAGGTGGAATTTACAGAGCACTTTGCTCACTTCTGTCTGCCTAAGTCTTGCTCATCCTACAAAACTCAGTGTGAATGAACACTGAGTTTTCAGTGTTCTGATCTGAAGGAAGTTTTTTCTGACATGCCCTACTCCCATGTCTGAGATAGACCTCCGTACCAAAGGGGATTCTTCTGATTGAAAGAGTCCAATTTTCTTTCAAAGGAAAATTGTAGTTCATGTAACCAAAAGACCATGAGTATCAGGCATGGCTGGATCCAGGTATTCACATGAGGGGTCTATAAATTACTCAGCTATGTTTTCCACTGGGTTGCCTTCATTCTCAGGTGGGCTCTCCCAAAATGGTTACAGAAGTGGCCAGCAGCAGCTTCAAGGCTTACTTATATCCTGTCATGCAACTCCTAGGAAATGAAAGTGATTTTTTTAAAAAAGACAATGGCAACAACAACAGAAAAATCCCAAGGCTGACTCTGACTGGCCTGGAGAAAGTCACTTATTCATCCCTGAATCAGAGAGGTGAGGGGAACCACTATTGTTGGTGAGAAATTTATAGACCTGTCTGTCTCTCTCTTTTTTTAAAAAATTGAATCATAGTTGATTTACAATGTTGTGTTAATTTCTGCTGTACAGCAAAGAGATTCAGTTACATATATATATATACACTTTTTTAATATTCTTTTCCATTATGGTTCATCATAGGATAGTGAATACAGTTCTCTGTGCTATACAGTAGGACCTTGTTGTTGATCCATTCTATGTATAATAGCTCACATCTGGTAACCCCAACCTCCCACTCCATGCCTCTCCCAACCCCCTCCCCCCTGGCAACCACAAGTCTGTTCTCTATTAGACCTGTCTCTTTAAATCTTTGACCAAAATTTTTAGAGTTTAAAAGAAAGAAAAAAGAGACAGGAAAGAAGGAAGAGAGGAAAGAAAAAGGAAGGGAGGGAGGGAGGAAAAAGAAAGAGAGGCAGGAGGTAAACCATTCAGGGGTTCAAAGCAGGGGAGCATGAGATCTGATTGACATTTTTAAACATTGAGTAATTTCCTTCCCCAGTCAGGGCTCTGATTTCTTCATCTATATCTTGAAGGGTTAGATGACAGCTCCCAGAAGACCCTGCCAGCTCAGATCGTCTTGAGCTGTCAGCCAGAATGTAAACAAATATTTAAATGCTCAAGGGCAGCGGTTCTGAAGAAGAATCACCCTGTGTGCCTATTTAAAATGTGTATTTCCCAAGTTGAATCTCTGGAGGTCCTGCCTCCCTGGTGCAAGGGTCTGGGGAATTGGCCTCTTAAACACGTACATGAATGGTTAACTTGCCTCATTCTGAGCAGCCCTGCTTTAGGAAGGATCCTGGAAGGTACAGGTTCACAGGTTTAACTAACATTCCATCACAAATCAATTCTCCTTTCAGCCCTGATTACATCAGGGAGAAAGTACCAATTTGGTGTTGATGTGGCTTTAGAACCTCTGCAATTGTGATTATTCTGCCGTTGTGGGTCACCTACCAGGGGTGTTGGTCTTGACTGTACCACATCTCCACCCTCCTTCCCATCTCATTGTGGTTCCTTCTTTATCTCTTTAGTCGTGGGAAGTCTTTTCTGCTAGTCTTCAGGTCATTCTCATGGGTGGTGGCTCTGTAAATAGTTGTAATTCTGGTGTACCTGTGGAAGTGAGTTCAGTGTCTTCCTGCTCCACCATCTGTGGGTTTACTGTTTAATAGGCACAGAGTTTCAGTTTGGGATGATGAAAAAGTTCTGGAGATGAACTTTTTCTGGAGATGGTGATGGTTGCACATCAAAGTGAATGTATCAATATTTGACGGTACTGCGAATGTACCATCTGAACTGTGCACTTGAAAATTCTCAAAATGGTAAATTTTATGTTATGTGTATTTTACCACAATTTATAAAATGGATGATCTATAAAATCCAAACTTTTTACCCAGAAACAATGGGTAAAATTGGGTATATTTTTATACAAACAATGGGTATGTTTTCTATAGCCACATGATTTCCTCTCTCTGAGGATCCAAATTACGATTTCTTTGAAGTCTTCTGTTCCCTGAATTATCTGCCCCTTCAGTTTTGTTTTTGTCCTTGTCTTTTAGATGGAAGCCTTCCTTGAAGATCGGGTGATCCTTGGCCATTCATTCATTTTTAAGAATGAGGCAAGAAAAACTGATTGGAAACTGTGTGAACAGGACTTATCAACTGGCGGGCTTAATTGGCAGAGCCATTTCATTGGGGAACCCCACGTGCCACTTGAGCTGGTCCGTTCCTCTAGAGAGACACCTTCCAGTCTTACCAGAGGGTGAGGGTTGAGGTGGGGCTGGGGGGGGGGCGGTACTTGACTGTCAACATACTTGGGGCCATCCAGGGAAGCCTGCCTCTCAGCCACGCCCTCTCTGCCCGGAGCCGGCGCTGGCTTTTGGGGGTGGTGATGGGCCCCGTGGGAACTCAGAGTTGCCTCCACAAGGCCTGGCCAGGGTGGGGCGGTGTCTGTGTCTGGGGCTGAGCGTCTGGGCTGTGCAGTCGCGTCGGATGAGCAGGAGAGAGCCAGACTCCAGCTGTCACCATGGCTGAGTTCAGGGTGAGGGTATCCACTGGGGAGGCCTTCGGGGCTGGCACGTGGGACAAAAGGTCTGTCATCATCGTGGGGACCGAAGGAGAGACCCTGCCACTGCCTCTGGACCATTTCGGCAAAGAGTTCACCGCGGGCGCTGTGAGTGTGGGGGGGGGGCGGCGGAGGAGGGAGCAGGAGAGACGGTCCTCTAGGATACTAAACATGCCCCCCAGGAGGAGGACTTCGAGGTGACGTGCCTCCAGGACGTGGGCCCGTGCTGCTGCTGCAGCGCGTCCGCGAGACTCCCCCCGCGCTGCTCCGTCCCTTCCGGCCCCTGGCCCCGGACGCCTGGTTCTGCCGCGGTTCCAGCGCACGCCGCCCCGGGGCGCCCCCCCCCCACAGTTCCCCTGCTACCGGTGGCTGGAGGACAAGGGGAGCCTGGTGCTGCGGGAGGGGACTGGTGAGGGGGACGCAGGAGGGAGGAGGGGGCTGGTGTGTTGGGGGCAAGGGGAGTGGAGAGGTGAGCCGGTGTGGCCGAGGGGGGGGGACAGGGGAGGGGAGCTGG
>NC_041227.1:89114220-89164551 GCF_002837175.3 Physeter macrocephalus | reverse complement strand
CAGGCTCAGCGGCCACGGCTCACGGGCCCAGCCGCTCCGCGGCACGTGGGATCCTCCCGGACCGGGGCACGAACCCGCGTCCCCTGCGTCGGCAGGCGGACTCTCAACCACTGCGCCACCAGGGAAGCCCAGTCACCCAGTTTCTAAGTGATAGGATTATAATTTTCCCAAGGTCTTAAACACTACCCTATGAATAAAGAGGCAAAAAGTGGTGGGGGCCAGTGCCTGAGGAGATGGAAGTAGCTTTAGACAGCGGTAAGCAAGCCTTTTCCCCTAAGGCAGGAGGAGGGATTAGGAGAGGTGGAGTCCACACGTTATTAGTGGAAGAAAAGGCTGCCTAAGAACTTCCCTTCCTGTGCCCTTGGTGCTGGGAAGAGGATGGCCGTGTGTTTGCCAATAGCAAGATGAGTGGGGGGGGAGAGTCAGGTGAGGATTCGAGGCGGCTTTGGCAAATGTGGGGGTCTGAGAGGAAGCTCAGGAAACCCTGAGGAAAGAGCCACTCTCTGGTGTTATGTATTGCCTGTCTCCGCTGAGTCCAGCCTTCCAGCTGTTCACCTCAAGTTGTCAGACACAAATAAAGTCTTTCTGAGCCTTGTTTCCCAGCCCTTCGGCCCTGAATGCAACCAAGTATCTTTGTCAGAGCCATATGAAGCAGAAGGACCACCCAGAGGAGCCCTGCCCAAATTTCTGTCCTGCAACATCATGGGATATACAAAAATGGTTTTTAAGCCATTAAGTTTTAGTGTACGACTTCCCTGGTGGCGCAGTGGTTCAGAACCCGCCTGCCAATGCAGGGGACACAGGTTCGAGCCCTCATCGGGGAAGATCCCACATGCCTCGGAGCAGCTAAGCCCGTGCACCACAACTACGGAGCCTGCTCTCTAGAGCCCGCGAGCCACAGCTACTGAAGCCCACGCACCTAGAGCCCGTGCTCCGCAACAAGAGAAGCCACCGCAACGAGAAGCCAGCGCGCAGCAACGAAGACCCAACGCAGCCAAAAATAAATACATTAAAAAAAAAAAAGAGTTTTAGTGTAGTTTATCATGCAGTAATGGATAACCAGAACAAGCTCTCCATTTCGGAAGACCTCTAAACCTTGGCTGAGAGTTTTGAAAAACTCAGGTCAGCGATCCCCTGACAGATGGTTTCTGAGAGGGACGCCTCCCAGAAAAGGTAGAATAAACACATTTTTTTTTTTTTTTTTGCCTATTTCTTCCCACATCTGAAATTCCTTTGGGGATCCACCCATCTCCACACTCAATCCATATAGTTTGTATGGGGCTAATTCCAGCCCCAGCTTCAGAGTCTGTGACCAAGGCCAGTTCAGTGAGGGTCAGCCCCAGAACATTTGCAATAGGAGGGTGACATCGTCTTTGCGCTAGGGTTGCTAAGCTGGCAGGATAGAAGCCCAGAGCTGCTGGTCATCATTTCTGCCACCACTTGGGAAGAGTCTACCTGAGAATGAGCTAACACGGTTCAACACAGAAGAAAGCAGAAATGAAATATTGAGGAAGCACAATTCTGGGCACCTGGATCCATCCAGTCCTGAAGCCATTGCTCCTGAATTTTCCAGTTACATAAACCAATATGTTCCCATATTTTATCAGGCTGGTTTGAGTTTAGATTATCCTGTTTGTTCATCTCTGCCTATTAAAATTGTATCCGTTTTTCATCACTAGTTTAAAACTCACCTCCTACGAGAAGCTTTCCTTGAATTATTTAGGGAATGTTTACTGTTTGGGGTTTTCTACTGCCCAGAAAAGACCTCCCCACATACTTCCGAAAAATCCCCACAGCCCTCACAGCTCATCAGCATCACCAACGTGGCTACGATGGACACAGCCACCCTGATATATTGTGTGACCCCTTCCTCCTGCTGTACAGGGGTAATTGGACCATAGGTGGATCTCTGTCCCAAACTGGGTCAGTGAGAACCCTTTGCCTGGGGAACTTGGAATCTGAACCAAGACACTCAAAACCTATTTATCTGAAACGGAGTAGGACCCCATGGTCCTTGCCCCTCATGTCCTCTGTCTGTCTTTTGTCTGCGGAAAAACTTTAGCCAAAGAATAAGTTTAATCAGAGAAGTGAGAAAATGCAGAAACCAAGGAAAACAGTCAAAGGAGACCAAATAATAATAGTTTAGTCATTAAACATAGTCAAGGACCTTTAGTTACTCCTCAAGGGCTGTAGATACTATTCTGAGCCGTATCCTGTGAGCTGTCTTGTAGATACTGAAACCCTCACCAGGTGGAAGAAGTTAACTACACGATGACCAGGCTGTAGCCATGACATGAGCTGCCACAATTCCGAGAACTGGCCTCAAGGAAATGGAAACAAACCAACCCTGGAACTGAAGATTAACTGTTCCTAAAACAATCAAGATGATGCTGGTCAGACCACCAATGACCAATTTCAAGATGACCATCAGAGCTGACTGTGCAGTTTCTGCATGCAGCCCCCTCCCTCCGCCTATAAAAGCTCTTGCCCATTGATTGTCAGTGGGGGGAGTCAGCCTTTGGACAGGCGTCCGCCCTCCCCCACAGTTGCCAGCATCCAAAATAAATCAAACTTTCTTTTCCACCAACCTTGCCTCTTTACTGGGTTTTGAGCAGTGAGCAGCCAGACCCCCTTTCAGTTACTCTCTTAGACAGAGAGTATATAAACATGAACTGTGTGGCATCTATCTCTGTCATGTGGACTGGAAAACAGAAAGAACTGGTCAAGGGAGAGAGAGAAAAAAGAGACAAAACAGACATGCAGAGAAGAGAGATGGAGAGAGAATTTCCTGAGTTCCTACAAAGCTCCAGCTCCTGCCTCCAGGCTGTCCCTGAGGCCCAGCTGTATCCCCAGTCTTGTGTCCTTCTAATAAATTCTCCTTCTAAGACAAGTTCTCTCTTCCGGGTGTCTGTTACTTACAAATGAAAGAGTCCTAATTAACCCCATCTCCCCAGTCTCTAGACTGGTTCAGTCCTGTCTCCCTTCTATTCTGGATCCACGTTGCCCTGAGCCATACCTTACCTTCCGGATGACACTAGGCTTCACCTTAAATGTCAACTTTAGTCAGTTGGCTGTGACTCTCTGGAGTGCTATGATGACAAAGATTCTGAGGCTACATCTGGGCTCAAGAAGAAAAATACATGGATTGTTTGGCAATGTCTGCCGTGGGCCTGAGATGGGAGGGGGCTGAATGCTCACCATGTCTGTTCTCTGACCTTGTCACACATCTCTCCCCTCACATACAACACCCAGCTTAGTGCCTTACCCCGAGTACGCTCAGAAGATATACTTGTTGAACGGGTACGTGACAAGAATGATTGTCTATGAGACCCATTCAGTGGGATGAGTGACAGGAAGTGGAAGATGAGAGGATGAATTGGACGGAAGAGAGGGAGGCAACTCATGCTGTCAGTGTTGGAATCAAATACACAGGTGTGGTGGCAGGTGGAATTTACAGAGCACTTTGCTCACTTCTGTCTGCCTAAGTCTTGCTCATCCTACAAAACTCAGTGTGAATGAACACTGAGTTTTCAGTGTTCTGATCTGAAGGAAGTTTTTTCTGACATGCCCTACTCCCATGTCTGAGATAGACCTCCGTACCAAAGGGGATTCTTCTGATTGAAAGAGTCCAATTTTCTTTCAAAGGAAAATTGTAGTTCATGTAACCAAAAGACCATGAGTATCAGGCATGGCTGGATCCAGGTATTCACATGAGGGGTCTATAAATTACTCAGCTATGTTTTCCACTGGGTTGCCTTCATTCTCAGGTGGGCTCTCCCAAAATGGTTACAGAAGTGGCCAGCAGCAGCTTCAAGGCTTACTTATATCCTGTCATGCAACTCCTAGGAAATGAAAGTGATTTTTTTAAAAAAGACAATGGCAACAACAACAGAAAAATCCCAAGGCTGACTCTGACTGGCCTGGAGAAAGTCACTTATTCATCCCTGAATCAGAGAGGTGAGGGGAACCACTATTGTTGGTGAGAAATTTATAGACCTGTCTGTCTCTCTCTTTTTTTAAAAAATTGAATCATAGTTGATTTACAATGTTGTGTTAATTTCTGCTGTACAGCAAAGAGATTCAGTTACATATATATATATACACTTTTTTAATATTCTTTTCCATTATGGTTCATCATAGGATAGTGAATACAGTTCTCTGTGCTATACAGTAGGACCTTGTTGTTGATCCATTCTATGTATAATAGCTCACATCTGGTAACCCCAACCTCCCACTCCATGCCTCTCCCAACCCCCTCCCCCCTGGCAACCACAAGTCTGTTCTCTATTAGACCTGTCTCTTTAAATCTTTGACCAAAATTTTTAGAGTTTAAAAGAAAGAAAAAAGAGACAGGAAAGAAGGAAGAGAGGAAAGAAAAAGGAAGGGAGGGAGGGAGGAAAAAGAAAGAGAGGCAGGAGGTAAACCATTCAGGGGTTCAAAGCAGGGGAGCATGAGATCTGATTGACATTTTTAAACATTGAGTAATTTCCTTCCCCAGTCAGGGCTCTGATTTCTTCATCTATATCTTGAAGGGTTAGATGACAGCTCCCAGAAGACCCTGCCAGCTCAGATCGTCTTGAGCTGTCAGCCAGAATGTAAACAAATATTTAAATGCTCAAGGGCAGCGGTTCTGAAGAAGAATCACCCTGTGTGCCTATTTAAAATGTGTATTTCCCAAGTTGAATCTCTGGAGGTCCTGCCTCCCTGGTGCAAGGGTCTGGGGAATTGGCCTCTTAAACACGTACATGAATGGTTAACTTGCCTCATTCTGAGCAGCCCTGCTTTAGGAAGGATCCTGGAAGGTACAGGTTCACAGGTTTAACTAACATTCCATCACAAATCAATTCTCCTTTCAGCCCTGATTACATCAGGGAGAAAGTACCAATTTGGTGTTGATGTGGCTTTAGAACCTCTGCAATTGTGATTATTCTGCCGTTGTGGGTCACCTACCAGGGGTGTTGGTCTTGACTGTACCACATCTCCACCCTCCTTCCCATCTCATTGTGGTTCCTTCTTTATCTCTTTAGTCGTGGGAAGTCTTTTCTGCTAGTCTTCAGGTCATTCTCATGGGTGGTGGCTCTGTAAATAGTTGTAATTCTGGTGTACCTGTGGAAGTGAGTTCAGTGTCTTCCTGCTCCACCATCTGTGGGTTTACTGTTTAATAGGCACAGAGTTTCAGTTTGGGATGATGAAAAAGTTCTGGAGATGAACTTTTTCTGGAGATGGTGATGGTTGCACATCAAAGTGAATGTATCAATATTTGACGGTACTGCGAATGTACCATCTGAACTGTGCACTTGAAAATTCTCAAAATGGTAAATTTTATGTTATGTGTATTTTACCACAATTTATAAAATGGATGATCTATAAAATCCAAACTTTTTACCCAGAAACAATGGGTAAAATTGGGTATATTTTTATACAAACAATGGGTATGTTTTCTATAGCCACATGATTTCCTCTCTCTGAGGATCCAAATTACGATTTCTTTGAAGTCTTCTGTTCCCTGAATTATCTGCCCCTTCAGTTTTGTTTTTGTCCTTGTCTTTTAGATGGAAGCCTTCCTTGAAGATCGGGTGATCCTTGGCCATTCATTCATTTTTAAGAATGAGGCAAGAAAAACTGATTGGAAACTGTGTGAACAGGACTTATCAACTGGCGGGCTTAATTGGCAGAGCCATTTCATTGGGGAACCCCACGTGCCACTTGAGCTGGTCCGTTCCTCTAGAGAGACACCTTCCAGTCTTACCAGAGGGTGAGGGTTGAGGTGGGGCTGGGGGGGGGGCGGTACTTGACTGTCAACATACTTGGGGCCATCCAGGGAAGCCTGCCTCTCAGCCACGCCCTCTCTGCCCGGAGCCGGCGCTGGCTTTTGGGGGTGGTGATGGGCCCCGTGGGAACTCAGAGTTGCCTCCACAAGGCCTGGCCAGGGTGGGGCGGTGTCTGTGTCTGGGGCTGAGCGTCTGGGCTGTGCAGTCGCGTCGGATGAGCAGGAGAGAGCCAGACTCCAGCTGTCACCATGGCTGAGTTCAGGGTGAGGGTATCCACTGGGGAGGCCTTCGGGGCTGGCACGTGGGACAAAAGGTCTGTCATCATCGTGGGGACCGAAGGAGAGACCCTGCCACTGCCTCTGGACCATTTCGGCAAAGAGTTCACCGCGGGCGCTGTGAGGGGGGGGGGGGGGCGGCGGAGGAGGGAGCAGGAGAGACGGTCCTCTAGGATACTAAACATGCCCCCCAGGAGGAGGACTTCGAGGTGACGTGCCTCCAGGACGTGGGCCCGTGCTGCTGCTGCAGCGCGTCCGCGAGACTCCCCCCGCGCTGCTCCGTCCCTTCCGGCCCCTGGCCCCGGACGCCTGGTTCTGCCGCGGTTCCAGCGCACGCCGCCCCGGGGCGCCCCCCCCCCACAGTTCCCCTGCTACCGGTGGCTGGAGGACAAGGGGAGCCTGGTGCTGCGGGAGGGGACTGGTGAGGGGGACGCAGGAGGGAGGAGGGGGCTGGTGTGTTGGGGGCAAGGGGAGTGGAGGAGGGGAGCTGGGGAGTTTCGGGGAAGCGGGGGGGTGGCAGTCTGGTGTGGGGGGGTATCTGGTAAGGGGTGGCTGGAGTGGAGGGGATCTGGGGGCCGGGGCCGGAGGTCAGGGGGGCTTTCTCTGCCCTCCCCACCTGCTCCGCTGCTCCCACAGCGAAGATCTCCTGGGAGGACCGCCACCCCACCCTCCCGCAGCGGCGCCAGGCGGAGCTGCAGGCCAGGCGGGAGACGTACAGGTGAGGAGGGGGCTACTGGGGGGGGCGCGGGTTGCCGAGGGGATGAGGGTCAACCTCGTTCCGCTGGTGTTGACGCGGCCTGAAGTCCCTGCCTGGTCCTCTGTCCTTTCCAATCACAGCATCCCAGGAACTCGTTAGAAATACAGTTTCTCAGACCCACCTCAAGGCTACTGAATCAGCTATTGAGGGTGAGGGGCCGCAGTGCTGGTGTTTTTAACCGAAGTCTAGTTGATCTACAATGTGGTGTCCATTTCAGGGGTACAGCAGCGTGATTTGGGTTTTTTGTTTATTTGCAGATTATATTCCACTCTACGTCATTACAGGATACTGGTGTCAGCTTAATAAAAATGCACAGCATGACAGTTGTGCGTTAAGTTTTACTGGGGGCAAAATGAGGACTACGGCCCAGGAGACGGCATCTCGGAGAGCTCTGAGAAACTGCTCCGCAGAGGTAGCGGGGAAGGTCAGTACGTGTGTGATTTTGGTGAAGGGGAAGTCCATGCAATCGAGCACCTATTTGTTTTCGCAGCAGGTTTCTGCTAGTCAACGAAGAGCAGTCGTCGCCGTGAGGGATTTTAGTGCTTTTCTGGATACGAGGAGATACAAGAATGGGGCTCATAAAATCATATCTAACTGAAAGCCTGTTCTGCCAGTTCTCCCCGAGCGCAGAATGCCTCATTCCTGCTCCACCCTGAACCCCTTTGGGAGGTGAAAGTCAGCACCTGCAGCAGCACATGATTTAGTCCTTGTAGAGGAGGATGGCAAGCGCCAAATTGTGGTTGACACTGGATAGATCATTCCCTGTGCGACAACAGTAAATCCTTGTTGCTAGCAATATTGGGTTGTTTTTCTTTCTTTCTTTTTTCTTTTTTTTGACTGTGCCTGACCAGGGATCAAACCCAAGCCCCCTGCATCAGGGGCGCGGAGTCTTAACCACTGCGCCACCAGGGAAGTTCCGCTAGCAATGCTGTTCTTTTTTTTTAATATTACGTCATTTTTATTTTTACTTTTATTTATTTAATTTTATTTTTGGCTGTGTTGGGTCTTTGTTTCTGCGCGCGAGCCACTCTTCATCGCGGTGCGCGGGCCTCTCGCTGTCACGGGCTCTCGTTGCGGAGCACGGGCTCCAGACGCGCAGGCTCAGTAGCTGCGGCTCACGGGCCTAGTTGCTCCGCGGCGTGTGGGAATCTTCCCGGACCGGGGCTCGAACGCCGTGTCCCCTGCCTTGGCAGGCAGATCCTCAACCACTGCGCCACCAGGGAAGCCCAGCAATATTGTTTTAACAAGCCTTCCAGATGACTCATGCCCACTAAAGTTTGAAACCCACTGCTTTTAAATGCCTCACTCTTGCTGGAGTCTTTCTGGGTCGCTGGCGAGGACTCCTAAGGCAGAAAGCCAGGGACCACACTCGGGAGCAAAATTTCAAAAGGTCATGGTCTGGCCAGCTGGGCTGCTGTCTGAAGCACGGGCCGCAGGCTTTCGCTTTAGGTCTCTGGGGGCACAGCAGCTGCAGGCTTATTTGGCTTCTGGTGACTCCACGTGTGTTGTGAATTACATCCCGGAGAAAACCATGGCGCCTAATCTGCCAGCAACAGCCCCAGGTGAGGGAACAGATGGCGGGAGCTGTGTCTGCGGAGTGGCCCTTCTTCCTTTCTCGGCCAAACAAGGACACAGGAGTCAGGAGACGCAAGGCCAGCCTAGGCCCTGCCGAAAGGAGCTGTGACATCTTAAGCAAATTAGTTAACCTTTTTGATCCTCATTTTCTTCTGCAAAAGGAACTAAGGATACCAGGCTGATTTGTGTTATTAGGAAGAACAAATGAGAAGATGGTTGAGAATGCAGCTTGTCAGCCACAAAGCCCTGCACAAGTGCGCACTGAGGTTCATAATGTCCCTCAGTTACCTCTGATCCAAGTGGCTACGCCCTCAATACTCAGAGTGAGGTCTCACATCCACGGGGTCAGCATCACCTGGGAGCTTGTGAGAAATGCAGGGTCTTGGCCCACCCATCCCAAACTACTTGATGAGAATTCTGCATTTTACCAAGATCCCTGGGGGAACTAAGTTTTTGTGCATTAAAGTTTGAGAAGCAGGGTTTGGCCACCACCTGGTGGCAGTGTACTTTAACTGCAAATTGTTCTCTGAAGTTGCCTGTTCAAACCCAAAGGCAATGATGGAATGAACCAAAGAATGAATGAGAGAGGGAACGAGAGGACGACTGGCTGGGGGTCCTCAGCTTTGCAGGGACATGATTTTACCATTTCACCTAAAGGTCTTCAGGCTGCGTTGCTTGCTGGATAAAGGGATTTAGAGATGCGAAATCTCTTTAGGCCAGGCCAGAGTACATTTCTGGGCTCCCGCAAGCTTTGGAGGCTGAAGTGTCTCTCCACGGGATGCCTGCCAGAGGCAACTGACGCCTTCCTGTGTTCCCACCTCAGGACAGCCTCCCCTCTGTGATGCACGTGTGTTAGTCAGGAATTTTGTGGTTGCAATAACAATAACAAGACTCCAGCTAGCAGACAGAAAAAATGGGAATGCGTCAACAGGTCACAGAAGTGAGGGCTGGAAGCGTAGCCAGATCTTATGGGCCAGAAGCCAGGGTGACTCTCCCCCTGACTCTGGAGCCCCCTAGATGCTTCTCTCTCCGGCTTCACTTTCCTCTCTCCCCGCAGAACAGCTTTCTTTGGTTCCCAGTCCACACAGTGGAAAATGGCCTTTTTTTTTTTAATAGCGGCTCCTTTATTTTTAATTATTTTTTAAAATTTATTTATTTATTTGGTTGCGCCCGGTCTTAGTTGCGGCAGGCAGTCTTCTTAGTTGCGGCAGGCGAACTCTTAGCTGCGGCACACACGTGGGGTCTAGTTCCCTGACCAGGGATCGAACCTGGGCCCCTTGCATTGGAAGCACGGACTCTTAACCACTTCACCACCAGGGAAGTCTCCCAGTCCTGGTGTTTACATGCCGTAACCCAGATATCCAGGGAGAGATGACCTCTGGTCCAGCCCCAATCTCCAGTTCCCTGGGAAGGATTCTGATTGGCCTTGCTCTGGCCAGGTGCCCAACCCTGGACCAATCAGCTGACCAGGGGAGAATATGGCTGTGGGAACATGCCAGCTCTCCCTGCGGCCTTGAGGGTGGAGGGGAAGGGCAGAGCCCAGGAAGACCCCTGCTTGTGGAAGGGGGCTGGCCCTGACCAGGGCCTCCAAAGGGTCTGCCACTCCGTCTCCCTAGTCAGTGGTTTCCCTGAGGCTTCTTGCTGACTGCCTTCCTGCTCCTCCCTCCAGCTGGAAGACTTACATCCCAGGCTGGCCTCACTGCCTCAACGAGGAGACCATAAAAAACCTGGACCTCAACATCAGATACTCTCTGGCAAAGAACATCACCTTCTACCTGCGAGGCGGCTCACTGTGAGGATGCCCACCCTCTCCTGCCCCTGGGCCTCAGATGTACTGGTACCCCTGCCTTCCGCCCTCCCCCACCCAGCTCCCCGCCCCCCGCCCCGGTCAGGGATGTGGGTCACACAGCCCCGCCCAGGGCACGGCCTCTGCTCACCACCTATTCCAACAAGGTGAGGATGACCTCAGGGGCAGTTCAGGACCGCAGGAGGGATAAGCTTAGCCAACGCGGGCGGGTCTCCCAGGGCCTCTTGCCTCCCTCTCCCCACGCTTCACATCTTCTGGCAGGTTGGCAGATCTGAAACTCAAAGGGCTGCTGGACCGCAAGGGGCTCTGGAAGAGTCTGGAGGAGATGAGAAGTGTGTTCAACTTCCGGAAGACCCCAGCCGTGGGTGAGGAGCTCCAGCCGGGGCTCCAGACCTCTTCCCTGGGGTATCAGCTCTCCTGGGTGTCAGGAATCTCAGAAAACCAAGCGCCAGTTCACCGTGTGACCCTGGGCAGGCCCCTGACTCTCACTAGACCTTACTTTCTCCTCAGACACAGAAAAGGATGTGTAGCGGGGGCATCTCTGACCTTCTAATGCCTTGTAGCCATCAGACACTTGTTGGGCTACTTAACACATGAGACACTTGCTTAGGGGCTGTGGACACAGACCTTGTCCCTGCAGGGCTCCCAGTAGAGCAGACAAGTGGACATTAGGCTCAAAGGCAAATAATGAGTTTCACTTATGAAACCTGTGCATCGGCTCCAGTGAGAGTGTGTAAAAGGGGGATCGGGCCTAGTTCAGCTAGGGAACTCTCTACAGAGATGACTTTTATGCTGAGACCTCAAAGTTGGGCAGGTGTCAACAGCGCCAGGCATGGTGTGTGAGGGCAGAGGGTGCTTCAGGTTCGGGGGGACGGTCCGCTGCATGTGAAGGCCCCGAAGATGGAAGGAGTGGAGACCTTTGAGGGGAAAGATGCTGCTGTGGCCAAAGGGTATTGAGCCAGGGAAGGAAGATGGGAGGCGAAGCAGGAGAGGTGCATGGGCCCTGGGCCGCGCAGGACTGTGGAGACCGTGGCAGGAGCTCGGGACTTTCCTAAGTGCAGTAGGAGCTTCAGCCAGCTGCCAGCTGGGGAGTGCTGTGGCCAGATGTGCCGTGGGGAGTGAGCTGTTAGGGGGCAGGAGTAGAAGCAGGACGACCCGTTATGAGGCTCTGGCTGTGGTCAGCAGAGGATGGAATCCTCAGCGAGGCAGTGACAGCAGAGATGGAGTGGACGTGTGGACCAAGAACTCCTGAGGATGGAGACTCGGTGGGACTTGATGGGCGGAGGATGGGGGGGGCTGCCGAGAGTACTCCGGGCTCTGCCACCTGCAATCCAGTGGCTGAAGGTGCCATTCCTGGGATGCCAGGCAATGGGGTGGGGACTGGGCTAGAGCAGGAGCCCATGTGCAGCCTCCGATATGCTGTGTTTGAGGCGTGGGGTTGGAGATGGCAGGTAGATGGTGGGACTGGTGGGCTGGTTACTAAGATTTGCTGTTTGGTGAACTGAAGCCAAGGGGTCAGAGGAGGTCACCCTGAGAAGTACTGCATGAGAAGAGAGGGGAGCACAGGCTGGACGCAGGAGAGGCTCCACCATGGCGCTCAGGGGGAGACCCCTGGGTGCTGGGGTGACCGGTCCCATCTCCCCTGCCCCCTGCAGAGCACGTGTTTGCGCACTGGTAGGAGGACGCCTTCTTCGCCCACCAGTTCCTGAATGGGCTCAACCCGGTCCTGATCCGCCGCTGTCGCCACCTCCCAAAGAACTTCCCTGTCCTTGATGCCACGGTGGCCCCAGTGTTGGGCCCCGGGACGAGTCTGCAGGCTGAGCTGGAGGTGAGGGGCACAGGAGTCCCGGCTCTGTGCACCCCCATCTCAGTGCTTTGGGCCCATCCCCTACTGGAGAGGAACAGAACTCACATCTGTTAAGGACCTACTGTGTGCTACGTGCCAAGAACACCCTCTCCCGTGCACAGTCTCCTGGCCCTGAATCCTCTCCCCACCCCCATACTCCCCACCTCCTTCTGCCTTCAGAAAGTCAGATGGCAGCCCTGGCTCCCCTTCTCTCTCCCGCAGAAAGGGTCCTTGTTCCTGGTGGATCACGGCATCCTCTCTGGCATCCGCACCAATGTCATTAATGGGAGGCCTCAGTTCTCCGCGGCCCCAGTGACCCTGCTATACCAGCGCCCAGGGTGTGGGCCCCCGCCGCCCCTTGCCATCCAGGTCAGCAGCCGGGCAGGCGACAGGGCAGGGGCAGGGAGACGTCTGACTAAATGGTGGGCAGACACTCAAGGCTGCCCCTCCCCACTGGCCTCTCCTATAGCTCAGCCTGACCCCTGGGCCCGACAGCCCCATCTGTCTGCCCAGCGACGACAAGTGGGACTGGCTGCTGGCCAAGACGTGGGTGCGCAATGCCGAGGTCTCCATCCACGAGGCCCTCACACACCTGTTACAGGTACACCTGGCGACCGAGGTCTTCACTCTGGCTACGCTGCACCAGCTGCCTCACTGCCACCCACTCTTCAAGGTCAGTGGCCCAGCAAGATGGCCCAGACTGTGCCCCAAGCCTGCAGGTCCCTGTGCCTTGGGCTGCCCTTTGGGGTTCTGTGCCACCTGTCCCCTCGTGACCCTGTCCTTCCAGGCTGAGATGCTGAGCCCCCATTCTGCCTCAGCAGCATCTCCCTGCACAATACCCCTGAGAGGCTGCTTTCCAGCAGGCCCTGAACTGGGGTGAGGTGATGGGGACAGGCGCGAGGGAGAGGACCGCATGTGAGAGCAGGCTGTGCCCCAGAGAGATTCTCTTCTTAGGGGAGCTCAGGCCAACAGCGATCACAGAAGCCCAGCTCCTAGGAAAGGAGAGACCTGGGGCTGACAGGTGCCAAAGTGTGAACATGGCTTTGGCCAACAGGTTTTCTGCAGATAGCTGCAGGGTGGGGGAGCCCTGGGAGGGAGACCCGTGTCTCTAAGGTGGGCTCTGCTAAGCCTTCAATGGCCCAGATTCATTTCCTCCAGGGACCTGGAGCATCTCCTCTGTGAAGATGAGGGGTCCACAGCTGCTCACATTTTCTGATTCTTCCTTAGACAGTCTCCTGGGTCCTGGATGCAGGCCCTACTCTGTCCTCTTCAATCCAGGCTGATTCTTTCTGACAATCTACAGCTCCCAGGGCCTGGCACTCAGACATGGTCTCTAGGGGACCATTTCACGTTGCCAGGCCCGCAGGCCCTGGTTATCATGGTGCTTTGCCTGCCTGGGGTTAGGAAATCACAGGATGCCAGGGCTGGAGGGACATAGTGCTATCCAGATCAGCCCTCTCCTTTGCCCAGTGATCTGATGCCCCGAGAGAGGAAGGCACATGCTCAAGGTCACAGAACAGGATGCTGGTGGACCTTAGCCCCCATCGCTGGGCCTGGAGCCCTGATCCCTGTCCCAGGCTGCCCCCCTTGTCCCTGTCATCTCTTTCCATGCGTGATTGACAGGACTGGGTTCCTCTGTGGGGGGAGGTCTGGGACCACAGAGACCCAGGCTTCGCCTAGCTCTGCCTTCTCCGGCCCTTACAGCTGCTGATCCCACACACACGGTACACCTGCACACCAACACGCTGGCCCGTGA
Organism: Physeter macrocephalus; assembly: GCF_002837175.3. Classification (NCBI taxonomy): domain Eukaryota; kingdom Metazoa; phylum Chordata; class Mammalia; order Artiodactyla; family Physeteridae; genus Physeter; species Physeter macrocephalus. The sequence continues at coordinate 89,150,764 of NC_041227.1, read as the reverse complement.
GCTACTCATTGCCCCCGGGAAGGTGGTGGACAGGGTAAGGACTGCTTTAGGGAGGGTGGGGATGGGATATTCCTTCCGTGGAAAGAATCTGGGGTCTTGGGGTGGGAGTGGCCCTGTCTCCCCAACCACTATTACCTCCTGCTTCTGGGGCAAGGGCTGTGGTACCCAGGAGTCCCATTTCCCAGTCCACAGGCCTTGGCATTGAAGGTTTCTCTGAGCTGATACAGAGGTACATGGAACAGCTGAACTATTCCGTCCTGTGTCTGCCTAAGGATATCCGGGCCCGAGGAGTTGAAGACATCCCAGGCTACTACTACCGGGATGATGGGATGCAGATCTGGGGTGCAGTGGAATGGTGAGGGGCCCAGCCCCAGAGAGCTGGGGCCTTGGGGGACAGGAAGGAAGACTGGGAAGGAGAAGGAAGGCCCAGGGAGGTGTCCACCAGGAGGAGGGCCGGACATTAACAGCACTGGGACCAGGCGGGGGCACTCCTCAGAGAGGGTCGGGGTTCACAGCTGGGCTGGAACCCCGTGCACCTTGCAGCTTTGTCTCCGAAATGATCGGCATCTACTACCTGAGCGATGAGTCTGTCCACCATGACAGTGGACTTCAGGCCTGGGTGTGGGAGATCTTCTCCGAGGGCTTCCTAGGCCGGGAGAGCTCAGGTAGGGGGACCTCGGTTCTTAGGTCCTACCCTCAGGCCTCTGAGGCATTGTTCTCAGGACCCTGATAGCCCCGTTCCCAGCCCAGCTTTCCCTGCAGGTGTACCCTCCTCCCTGGGGACACGGGAAGCCCTGATACAGTACATCACCATGGCGATATTCACCTGCTCGGCCAAGCATTCCGCTACCGGTACAGGGCAGGTGAGAAGGGTCAATGCCAGGGTGGCGGGACGGAGGGGGCCGGGCTCCTAGCCTCACTCTGCCCTCTCGGCATTTAGTTTGACCTCAGTGCCTGGATGCCCAAGCTGCCACCTACCATGCAGCTGCCACCGCCCACCTCTAAAGGCCAGGCAAGCCCGGAGGGGTTCATAGCCACCCTCCCACCAGTCAATGCCACATGTGATGTCATCATTGCCCTCTGGGTGCTGAGCAAGGAGCCTGGAGACAGAGTGAGTGTGGGGCTGGGAGCCAGACCAGGCCAGCCCTGGGGTAAGGGAGGCGACACTGTTTACCCTCCCTGACCCACACCCCACTGTGCCATCAGACCCCAGTGAGTCTTCCCAGGGGGACACAAGGGCATTGGACGTCTCACAAGGAGGGTCAAATGGCCAAATGAGATGATGCAGAGTCACCCTCAGCTGCAAGGGCGACGTGTGATATGTTCCAGTGAGGCCGCCCCCTTTAAAACTCTGACTTGAGCTTTCATCCCCGAGAGCTGCCTGCAGTAATCATCACTGTTCGGGGGAGGGGGCACGGATGAGGCTCAGTCGTAGGCTGCTTCAGGTCCCCCAGAATGGATGGCTAAGGCGGGTCCCGGCTGCAAAGCAGCCCCTTCACCCAGCCTTGTGTTTGGTTCCCAGCGGCCCCTGGGCACCTACCCGGACGAGCACTTCACAGAGGCGGCTCCGTGCTGGAGCATCGCGGCCTTCCAGAGCCGCGTGGCTCAGATCTTGAGAGACATCCAGGAGCGAAACCGGGGCCTGGAGCTGCCCTCTACCTACCTGGACCCTCCCATCATCGAGAACAGCATCTCCATCTAAATCCCCTGGGGAAAAGGGCCCCACATGACATCCCTTTGACCCCATAGCTCTAGGCTACCTGCCACCCAGAGAAAAGGACCCCCCAGAAAACCAGGCCCCCATATGCCCCTGCTGGGTCTGGTGTAACTCATCCCCAACACACCGCAAAACAGAAACAAAAAAAACCCCGGAGAATAAAAGCTCATTGGAAGGCACCACTATGCCTTTTGAAGACACCAAGCCTCAGAGCGCCTGCACACCCACAGCTCCCTGCAAGGGTACCATGCGGGGAACACAGCCCTGCCCCCGATCCCACTGACCACAGCTGATTGGACCTAATGGTCATGCGGCTCAAGGGCAGCCTTCTTCCAGACTGTCCAGCAGCACGAGGCGTGGCCCGCCTGAAAACTGCTCGAGAGGTTGATGGTGACCTATGGTCCCAACTTTCAAAGGAACAACCCGCTGAGAAAGGGCCATGGGAAGCAGGAAGACCTACTGCCGGGGACTTGCAGGCAGTGCCCACATATGCTTTCTAAAAGAACACACATTGGGACTTCCCCGGCGGCTCAGTGGTTAAGAAATCACCTGCCAATGCAGGGGACACGGGTTCTGAGCCCTGGTCCAGGAAAATCCCATATGCGGTGGAGCAACTAGGCCCGTGTGCCACAACTACGGGAGCCCACATGCCTAGAGCCCGTGCTTCGCAACAAGAGAAGCCACCGCAACGAGAAGCCTACGCACTGCAACGAAGAGTAGCCCCCGCTGGCCGCAACTAGAGAAAGCCCACCGCACCAACAAAGACCCAACGCAGCCAAAACTAAATAAATAAATAAAATAAAAAATAAAAAACATACCCCAAAGTTAGACAAGAGACTTGCATATTATAAAACAGTTTCCATTTCCCGAGACTTAGGCAATATATCATTAATCATAGATTGCCTTCTAGATTCAATTCTCAGTGGCGGAATTCCAACATTTCATACACATTCTTTTTTTTTTTTTTTTTTGGGGTACCGGGGCCCTCCCCTGCTTGTGGCCTCTCTCGTTGCGGACCAAGGCCCCAGACCCGGCAGGCTCAGCGGGGCTCCGGACGCGCAGGCTCAGCGGCCATGGCTCACGGGCCCAGCCGCTCCGCGGCATGTGGGATCTTCCCGGACCGGGGCATGAACCCATGTCCCCTGCATCGGCAGGCGGACTCTCAACCACTGCGCCACGAGGGAAGCCCCATACACATTCTTTAATTCTGTTTTTCTTTTTTCATATTCTGACTCAATGAGCATCCACTAAGGCCAAAAATGTGTCCCCTTGAATTCACCTGGTGATTTCCATTTGTCTCATATTGCAGGCAGCAGAGCTTTGGTTTTTCAGTTTCACTAATTTTTATAAAACACTGCAAACAGATGCAATATATATTTGAATACCTGCACAAACATGGCCACTGAAATAAACAGAACACTTCAGAAAGGGCAACGCCACCCAGCACGCAGCACTGGAACTGTTCATTCTTTATTGAGATTCATTGTAACCCGAAATGATTCAGAGATATATAGCTGTCAAATTTCTTTGATTTAAAACAATTCCTGCAAACTGAAGCAATAAAGCAGTTTATGGAAAAGAAACTGTGTGCCTTGAGGGAATAAAGAAAGGGTTAAGGGACTTCCCTGATGGTCCAGTGGGTAAGACTCCACGTTCCCGATGCAGGGGGCCCGGGTTCGATCCCTGGTCAGGGAACTAGATCCTGCATGCCGCAACTGAAGATCCCGTGTGCCGCAACTGAGACCCAGTACGGCCAAATAAACTTTTAAAATTTTATTTATTTTTATTTCTGGCTGCCTTGGGTCTTTGTTGCTGCGCGCGGGCTTTTCACTAGTTGCGGAGAGCGGGGGCTGCTTTTCGTTGCTATTCCCGGGCTTCTCAGTGGGTGGCCTCTCTTGCTGCAGAGCACGGGCTCTAGGCGCGCGGGCTTCAGTAGTTGTGGCACTCAGGCTCAGTAGTTGCGGTGCATGGGCTTAGTTCCTCCGCGACATGTGGGATCTGCCCAGACCAGGGCTCGAACCCGTGTCCCCTGCGTTGGCAGGCAGATTCTTAACCACTGCACCACCAGGGAAGTCCCAGAACTTTAAAAAAAAAAAAAAAAAAAAAAAAAAAGAAAAGGGTTAAACACCGTGAGAGTGGCAGGCAGAATCTTAACCACTGCACCACCAGGGAAGTCCCAGAACTTTAAAAAAAAAAAAAAAAAAAAAAAAAAAGAAAAGGGTTAAACACCGTGAGAGTTAAACTCAGTCCTCAGGAAGGACTGGAAACCCGGAAGCTCTGGGCACAGGAACTAGTGGACACTCTCCTCAGGCACTGCCATCAGGATGATGAAGCACTTTTTGTCCTCGAGGTATTTGCCTCAATATTTAAATTCCATGAGGGAAAGTCTGTTTGACTCAACTTGGAACAGCAGAAACCATTGGTGGCTGCGGCAGAGTCTGTGCTCGCCAAATATCTCAGCTACTTCCCAGCATTTCCCAGTCTACCTTTCGGGTAGGTTGTGATCACATGACCAAATCTGGCCAATAGACCGTGAGAGGAGCAAGGTAGGAGGTACATCCAACATGAGGCTGGTGTGCCTCCTGCATCCTTCTCTCGCCCCTGAGGTTACCTTGTAGCCGTGTTTCAGAACTCATGAGACCCACCCTCCCCTCTGTCAATAGACTATGGGCTCACGAGGACACGGTTCGTACCTCCCCCCACACTGCAAGTGCTCAGTAGGTGTTGCCTAGAGGAATTAATAGACAAATGATTCCTAAAACCCTTCTGTGTCCTTTTTCATTTACCTGTGTGTCTTCTCAACTAGACCACGAGTTTCTGGAAGGCAGGAGCTGGATTTCAGTCAGCTTCATATGCTTGGGAAGTGAAAATCCGATCTTTGGCAGAGCCAAAGTCTGCCCCACGTCCACTCCCCAAAGACACTGTAACTCTGGCCAAAGAGAGGCCGTGACCAGGGTTTGGTTGGGTACAAAATTTGACTCAGGAGGCAGAAGAGGTAAGGGGAGCTAGATCTAAGTCTAGGGAAGCAGGAAAATGGGAAGGTTGGGTGGCTGTGGAGAAAGATGTGGATGACTGACTTGAGGGCTGCACAAATCTCAATTTTTAAGGGATGCAGGGCTGGAGGGGAGAACATTAGACCCCCCAGATTACCATCTCTTTCAGTCAGCGTGGGTTAGATTATGCTGCAACAACAAATAATCTCAAAATCTCAATGGCTTAACCCAGCAAAAGTTTACTTCTCACTCAGCTCCATGCCCAGCTCGGGTCATCAGAGGGCTCTGCTCTAGTCCCTCGGAGACAGAAGCTGATGGAAGCACCATCTCATCACATGCTTCTAGAACAGAGAGGCAGAGAGCAGAGAACTCTGGTGGGCTCATGCCAGCAATTAAATGCTCCAGCCTGGAGATGACCACATCACTTCTGCTCATAGCTTGTTGGCCAAAACTCATCCATGACTCCACCCATGCACGAGAGAGCCAGAGGTTGAATCCTCCATGTGTCCAGAAGAGGAACCAGATCTCAGTGGCAATGCTAACAACTCCCACACCCAGAAGCTGGATTCTCAGGCTTTGCAAAATACCCACTTTTTTGTATCGGCCCCTTGAGTCTGGATATTCCTTCACCTCCTGATGGATAACACACCCTGGGAGGTGAAGGAACGTAGGATCTGGCTAGATGGTGGGTTGAGCTGGGAGGCTTCCTGTCTCCAGAGCAGGTGATCCAGGGACTCATTGCTGCTCCTTCTTTCTCTAATCCCCTGGTTCCCCACCCACCTACATGCACACAGGAACAAAAACAAAAATGAAATGGGAGCCAAGTATATTGATTTTTATTGAACTTACTCGGCTCAAGGACAAAAAAGGTGGGGGATGATAGTGGGGATAGGAAAGAGCTGGGGAGAGACTCCACACACACACAAACACACACACTCACACACACACACAAGCCAGGGAGCCAGGCCCTGAGAACTACAGCTAGAGGTACAGGTAAGCTGGGCTCTAATTCTAACCCTCTCCCTAAAGATGCTGGGGTCAAAGTGGACCACAGGCAGATCCAGGGCACACATCCTTCCTTGTCCAGTTTCCAGGCTCTTCCAAAGAAGGAAGTTGGATTGGGTTGGTCCTAGGATGGGAGGAAAGTGGAAACAAAGAGGCAAAGTAGGAGAAGGAGTTTTGGAATGGGGAGGACTGGGAAGGCGCCCTCAGAGTCCCAACCTGGGCCCAATGGGAGGAGGAAGAGTTTTCACAGAAGGCGGGAGTAGCCTAGGCTTTCACAGGAGCCTGCCCAAAGTAGGGCAAGGGGTGTTGGGGTTCCTTCCTTGTGAAGGGCCTGTTGTGCGTTTGACTTTAGCCAGCGGTTTCTCACCCTGGACGCCAATGTACTGGCAGCTCAGGGCCCAGTTCATGTGATGCTAGAGCCACCGTGGGTGGAAAAGGTCCCCATGTGCAGAGAAAGTTCAGGCTGACCGAGAACAGGGAAGACGGAAGAGCCTTGAGGACCCTGAGAAGCTGGGCCTCCTTACGCTTGGGCTTTCCGGGTGGTAGGGGGAAGGGGTTAAATAGAGACGCTGTTCTCGATGAGGGGAGGGTCCAGGTAAATATAGGGCAGCTCCAGGCCCCGGTTCCGCTCCCGGATGTCTCGCGAGATCTGAGCCAGGCGGCTCTGGAAGATGGCGATGCTCCGGAGCGGCCTCTCCTCGGTGAAGTGCTCGTCCGGGTAGGTGCCCAGGGCCCGCTGGGAGAAAAATCAGGTGCGGGGTCAGGATGATGTTCAGGACGGGATGGAGAATAATGAAGGACCACATTTGCCAGCAAATACAGTCAAAGTGGCTTCTAAAGGCGGGCGTGACCCAGCCACGGCTACTGTAAACGCAAACCCTACAAACCTCCAAACCACCACTCCAGCGAACTGCGCAGAGCAGCCTGGACACCCGCAACCCACGGGTCCCTAAAAAGGTCCCTTCCTGTGCCTGGGCCACTGCTCTATGAACTAAATACAACCACATTCAGAACACACCTGAAATCAACGTAAACACGCCCGAGCAAGTTTGCCCAAGGATACACCTGTTACCTCACAGTTTCACAGATGTAAACCCCTGAAGACAACCAGGTCTGAGGCATCTCCCAGTCAACCAATGTTGCCAGCATAATCAGCATCACCATACACTCGTGCTTTACAGCGTAGCCAATCACAGAAACGGCGCAGTGAACTTCAGTCAGTGCCATCCTGTGGCAGAACAGAACTGCCCCTTTGGGCTTGACCGCAATGCACAACCAGTTCACCATCACGGTTCATGGGGCCAGTCTCCGAACCAGCACACACTGCTCATACAATACAACTGTTGCCAACAATCCTGATGTTTAAAATATTCTTTGTCTTGTTCTATTGCGCCAGTAAAGCCTCCCAAAACACTTAAAACACAGCCTTGTTTTCTTGTCCCTGACTTTAACGACCTCTATTGTTTCACCATGAGGACAATGTTTTCTGAAATATACTTTATCAAAACTCCATAAGGGAGTTGCATCTTTTTTAATTTTGTTTTTTTTTTGATGTGGACCGTTTTCGAAGTCTCCATTGAATTTGGTACAATATTGCTTTTGCTTTACGCTTTTGGGTTTTTTTGGCGGCGAGGCATGTGGGATCCCAGCTCCCCTACCAGGGATCGAACCCACACCCCCTGCAGTGGAAGGCAAAGTCCTAACCACTGGACCACCAGGGAAGTCCTGGGAGTTTCATCTTATACTGAGTTTTTATTAGTAATGGCTGTTCTCATTTATCAAACGCTTTTTCAGCATATATTGAGATGATTATATGGTGTGTTTCTTTATTAATGTAAGGAAGTGTACTGTTAGGTTGCATAAGGTTGAACCAACCTTTCATTCCTAAATTAAACTAGATTTCCTCATGATGTATTATTTTACTATTTACTGTTGGCCTTCACGGACTACTGATATATTTTTAAGATTGTTGTAGCTAAATGGAATGAGTTTGTAATTTTATTTTCTTAATTACAGCTGATGTTGCAAGGGCTTTACATGGACCATCACGACGGCACAACAATTCTATAAGACAGGTACTCTCATCATTCCTACTTTACAGGTAAAGAAACTGAGGCTTAGAGAGCCCGATTACATATCCAAGGTCACATAGGTGGGAAATGTGGATCTGGGACTAGAACCCTCTACCTGAGACTCACTTCTCTTCTTAAGAGCACTGCCTTTGCCAGGTGCTGGTATCAGGGTTCCCAGTAAAATGATTTGGGAAGCTTCTACTTTTTTCTACACTTTCAAGCCGTTTGAACGATTTAGGAATTATTTGTTCTTTGAAGGCTTAATAGAATATCGCTTTACAAGGAGAGGGATCAGATCTTTTACAACCTTTTTCATTTATGTATGGTTTTCACCTCTTCTGGTTTTTTTGTTTTGTTTTTTGGGTTTTCTTTAAAAAATCACTTATTTCATCTAGGTTTCCAAATTTATTTGCATAAAACTAAGTATTTTCTTCTCCTTTTTAATTTTTTAAAAAGTTTTTCAATCTTCTCGAATATGTGGCTATATGCCTTTTACATTCCTGATGTTGTACATTTATGGGTTTTTTTCTTCTTGATTTGAATTGTCTCTGGTTTCTTTATTTTATCGGTCTTTTCAAAGAATCAGCTTTATGTCTTACTTACCAGATTGACACCTAATTTCCAAAACTATAGTGTCACTATTGATAAAGCAGAACACAGAAATATGATAGACTGGGTTCAAAGCCTACTTAACTAGCTGTGACCTTGGGCAAACTGCTTGGTGCCTTTGAATCTCAGTTTTCTCCCCTGTAAAATGGAGCTGCCATTTATGGAACGCTTATATGCCAGTCACTGTCTTAAGCATTTTAAATATAGCTACTTATTTATTTTGTATTTTGAAATAGTGTACACAGGATACCTGATTTAATGACGGAGGCATGATAGATCCTCAGAAAGTGATAGGTGCTATTATTATTGTTGTTGTTGTTGTTAGAACTTTCTGGGTTGAACTTCCCACTGGCTTATGAGAAAAGGAACTCTCCACTCTCATCGTCTTGTGTACTCTTCCCTCTGTGCTGTGACATTGTGATTTATAATAAGAAATGTATATTTGGTCTTCTTCCCGTTCCTAGCACAGAGCTCTTAAAACGCTTATAATTTCGTTAAGTGATAGAGTGTTAAAGGTGTCTTTTATTATTCATAATAAGCCCTTTTCAACCCCACCGGAGCTTATGTTAATGAGGTGACTTCTGGAAAGCCCTTGGGGTGGCCAGGTTGCCGGGAGAATCAACCTTGTGATTAGAGGGTGAGAACTTTGTTTCACCCCTGCAGCCTCAGGGGAGAGGAGAGGGACTGAAGGTTGAATTAATCCCCAATGGCCAATAATTTAATCAATCATGCCTAGGTAAGGCAGTCTCCATAAAAATCCCTCACGTACAAGTTTGGAGAGCTTCCAGGTTGCTGCACACGTGGAGGTGCTGGGAGGGTGGTGGACCCAGAGAGGGCAGGGGAGCTCCACGCCCCTTTCCCAGCACCTCACGCTGTGGAGCGCCTCCATCCGGCTGTTCTTGAGTTGTATCCTTTTAGCATACGCCGGTCATCTAGTAAGTAAACTGTTTGCCTGAGTTCTGTGAGCTGTTCTGGCAAATGATCAAAACTGAGGAGGGGGTCATAGAAACCTCTTATAGATGGTTGGTCAGAAGCTCAGATGACAAGCTGGACTTGCGATTGGCACCTGAAGGGGGTGAGGGGGGTGGAGTGGAGGAGCAGTCTTGTGGGACTGAGCCCTTGACCTGTGGGATCTGGCGCTATCTCCAGGTGGACAGTGTCAGAACTGAGTTAAGTCATGGGACACCCAGCTGGTATCGGAGAATTGCTTGGGGTGGGAACCACCCACATACATTTTCTGGCTGGAAGAATCGAGTTGAGAGTATCGAGAGTACCCACAGAGTGTTCTGTGAGTAGACAAAAAGCAGAGAGAGCTTTTCCGTTATAACGACAGAAATGGGTGTCTCCAGATCCTTGGGAGGTGGGACCAGAGAGAAGCAGCCTCCAGGGACGAGTTCCTGCATTCTCAGGCGATGAGATGATAAGTTAGTTAGAGAGAGAAACTCTCTGTGCCAGATGGAGTCAAGCGGGAGAAGTGAGGATACCACATAATGTCAGAAAGCTTGGGGACACGACATGGAGGGCAGAGACATGACTATAACCCGGTGTGTAAATGGAGGTGATAGTAATTGGTGATTAAAGGGCTGCTCCCCCGGCCCAGCCTAACTCACAGCCTCCTTGCCGTCGTTCCTGCCTCCAGAATTGCCGCTCCCATCCGTCCGCACAGCCACAGAAGCACCCTCGCGAAAACACAAATTTAGCCACGTCACCCCAGGCTTAAACTCTTCAATGGTTCCCCTCTGTCCTGTGAAGAAATACTGCGCCCACACTGAGCCGTTTATGCTCCTGCAAACCCACCGACAGACTCTCACCTTCACTTCGCTTCACTTGGTAGAGTCCTTCCCTCTGCCTAGAAACTAACCCTGCCCCTCTTTTGTCTGCCAAACCCCTCCCTGTCCCAGAAGTTTCATCTGAGATGTCACTTCCTCCAAGAAGCTGTCCCAGGCTTGCCCAGACTTGGTCAGGTTCCGTGGGGCCCCATTCTCACCTCTGTCACCAGACTGGAAGCTTATGACATCGAGGTTCATAACTGCCCACCAGCGTCTGGCACATTGCCGGTTCTCAGGAAGTCCGATTGAATGGAGGAATTCATGAATAATTCCTACAAGACGGTGGTGCCCTTTTCCATTTTCCTGTGTGTCTCCTCAACTTGGCCACAGGATTCTTGAAGGCAGGATGTTCTCACCCAGCTTTATGAGCCTGGTGTCCAGCACTGTGTTGACGCGTGGGAGGGATCCAGCAAATGTGCGCTGGATATCTGGGTGAATGGATGAGTGGTTGATGGACAAGTAAGTGGTTGGATAGACGGATGGATGGATAGGTGGATAGATTGGTAAACTGGTGAATTAGATGGAAGTTGTGCCCCAGCCACTAAACTGGTATTTGCTTCAGTGTATCTCTTTGGGGACCAACTGTCATTTCCTGAAGAAACTGAAGAACCCAAGGCAGCTCAGCAGTGGGCATAAATGCCAGCTGTCGGCTCCCAAACTCCCCGGGAGAGCTGCCACCACCCCCACTGCCCAGGCCCTGCAAATTCCCCCAACCCTCAGACACCCCCCCACACACCTGATCCTTGGGCTCTTGGCTGACCAACCAGAAGAGGAGAATGTTGTTACAGGTGGTGTTCACTTCCGGGAGGGTGTCTAGGTAACTCTTCAGGGTGGTGGTCCCCTTGGTCTGCGGTGGGGGCTGCCTCATGGATGACGGAGCATTGGGCGTCCGGGCCCCACAGTCATGCTGTGGAGACCCCACCCCAGTGGAGTCGGTTGGCCAGAGGAAGAGGACTCTCTCCCTCCTCAACATCCCTGTTCCTGCACCTGCCACCCCAGATTTTGCAGTTGGGAAATAAGGGGGTCGTGGAGAGGGAAGAGAGGGAGGGGTAGAAGGTCGAAAGTTCCAGAAGGGTAGCAGGAGCCTGGGTCACTGCTTGTCACTCCCCACCCAGTGTTCTAGGACTGGGTGGAGTGAGTCACCTCGGAGGGAGGAGGACCCAGAGTAGAGGTCACCCGAGAAATGGGTCTTGCGTTGGCCTCCCACACAGAGCAGCCTGCTACTCCACTTGGCTGCGGCCCTTCCGAGACAGGAGCCGCTAAGTTCCACTCCTTCCGCAGCCCAACTCGAGTCACCATTACAAGCTTGGACCCAGCTCCACTCCAGTCATCATCCAGCCCCAGCGCTTCACTCCACCCAGTTGCCACTCCAACCCCAGCCCTATTCATAAACCCATCACAGCTCCGACCCTCCCATGCTCTCAACCCGAACTCTGGCCTCACGTCCATTGCTGGGCCTAATCTCGCGTGACCCAGTTCCCCCCAGGCCTGCCCTCTGCAGCCTCACCTGCCCACTGTTGACGGGCGTGCTGGGCGGAGCTTTACCAGCTCTCCCGGGCTGCGCAGCCTGCATGGGAAGCCTGTGTGGGGGAGGAAAGGAAGAGGGTGCAGATGGAGGGGACCAGATTCCCCAGGGCTGGGGCTCAGCGCAGGCAGAGAGTGAGCCATGCGGACTGAACACGTGGCCACCACTGTCTTTAGAGAAGGATTAGGGTTAGGCTGAGGTTAGGGATGGTCATCACCAAGGTGTGGTCTCTGAAGGGGGTACTGCGATGGGACCAGAAAACGCCCAGCCGGCAGAGCTCACAACCGAAGAGCCAAGTAGGTTCAACGTGACAACCAAGCTGCCCCTCCCTGAACACCAAGGCACTTCTTTCTGCAGCCCATATTAGTACTTAGTGACTTAATTCTCCCCAGTTCACCAAGATTTGTCTGAGCACTCAGGAGCAGATCCTCTACTGCTGGGTTTAGTGGCAGAGACAGATGGCCAGAGAGAGTGCTACGTATAAGCTCGCAGTGCTGGAAGCAGAGGGAAGCTTTAAGGCCAGGACTTGGCTCTTTGAGGAGAGGGCAGGCAGGGCAGGCTCTGCACTCGGGCTGGCGTGGTTAGGGGAGACTTTCCTGGAGGAAGAGAAGGGGCCTCCCTGGGTAGAAGAATGGGTGAGCTTTGAATGGAAAAAAGAAGACAGAGGAAGGCATTTTCAAGCTCAGCCCTTGGTCCTCTTTTCTCTGTACCTCAGTGGTCTCATTCAAGACTGTGGCTTTAACCACCTCCCACTGGTTGAGGATTCCCAAATTCACATCTCTCCTCCTCCTGGCCCCCGAACTCTGGACTCAGCAGCGAGTGTCAGCTACTACCTGACACCTCTGCCTGAGTGTCTATGAGGCATCTCAGACTTGACACCTGCCAAGCCTAATGCTTAACTCCCTACCCCGCATGCTCCCCGAACCCATCTCCCCCTCCCCCACCAGTGGTCCCACTTCGGTGCTCCCTGTCCAGTTGCTCCCACCAAAATCCGTGCACTGGCTCCTCTCTTTATCTCATACCGCACATGTCAGCAAATTCTTGCAGAAGCCAATCTCGTCCCATCACCTCCAGTCTCCATACCACCCTGTCTCCATCATCTTGCTCCTGGATGAATCTAACTGCTCCCGCCTTTGCCCCTGACAGCCTGTTCTTCACATGACAGCTGGAGTGAGTGATCCTTTAGAATCATAAATCCAATTATGTCACCCCTAGCTAAAACCCACTAAGGGCTTCCCACCTCACTTGCCTCGCCATGGCCCTGCTTGATCTGGCTCTCATTCCTTCTCCAACTTCATTTCCTTCCCTACTTTTCTCCCTCTGACTCAGCCATACAGGTCTTCTGATTCCTCAAACCCACCAGCACACTCCCACCTCAGGGCCTTTGCACTGACTCCACCTCTGCCTGTACACTCTTGCCCCGGTTATCCACAGAACTAGCTCTCTCCCTTCCTTCACATCTCTGTCAAACATCACCTCCTCAGAGACTTCCCTGGTGGCGCAGTGGTTAAGAATCCGCCTGCCAATGCAGGGGACATGGGTTCAAGTCCTGGTTAGGGAAGATCCCACATGCCACAGAGCAACTAAGCCCATGTGCCACAACTACTGAGCCTGTGCTCTAGAGCCCGCGAGCCACAACTGCTGAACCCATGCCCCACAACTACTGAAACCCGCACACCTAGAGCCCGTGCTCTCTGCAACTAGAGAAAGCCTGCGAGCAGCAACAAAGAACCGACACAGCCATAAATAAATAAATAAATTTATTTTTTTAAAAAATTACCTCCTCAGAGAGGCCTTCCCTGAGCATCACTAATAGTGAGACAGCCTGACGTCACATGCCTCCCAATATGATGCACTGCGAAGAACACAGCATCACTGGAGAAATACTCTTTTTTTTTTCTTTTTTTTTTTTTTTGTGGTAGGGGGGCCTCCCTCTGCTGTGGCCTCTTCCCGTTGCGGAGCACAGGCTCCGGAGGCGCAGGCTCAGTGGCCATGGCTCACGGGCCCAGCCGCTCCGCTGCATGTGGGATCCTCCCAGACCGGGGCACGAACCCGGTTTCCCTGCATCGGCAGGCGGACGCGCAACCACTGCGCCACCAGGGAAGCCCGGAGAAATACTCTTGCCCAAAACATTTAACCTTTAAGTATTGCTTCTGGTTGACAAAAAACACAGGGGGTAGAGGAATGACATCATGAGGAAGCAATTAGATAAATTTGGAAGGTGAGACATTCTGCAGAACAACTAGTCCTAGCTTTTTAGTAGCCCTTGTGAGATGTCACGTGATTTCAAAAAGGGTGGAGGGGCCTGTCCTAAAGTGAGAGAGGCTTTAGAGTCAAAACAAACAAAGGTGTCCTGTGGTCCTTGACTGGCTCCAGAATCAACAGGATCAGCTGAGGGAGAATGGGACAAGTGAGGAAATTTGAATATGGACTAGTAAGAGGGTGATGTTGGAGATTATCGTCAATTTTGTTAAACATGATGACAGCATTGCGGTTGTGTAGAAAAGCAGCATCGTGGGTTTGTTTGGGGGATTTTTTTTGAGATGCATATCAATTAGGGGTAAAATATGAAATGTGTGTAATTTACCTTAAAAGACTTCAGCAATAAGCAAAAGCAACAGCTTAATCAAATATGGCAAGGTGTTAGGAACTGTGTCTAGGTGGTGGGTAAATGGGTGTTCATTACATCATATCCTATACTTTTCAATATGTTCAAAATTTTGTTTAAAAAAAAAAACAGCTGGGACTTCCCTGGTGGTCCAGTGGTTAAGACTCCATTCTTCCCATGCAGGGAGTGCAGGTTTATCCCTGGCTGGGGAGCTAAGATCCTCACAGGCTGCACAGAGTGGCCAAAAATAAAAAACAACAACAAAACTTTGGAGCCCATTACAGGTAGGGCTACACCAGCTGTTCATTCTATTTCCTGGTGACCTGAGACCACGCCTCCTTCCCGGGTCTCCCCCCACGGGAATTCCTCTGGGTGGCCATCAGAAGTGCTAAGTCAGCTAAAAGTCACATCCCTGCTGAGAGAAGACATCCCAGGCACTGGGAGTCTTCCTGCCAGGGCTGGGATGGGGAGGCAGCAGAAGCCCTGAAAGAAGTGGGAGGTTCTGAAGGACACGTCCTCCCTGGAGCAAAGGGACGACTTTAAGGAAGGGAGGACTAAGCAGAGGAGGCCTGAGAGGGGCCACTGGTGGTGGTGGGTCTCAGAGGCCGCTCTGGCGGTGTCAGAAGAGAGGGGAGAGTTAGGGGCCAGTGACAGGCGTAAATAAGGAGGAATCAGGCAGCAGCAGTACCAAGCCACCCCATGAAGCCGAAAGTGAGAGAGGTTGGTGGCTGGAGGGGCCACCTGGCAGGACGGGCATGAGGGTATGAGAGAGGATTCCAGAGTCCTTAGTACTTGCAGCTGGAGATGGCTCCTACCACATGATGTGACTCATCCACAGACCTCAGCAAGCGGAGGTGAATGGGTGGTAAAGGTCGAGCAGGGACCAGACAGGCACCATGTAGTGGCTGAAAGCAAGGGCTTCGGAGATACTGGGCGCTGGCTCTGGCTCCTGCCACTTACTACCTGTGCAGGCTTCTGTGCCTGTTCCTTATCTGTTTGGTGGGGCTAACAACAGCATGTACTTCCAAGGCTGGTCAATGAATAAGAACTGGGTCACGGTAGGGCCAAGGGGGACAGTGGGTTATTGGGAGTCTGTGGTTGGAGGATGGGGAGGGGATACCTGAGCTTTCCCGGCCCAGGAACGCCTGAGCAAAGATCTCTCCAACCCAGGCCTGCAGCTCCGAATACTGCTGTACAGACGCATCACTGGGGTAATAGTAGCCCACGATTTCTGAGACAAAACTGTAGGAAAGAGATGTCCCTGCTACGGCAGTGACCTTGGGCTCAGGCCTCGCCCGAAAACCAAGGCCCAGTGTTGCTCAGGCCAGGGAGAGCCCGCCGCCCAGAGTCCACTGAGAGTCCATGGGGGTTCAGCGGGGACCCCCAGATTCAGTTGGAACCCCGGTGCCCAGGCTTGCCTCAAGTCTCACCCCCACTCCAGAGAGGCCACCGAGGAGAGCCTGACATGCTGCGTCACCTCGCCACTCAGCACCCAGGAGAAGGGAAGACCCGCCCATCTAAAGGCCCCAGCGCACACCGCGCCCAGCCCACACCTAGCTGTTCCTGCTGCGCTGACTCCTCTGCTCATCCTTCTGGTCCTCTGCTCGTTCACACGCAGCCCAGCCCCTCCTCAGCCCATGGCTACCTGCCATTTCATAAGGAACCCCACCCGCAACTCTCACCCTTGAGGTGCCCCACGCTGGGCCTGAGCACACCTGAAACCCCCAGCATCAAGCGCCCCAGCCTGCATGAGCACACGGGTCCACCCTGCCCCTGGGCCAGATTGGCTGCAGGTCCCGGGCCCACGCCTCTCAATGGCTGCCCAGATCTTCAGGCCGTCGTCTTGGTGATGGTAGTTGGGGATATCCAGGACGCCGCGGGCCCGCAGGCTGTCCGGAAGGCAGAAATTGGTGTAGGTAAAGTGGGCCAGACGGGTGCTCATGAGGTAGAGGAGGACTTGCCTCCCGATGGACGTGACCCGAGGACAGAGCACAGCTGGGCTCCCGGACCGGCCCATCCCCCACCCCAGTGCCTGGGGATTGGATTGGTCTAGTGACTCAGCAGAGGGCAGTTTTTTTAGTGAATCGAGCAGTCCAAGACCAAGGATCAAATACCCTTGAGAGCACGACATGGGCTGCGCAGGTTGCGGCCTTACTATGTGCGTAGGCGGTGATCCTTAGGTACGTGGGCACTAGAAGAATAAACTGAAGGCCAGGCAGGCCGGGAGGGGAGCGCCGACGCAGGGTCAGCGGGCGGCTGTGCTCAGGCCGGGGTGCCTTGCCCAACTCAGGAGCCTTTGGAACCCGAGCCCGAGGAGGTGGGGCCGGTGAGTGGGATCGAAGGGAGGGAGACAGGGTTTGTGGGCGGGGCAAGGTGCCCTCGGGAAGGAGCCCCCTGGAAGGGGCGGGCGGGGAGCCGGGAGGCCGCACCTTGTCCACAAGGCCCTCTGGGTTGAGCAGCGTGGCGCGGGCGATGGTTCACCTGCAGCGTGTAGCGAGCGTGCGGAAGCAGGAGCTGCGAGCGGGATGAGATCACAGGAGCCGAAGGTCAGGGGAGAAGGCCGCCCCGGCCCCGCTCCCTCTGGCCCCGCCCGGGGGTCACCCAGACCTTGTAGATGGGGTGGCAGAGCGGCAGCTGACGCAGCGTGGCCACGGCGAAGGCCTCGCACAGCAAATGCGTGCACAAAAAGTGCGTGTTGTTCTCGTGCACCAGGAACTCCGAGTTGCACACCCATGTCTTGGCCAGCAGCCTGTCCCAGTCGGAGTCAGTGGGCAGAAAAATGGGGCTGTCTGGCCCGGGGGTCTGGCTGAGCTGCGTCCAGGAATAATAAGGGGGTGAGGCCCTAGACTGCTAGTGTGCCCCTTGAGGCCCCGCCCCCCGCCCCCCCCGCAACCCCCCAAAGCCCGGCCCCAGGCTCACCTGGATGGCCAGGGGCACCAGCGCCCCCTGGGGGTTCAGCCACAACAGGCAGAGCGGGGAGGCCGCGTACTGCGGGCGGCCGTTTATGCAGTGGACGGGGACCTCTGCCAGGATCCAGTAGTCCGCTAGGAAGATGTGCCCCCTCTGGGGAAGTTGCACGGAGCCTTAGAGTGCTCTCCCCACCCGCGCTCTGCTTCCCTCCGTTCTCTGGCCACTCCCACTCCAGCTTGGGTCTCAGTAATTATTGGTGCCTGCACTAAAGGCCAGTGTTGGGTACCCCACCCTTCCCAAAATGTCCGGAATGAGGTCCAGCAGAGTCCTTCGTTGTGCAGCCTCTCACCTGGCTTCCCAGCAGCTTGGACAAGCCAGCATCGTCTCCCCCTTTCCCCATACCTGGTCCTTCCTATTCTCTCAAGTTAGATGACTTCATCGTACCCAGTATCAGCAAAATGAGGGGAATCCACCACCCCCATCTCCAGCCTTCTGGAGGATGCCTGAGGGCTTGGCTGCCCCCAGAGAGACTGGGCCGTCATCTCCTCCCACACCCTCGGAGTTTCTAGTTCTCAAGGATCATTCTTGCTCCGTCTAGTGGTGCTGCCTTTGGCCTGTCCTAAAACAGCCTTCTTCGGGCCTCGGCACCTGGGATCTTGGAGGCCCCAGAACAGGGACAGGGCCTCCTCCTCCAGGCTGTCATGCTCATTCATAGCACTTCAGCGGGCCCCATCTCATGCCTCAAGCCTGAGCCCCATCTGGCTCTCATCCATATCTGCTCTACTTAAAGGCGCAGGGCTGGGGGATGAGGCCTGCAGGCTGGATGCAGCCCTCCCACCCTTACCCTCCATACCCATCCCTTCTCCCTGCTGACAGCTCACCCACCTCTAGCTCTGTCTGCGGGCAGGGGCCTGGTCCCAGCGAGGGGGCCACCATGTCATTGGTGGCAGGCAGCCTTGCTGGGCAAACTGGAGAGGCAGTGGAGCATGACAGGATTGACACCGTTCAGGTACTGGTATCCGAAGAAGTGGTCTTCACACCAGTGCTCAGTGACGTACTCTAGGGGACAAGAGAGGGGGGCCACTTGGGCTGGAAACCGCTTCACTAGATCATGCTCAACCGAGCCCTTTGCTCATCACCGTGGTTTAGCCTTTGCTTCCAGCAATCCTATGACAGTAGGTGTAATTATATCTTCAGTTTAACACTGGACGCTGAAATTCGAAGAGGTAGAGTCACTTGCTCAGCCGGGTGGCAGAGCAGGGATTTGAACCGGAGTCTGGCCCCAAAGCCCAGCACCCTCGGCGGCAGGGGTGGGGGAGAGAGGCAAGTGCATCTGATCACGGTCAGGACTCCCTAAGTGACCCTGACCCTCTCTCTGTCCCCACTCACCTATTCTTGTCCCCTCCCAGAGGGAGGACAGATCGGTTCCTGAGGGGAATCTGGGAGATTGCCACCAGTGAAGCCAGGATCCCCTCCCTCTGGGATCCAGCAGTCCCCCTGAGAGGGCCAGAAGAGGGCCCTTTCCCAGGATGGGGCGGAGGGGTCTGAGTATGGGGTAGGGTGGAGGGCGGACATCTCTGCCTGGCTCTGCACACCTGAGGTGAAGGTCTTGTGGCAACACATGATATTCCGGATGTCATCCAGCTTCTTCCAGGAGTTCTTGTGGTCCAGCAGCCCCCGAAGCTTCATGCCCAAGGACCTGTGGGAGGGGAAGTGGGGGTGGGCAGGGGCTGCCAGCGGCACTGTGCCCCCAGCCTAGAGGCCTGGAGGGATCTGACGAGGTCAGCGCCCAGAGAAGAGGTACCTAACAGTCCACATGGGAGAAGAGTCTAGAGGCTACTTGAGGCTTTGTAGGGGTGACTCCACATGTGTGTGCAAAGGTGGCGTGCAGGGTGCAGACAAGTCTCCTCGTTGGTGTTTCATCCTGCTTTCTCCAAGCTCTCAGCTTGTCACAGACCTTCTCTGGCTCCCCTCCGCCCACACGACAAAGCCCCAACTGCTAAGCCTGCCTAGGAAGCTCCCCACCAGCTGATTTCTCCAACCTTTCTAGCTTTTTCTCCCACCCTGTGCACTAACCAAGCCAGTCACAGCCTTCTTGCTAAACATAGCCAGAGATGTACTTTGTACACTGAACCGGTAAAAGTGGGCTTGCCAACCTGCTTTTCACTTTGTGGATGTCGGTACTGTTTGAATTTTTTTACGATGAGCATGTACTATTTTATAATCAGAAAAAAATGCTTGAAATGAAGTCAGCTTTCTCCCCTGTCCAGGGCTTTGTTTAAGCTGTGCCTCTCCTAGAAAACCTTCTGCTACATCTCCACCTAGTGTCAAACCTATCTGTTCTTCTGTGTGCATCTTAGATGCAAAGCCCTTCATGAAGCATGGCCTGATGGCCCCCCAAACACACACCTTGTGTGTATCTTTCACAAAATACCCATGACTTCCTTCGTTACATCGTAAACCCTTAAGTACATCACTCCCTTTATTATCCTACAGTGTACTCAAATCAACTCCTAGTATACTGTGGGCTCCTCAGGGCCAGGACTGGGCTGTGTATGCCTGACATACCCAGTTCGTAATAATTGCTCACTAGCTAGGCCAAGTCAAACGGAAGCGAATGGAACATAGGACAGGAGGGTTATGGCAGTTGGTCAGTAAGGTGGGCTGTGGAAGGATGCTGATGTGCCATGAAGAGTGTGGGCACCTGCAGAGGGCGCAGGGGCCTTAGTAACCTGACAAGCCCAGGGACAGCTTCGTACGTGCTCACTAAGCTGCTCGCTCCGCCTTCCATGGGTCTTTGCTGAGCGCCTGCCCACTCAGGACCTGGGGATGGGAAAAACTGGATGGGAGCTTGGTCATTAAAGCAGAGGCTGAGGAGGCAAGAGAGAAGAAAGAACAGGCCTTCCTTTTCCAAGGCCTGCCACACATGTCCTTCAGGACACCCTGCAGTCACCTCACACTAAAGCCCAGTGACTCCCTCCCCTCTGTAAATGACCAGATGGCTGCCGAATGCCAGCTCCTCCTCCCATGGGCCCTTCTCTGAGCCTCACACAGGCTGTCCACGTGGTCTCCTGGGCCCTCCCTTGGCTAGACGCGCATATCCATCCGGGGACCAACTCAGGTGACTCTACCTTCCGGGATGCTCCCCTGGTCCCTTAGCCCTGCCAGGGCCTCTCAGCGGGTCCTTGTCCTGAAGCCTGAGCCCGCTGTGTCTGCCTGTGCACCCCAATCCACTGTGGACACACTCAAGCTCCATACTCCGCCTCACCTCTGCATCCCCTCCCACTAGTGCTTCTCCAGAAGAACCGTTCTGGCCCCAAAGCCCAGGACACGAGGATCCAGCTCCTCGCCCTGGCCTCCTCTGGGCCTCCTAATGCAGCCCCTGCGCAGATGGCCGAGCCCTGCACTCCTCCTGCCATACTGGCCTGGGTCTGCCCAGGGCCCACCCACTCTCCCCTCACTGATCCCCCCCCACCGCCTCCCAAAGCTTCAATCCCACCTGTCTCCCCAGCAACCACCTCCTGAGCCCCACTGACCCGCCTCCTCTAGGCACTGGGTGTCAACTGTACCCCCTCCAGCCACATCACACTCACAACCTCAGACTTGAGCTGCTTGTGACCCCTCCGATTGCTGATTAACTGTGCTGCACGTCTCCTGAGGGAGACTGTGAGTTCCTCCTGGCCAAAACTGTATCCTAATACTACTCAGTAACCTCTGTGGACAGGTTATTTTGTGCGGGATGTTAGCTCATTGAAGTCTCCCCCACACCTGTGAGGTAGATATGAATATTATTTTCATTTTACAAATGAGAAAACGGTTTAGAGGCTAAGTGAAAATCAAGGTCATAAAGCTAGAAAGTTTTGCTCTGGAAATTGAACCTGAGGCGGCCTGACCACCTCCTTAAATCTTAAGGGCTGGGCCTCTCTGGTCCTACTCAGCATGGTCCCACCAGCAGTGCCTGGGACCGTGCTCTGCTCTGAGCAGGTGCTCAGTTAATTCTATTGATTTGAGGAATGGAAAGAGAAGGGATAATTAAGAGCAAAGAGGTGGTGATGGGGAGCTAGAGAATGGAGTTGCTTAAAGAGAGAGCGGAGACGGGGTGGTGGGACAGGGAGAGGGGAGACTGGGGACGAGGAGAGGGGAGACTTGGGCAGAGACATGGATGTGCATCAAAGGGACAGAGGCTGAAGGGAGAGTGAGCAGGAGTGCAGAGGGGGCAGTGGCCTCACGCAGGGATGGCATTGAAGAGCGGCCGGGTTGTCTTGGTGGCCGAGTAACGAATATCGGGTTCCATGGACAGCAAGGATGGGATGTCCATTTTCATGGGAAAGCCAGGCAGGTACCTATTCCCACTGCTGGGGAGTGGGGGGGGGCAGAATCACAGAAACCAGTCAGAGGGGCCTGCAGCCCACTCCCCTAAATTCCTCTCCTCCCTCCTCCCCCAGAGTCCCCAGGCCTCCCTCACTTCCGGCTCCTCCCCTGCACTCTCCCCTCCTCTCTGCCAGACCCCAGGGGCCGTCCCCACACATTCTTCTCCAGACACTTGAATTAAACTGCATTTGTCACAGATCCTGCTTTCCAGGCTGCCCGCCCAGTCCTCACAACAGACCGTTCACTTCACGCCCCTCCAGCTTCTTCCCCAAATCTCAGTTCACCCTCACCTGTCGCCCTGGTCTGCACAAGGCACCGTCTTGATCAAAGCAAATTTCTTATCTGACTCCACCTCCTCAAAGCTGCTGACGTCTACAATGCCGGGGGAAGCCAGGGGCGTAGACTTGCCAGCTTCCAGGGGAAAGAGGTCAGAGGTGGCAAGTGAAGCTTAGGGTAAACAGGAACCTCAGCTTTCAAAGACATGACTTTAAAACTCCCAGAAACCACCCATTTCCTGGGTAGGTGACCAAGAATTAAAGTTTGGTTTTTTTTTCCTGAAGGCACTCAGCTTCAGATCAGGTTAGCATTTGAGGATGACATGAATGTCCACACTGGTTTAGAGTCGGGTTTGTGTTGAGATCAAGATCATGGCTGGTTTGGGGGTGAGGCTGAGGATGGGCTGAAATTGGTCAATCCTAGGGTCATGTCTGGTATCTGGGTCACATCAAGGACAGCTGGGGTTGAGTGGGAGTTCACTGATGTTGTTGGGACAATTGTCGGTACTGGCATTTTGGGTCTGGACTCAGGGTCAATATTAGATTAAGGTTAGGTTTAAATGAGGGTCGTGATCAGAGCTGGGCCCCCAAAGTTGGAATTGAGTTTAGAGTTAGTACCGGTCTGATTAAGGATGAGGTCAGATTAAGATAGCAAAGAAGTCAAATTAGGCCACCCTCTCCGTAGCATTCCTGTCGGGCCTGGAGTTCCCATTTCCTGTGATCCAGAAGGAGGGGAAGGGAGTCCTGACAAATAGTTCTTGCTGTGAGGAATGAAAATTACTCATGGGTAAGTCTCTTGTCAAATGACACCTCCTCCAGCATGCCTTTCCTGAACCCCCCAACCCTTGAACCCAATCCCTCAGTGACACAGATGTCCCACATTCTTTGTGCGTTCATCAGTAGAAGGGATTCAGGACAACCTCACTCCCAAATTATAACTATCTTCCTAATTGTTTGCATGTTTGACTCCTTGGGGGCAGAAGTCACGTCCTATTCATTTTTTGTATTCCCAGCATCCAGCATGGTGCCTGGCACCGTGCATATAATACGCACTTGACAGAGGACTGATGAACGAATATATTTTGTGAAGTGATGGGTGGATGTGCTGTGATGACAGATGGGGGTTCAGAGTGAAGTCTATGAGTAACTCACAGTATTAGCAAGGGTGATGTTCACTCGCTTCACCCTGACCTAGAACATCATCTCTCATGCCTAAGACTCATCTCCACGTTCGGACTCGCCTTAGTCTTGCCTCTGCAGATGAGAGAGCTGCTCAGGAGATATGGGGGTCCAGGGGCTGAAGGACCTTCAGCCCAGCAACCTTGAAACGTCCCCCAAATTCAAGAAAGAATCTGAACAGCCCCTCACAAGGATTTCATCCATACCAGAAAAAACAGTGGTAGTGGCCGGGGCCTCTCCAGCTAAATTCTCTAAACATTCAGGGCTTCTCCGCCTGTTGAATTTCAGTAACTCAGCTTGCAGGTTAATTCCTCTCAGAGGAATTGGCTCTGGGGAAGGGCAGAGGGTGTCAGTGGTGAGCACACATATCTGTGTGTTTGTGTGTGTGTCTCTGAGTGGTGTGAGTGTATGTAAGTGTGCGTGCCTAGTCTCTGTGTGTCTGGGGGGCGCGGGGCGGTAAATACTGCCCAGAAAGCCCCTGCATTTCAGGGCGTTAGAGGCTTATATTTTCAGAAAGCACCTATTTGGGAGCCCTGAGTTCCAGTTTCCCTAATTCCAGCCCTATTCCCTACACCCCGGGGTCTTGTGAGAGCTCCCCCTGATCCCAGCAGATGTCTTCTGCAGCCCAGGCCAGCCCCTGCCT
This sequence comes from Physeter macrocephalus, assembly GCF_002837175.3. Classification (NCBI taxonomy): domain Eukaryota; kingdom Metazoa; phylum Chordata; class Mammalia; order Artiodactyla; family Physeteridae; genus Physeter; species Physeter macrocephalus. The sequence continues at coordinate 89,127,028 of NC_041227.1, read as the reverse complement.
CTGGCCCACCTGTTCCTGGTCGAAGCTCTATGGTGCAGTAGCCCTCTATCCACTGATAGCAGGGAAAGTGGCAAAGAGTACCAACCGGGGGTAGTGACGCAGATTCGGCTCCAGTACCAGGAGTCCTTGGGGAAGAAAGCGTAGCGCTCCTTGTGGAGGCGCAGCAGCAAGAGCTCACCCAGCTCCTCTGAGCAGCGTACCTTGTACTTCTGCACCTGGGGGGCAAGAGAGCAAGCAATTGAGAGGCAAGGAACTGCCAACGTCATCCTTGCGCCTTGAAAAGTGCGTCTACACCGACACCTAGCCTGACATATAAACCCGAGCTGACCATAACCCATGTGGTGCCTTTGCATGAATTAGAAAAAGGCATCCTTCATCCAGGCAGTAGCAGCCATGGCGCTGCAGGAGCCCTGTGTGAACAGAGTGGATTCTGGATCTCCCTAGCCCCCTTGGAGCCCTCACCTTATGTAGGCCACCAGCAAACAATCCTGGGGCCTGGCAGAGGCAGGTGGACCCCTTCCGGAGAAGAGGAAACCCAGGCTCAAAGAGGGCAAGCGCCTTCCCCAAAGCCCACCTTCAGTTATTGGAGGAGGAGCTAGGAAGCCAATGGAATTCTCCGGAGCCCCTGCTCAGGGCTCCTTCTCCACAGCCCTGCCTGGATAGGGTTTATCATCCCCAGAAAAGACAGGGACCAGAATAGGGGTAGTGACGAGGTCAGGACCGGCATCCTGAGTTCTGCAGGATTTGATGAGCTCTGGAGGAAAGACCTTCCCCTCCTTCAGGGTCCCCTGTCCACCCTGCCCCTCGGGGTGGCTCCTCCCCCTCTCCTCTACTCACCGATCCAGGGGCGAAGTCCCTGCCCACGCGATCCAGCCACCGCTTGGGGCTCTCACCACATGTGCCCCCCAGTGTGACAAAAATGTCCAGTGTGCTGGCCATCAGGTAGGGACCAGTGCCCACACACACGCGGTACACGGCCATGATGGGAGGGAAGGAAGGATGCCCCCGGCAGCTGGCCTGGAGGAGCTGAGTTGCAGGCCAGGCAGGGCTGGGCTGCTGAACCGCTGTGTCAGAGCCTGGGGGGCAGGATAGGCCTTTGAGGAAAAGTCCAGCTGTCTCTGGGATGCTCTAGGGCTCACTCGCTGGCTCGCTCTCTCCAGAAGCTGTTGTTGCTAGCTGAGGGCTCCCTCTTCCCGCCCACAGCCTTTCGCCCTAATAGTTGTTCGTTTGCATCTGGCACAGCCGGTCCCTCTGACTGGCAGGACCGGGTTCACCCAGATGATTATCAGGAGCCCGGGTCCCACTGGGAAGGGAGGGACCTGATGCCGAGAGGGAGACAGGGATTAGGTGACGCCTGTATGACTGGGACACTGATCTGCTCCTGGTCAGGGGCCGACTGATGCCCTGGGGCCCTTGTCCACCCACTCCCCAACTTCCCCCAAGACTCTTTCATCCTCTCCCTCAGCCAGAACTGGCCACAGGGCACCCGCATTCCTACTTGTGAATCATCCATATGAATCACTATACACAAGTGAGCCGTAAATCACACGTGACTACAGCCACACGCGAGTCGGACACGCATCTCTGCACACTGCATAGGGGTCAGAAACAGCCCTCCTGTCACCTCCTAAACTCGGTCCCACCACCCCCAAGCCCGGTCCCTTGGCACGCCCGATCTCAGTCTCTCGCTTGGAATAGGGCCAGTCTGGGGACCGAAGTGGTCTCCGGGCGCACAGCATCTGAAGGCCCCATGTGGCCTTCTTTCCGCTCCGGGCCGCCCTTGGCCTTGGGGCGGTAGGCGGGAGAGCCCAGGTGCGTGGGGTGCCTGGGATCTCGGTCATCCGGACTGGGAAGAAACCTCTCCTCGACGGAAGCCCGCGGCCGGCAGCGCCCCCGTGCTGCCGATACCGACACCGCACTCACCTAGCCTCCGCGGCGCTTCAGCCCCCAGCGTCCTAACAGGTGCGGCCGCTGTACGGAGGGGGTCCTATAAAGCGCAATCATCTGCCATTAGCTTCACCGGCTTCCTCGAGGTGCATTCTGTAGTCTCCTGCGCCCATGCACGCAGTACTGCTTTCCCTCAGCGGTTTCGTAAATGTAAAACTCTTATAGGAAATAGAAGCAGTTGGTTAGCAGAGCCCGGATAGCTCAGTCGGTAGAGCATCAGACTTTTAATCTGAGGGTCCAGGGTTCAAGTCCCTGTTCGGGCGCTTGCTTTTTTTATTTTTTTTTTTTCCGCCACCGGTACATGACAATCTTTAGAATACTTTTGAGTACAGTAAATAATTCCTTCGAACATAACAGAGGAAAAGAGTAACGCAAATATTGCTGCCTGGTGTGAAGAGGAAATGGTATTAAGTGCGTCAGGGTTTTATTCAGAAGGCAGAACGAATGACAGTGGAGGGAGAGCAGAGAGATTTTAGAGCAGTGCATATGCGAGCCATACATGCGAATTCAAATTTTCTAGGAGCCACACATTAAAAAGAGTACAAAGAAATAGGTGAAATTTTTTTGAAATTAATTTTAATAACATTTTACTTAACCCATTATATCCTAAATCTTATTTTATCATGTAATCAATATTTTTAAATTATTAATGAAATTTGAAACATTTTTTGTACTGTCGTCTAATTATAGTGTGTATTTTATACTTACAGCACATCTAAATTCATATTTCAGGTGCTCGATAGCGGTATCCACCCTAATCCGACAACTCTTTTTTTTTGTCTTCTGTGAACGGCGAAGTATGGAAAGGCACAGAATAGGAAGTTCAGTAATATATATACTGTCAGAAGCCAGACCTAGGGAGTGGGTTCCATGGTGTAATGGTTAGCACTCTGGACTCTGAATCCAGCGATCCGAGTTCAAATCTCGGTGGAACCTTTATGTTTTTGTTTTCACTCAATACCAATGTGTTCTATTATATTATTCATTAGCTTCATGTATGATATTCTCTTATGTTCTGAAACGATCTGGAAAGAAAATTAAACTAGGATCTTACCTTCTGAGCTTTTCAGGCTGGATAATTCGAGCCTGTAGCACACCGTCAGGAGAACATACAGTAAGTCACTTAAATATACAGTAAGTTGCACTAATTTTGATAGGAATGTTATTTGACGACATGTTAAAGTGGAGATCGATTATGAAGGTCCGAGGTTTCTTTGGCAGTTTTCCATTATGTATTGGTTTGGGGCTGGGATGCAGACACCCAAGTTCTGTCTGGAATACACGTTGGTGAGACCGCTACCAGGAGTTCTCATAAAAGTAAGTAATTGCCTTTATGAATTAAAGAGTGCTGAAGCCTCGAGAAAAACTTCTGGTCTGGCAGCGGTGGGATTCGAACCCACGCCTCCGAAGAGACTGGAGCCTAAATCCAGCGCCTTAGACCGCTCGGCCACGCTACCTGCGTGGGGGAAACATTTCCCCGCAGTCTTCCTAAGAGACTAGAAAGGAGGAGTGGAGCTACAAATAGTTCTGCTAAATTGGCTGGTCTTCTTTGGGAACTATCGAGATTCCTTCGCACAGCTGAGTAGCAGATGGGAAAGCAGAGAGACCAGAAGAAACGGACACACACAGAAAATTTCCAACAAAACAAGTTTATTCTTATGGGTGGGGCCACATCTGGGAGTGGGATGCGCCTGGACTGGAAGCATCCCCCAAGCGGGCGGCGGGAGCTCTGTACTCGCTCGCTCGCTCATATTCAGTTGCGCTCTCTCCCAGTTTCTTCCACCCCTATGCTCCCGCACTCGCACCCGGCTCACGTGCTTTGTGCACGCTACCTCTTCCAGGCAAGCCTCTGAGGTCCAAACCACGCGCTTCTGTCACACGCCCCGCCCAACTCCCTCACAACCCTCCCCCTCCCCCCGCCCCTTTCCCATTCTAGTACCCGTAAGCCGTCAGACGCCGCCGCCCGCCAGGTGGCTCTGTGGCGCAATGGATAGCGCATTGGACTTCTAGTGACGAAAGAGCGATTCAAAGGTTGTGGGTTCGAATCCCACCAGAGTCGATTTTATTTTATTTTTTTTCCCTTTCCTCTTTATCCTGCTTTTTCTTAAAGGCTCCCATCCCTTCTCCCCCATCCTATCTCACTGTTTTCCATCTGGTTTCAGTTCCAACCTCAGCCTCCGCTCTGCTCTCTTCATTACTTACCTGTCTGCCCCGGGTCTTGGGCCAAGGAGAGCAGGACTGGGGGGGCGGGAGACAGAAGGGGAGGGAAAGTGGGCGTGGACGCCGAGATAAAGGCAGGCCCCTGGCTCGGGGACACACGGGGATTTAATAACCACTTTATTCCATGCACTAGGGACTGGGGAAGGGACGGGGGCTGGGCCGGGGGCAGAGAGGGTACAATCCTAGACGCAAAGGGGGCAGGGAGAAGGGACAGGAACCAGGGAAATATATATTTATATAGATACTCTAATATAGACCACATCTCACCCGCGCGCTGCGCCCGCGCGCCCCGCCGCCCTCCCCAACACCTCCTCACCCCAACGCCCGGGTCCCTCTGCTGCGCTCGGGGTGGAGTCTCTACCCCAACCCCCCAGCCCCCGTCCCCACCCCCACCCCCCCAAAGCTCAGGGCCAAGGTCTCCAGAAAGCGGGCGGCGGGGGCGGCGGGGCCTTGGGCGCCCCGTCTTGTCTGTGAGGCGGCGGCGGCGGCGGCAGCAGTCCGGTGAGGGGGGCCGGCGCGCCGGAATCCCCGGCTCGCGGGGAGCAGGGGGACGGGGACCATGCGCAGCGCGGGCTAGGGAGGCCCTTGTGCACTGGGGGGCGCTGGTGTAGCGCGGGGCCAGGCGCTGGGGCGGCGGGGTCCAGCGGTGGGCGCGGCGCTTGGGGCCTCGGGTCTACCGGTTCCGGCCGGGGCGGCTTGGGGCGCAGGTAACCTTGCAGCGCGGAGAAGAGCTGGGCTCGGGCGGCCGGGCTGGCGTCGTGCGCGAAGGCCGCCAGGCGAAGCAGGCACTCGCGGAAGCCGGACAAGTAGCAGCTGGCGAGCGCCTCGGCGTCCTGGGCTGGGGACCGGGGAACACCTGAAACCGCGGCAGCGGGTACGGCCGGCGGGAGGAAGGGCGGGCAGGGCAGGGCAGGGCAGGGGTCCCAGAAGGGGGGGAGGGAGGGGCCGGGGCACAGAGATAACCGAGGCCGGACAGGCGCACAGAGACAGGAAGCCAGATGGACCGACAGAGGGAGAAAATGAGGGAGACACAGAGACAGACACGCGCGGGTGTTATTATTAACCTCGCCTCGGAGCGGAGCATGCCGCTCCCCAAGCCCACCGTCCACCACAGGGTCCGCCCCATCTACCCCGGCCCGGGCCCCAGTGAATTCCCCCCTCCCTCCCTCCGCTGCCCCACCCCCGCGCTGTACCCGGGGGCTCCACCCGGCTTCGCTCCCTCAAGTAGCCCACGGCGAACTCCAGTATCTCTGCTTTCTCCAGCTTCGGGTTCCGGAGGTTCTACAGATGGGAGGGGAGGGCGCAGAGACAGAAAGGGGTGGGGAGAGAGGGGGAAAGTGGCAGGGGGAAGAAGGGAGGGGGGATGCGGGAGCTGAGGGTGCCCCTGGATCGCGTTTGTGCGCGGACCACAGAGCGCCCTACCGAATGCGGAGTGGAGATGACCGAGAATGGTCCTGGCCTACCCTGAGACGAAACTGTCCAACCCGAGGGGATGAAACCAACCCACTGTGTGAGGAGCGGATTTGAACAGCAAACCCGGGGAATGAAATTAACCACCCCGCTGGCTATCTTGGGGAGTGTGGGGGAGGAGGAGGGAGAATTTGCAGACCCAAAGGTTGAAACTGACTGACCCCGGGAATGAAATTTACAGAGCCGGGTGTGAAACTTACAGACCCGAGGGGTGGCGATGAAGATCGCGTTCTGAGAGCGAGAGGGGGTCTGGGACGGGATTCGAAGGGTCAGGATGCCTTGGGGCCAGGGTCGCCAAAGCAGCATATGTCCCCACCCAAGTGGGAAGCCCTGAGACAGGAGGACGGAATGCTTGGGAGTCCGATGATGGCGGAAGAACTGACCTGGTCTCGGGTCCGCTCCAGCAGCAGCAGCCTCAGTTCTTCCAGGCTGCGGTTGATGCGGTCCCGGCGCCGCTTCTCCACAAGCGGCTTCAGCATCTGCGACCAGCAGGAAAGGGAGAGCGGGCCGACCCGACCGAGACTCAGCGCGGCCGCGCGGGCGTCGGAATCCCGCCGCTGGGATAGTCCGGCCTCCACCCCTTCCCCAAGACGCCAGAGAACCTAAGGCCGGGCCCATTCGATCCCTCTCCGCTCCCCCTCCCAACGCCCCTAGGGTCAATTTCTGTAGCTCGCCTCCTCTCTCTCCCGGGTCTTCTGCCTTCTCCTCTCTCATTCTTGTCCTCCCTCCTCCCCTCTCTGTGTCTCTCCTCCTCCTCTTTTCTCTCTACGTCTCCGTCTCGTGCAGTCTTTCTCTGTCTCAGTGGAGAACTTTGGGGGCCCTCTTTGCGCCCAGACACGTGGGCCGCAAGGCGCCGGGCTGAGTTGGTGGCCCTGAGTGTAGAAAGGGAGATACCCAGCGCGACCGCGCCCCCTCTTCTCCCACTAACCCGTCTGTGCGGTCACCCTTCTCCGCTGGTTCTAAAATCTTCCACCTGGGCTCGGGCCTCTGGAACCAATGCCCTCCAGGCCTTCTCTTACAAGGCTGCATTGGCCCAGCTCCGGCTCACAGCCCGCGTGGAGCAAGTGCCTATCCTCTCCGCTTTTTGTTTCCACTCTCCTCCCTTAGCTCTGTGCTCCTCCTGCTTATTTTACTCGGACTCTGACCCCCGTCCAAGCCCGCCAGGCCGCAAGGTGTCAACTGCCATTACCCACCCCCCCAGACCTCTGCTTCTGCCGCCCACCCAGTGCCAGCTCTGACGCTGACCCCTTCTCCATACTTCGCAGCTTCCTCCCCAGCTCCTGGCTCCTCGGGTCCCCCGCGCACCTCTCCCCCTTCCAGCCCTGCATCTCCAGCCTCTTCTCTGACCTTCGGTCTCAGGGGCCCTGTCCCCTGACCAGCCCAGGGACCTCTGCTTCCTCCCCTCCCGCCTCTTACCTTGGGGCCGTCCCTATTCTCGGCTCGATCCCGGGTGACCATCGCTCCTCCGGACCCTTGTGTGGACCGAGTCCCCGCTCTCCCTGAGCCTTATATCCCACAGGCTCCCGAGTACGGGGTGGTAAAGACCCGGACCCGCCCCTTCGGCACCTGGCTCCTGCCCGACTCTACCCTGGGCACGAGGCTCCCGGAAAGGGGCGGAGCACAAGGGGGAGGGGTACGAGTGGAACTGGCCTGGGAGTGTGGGAAATGAGAGGCCAGTGCAGCACCGGCTGTTTAAGGACCATAAGGCTGTATAATGAGGCGGGACCCAGCTGAAGGGAGGAGGTAATTAGGAGAAGAGAGTTTGAGTAGTTTGGGGATAGAACTCAGGAGTGGAGTTCAGAGTTCCCCCCGTTCACTATTTCAGCTTTCTTGGGAGCTCCCTGTACCCCCCACTAACCCTGAAATCGGAAAGTTCGCACCCCTCAGCCCCTAGGCTGGATCCTATACATCTTTCCCCAAAATTCACCTCCTACTTGAGATAATGAGCCACCTGAGTGTGCTGGCTGGATCCGTTTATTCAACTGGGACTTTGTCTGCAGGTGGAAGAGAAGCTCCTTTCAATCTGAGTCAGTCATATTCAGTTCCCCACTATCTGCGTGTTCATTGTGCCCGCTGGGCACTGGTCTAGGCTGGGACCGTTCATACTGAGATATGGACTGGAGGCCCAGTTTATTCCTGCAAGATTCAGTAGAAAACGCTGATGTGTTGTCAAGTAGCTATTTTAGAAGCACAGTGAAGTAGGTGCCCTGGGAAAGGGTCATCGTGAGGGACGGCTGGACTGGGGTGGGGAAAGCCTCGTGGAAGAGGAAGCAAGGCTTTGAAGCACGGGTGGAGAGATCTTTCCACTTAGAAGTATTTGATTCAAAACGAATTATAGGAGATTCAGGGGTGCGGCTGCCAGGACACCTGATACAAGTGCGCTCGTGTTGCTTGCTCCCGGGGACCCCTCGTGATCACGGGGGGACAAGGAGAAGGCAGTTTTCTTAAAAAGATAAGAAAGGGAACAAAAAAGGGATCAACACTCACCTCAAACCAAGAGCATGCCACTCTGCAGAATGATGCGTGAGACTTGGAGACTTCAAGACAAAGTGCCTGAGAAGATAAAATCAGAGATTTAACGGGACAGCAAGAATGCCAGGGACAAGGACACAGAAAGACACAGTGGCGTTGCAGACCGAGTCAGAAGATAGCTGCGGAGTCAGAGACGGATGGGGCTCCTCCGAGCCCTCCCAGCGCCGGTCCACAGCTTGGTTTTTTCACGGAGCCTGCCTTGCCAAAGTCCGAGCCAGGGGAACACAGACCTTGGGGAGGGCGCTCCCATTTGGGATCAGGGAACCCAGCACATCCCACCTCCCCCTACCTGAGCCAAATGGGAGCGCAGATGTGTGGCCCCAGAACCCCCGCTGCCCCCCTCCTTGGGAACCTGGGCTGGGCTGAGTTTTTCTCACCTGCACGCGAGGCTCGGGGCCCCCGGCGGCAGTTCGCACCCGGGTGTGGGGCCGCCCCTGGCCATATGGGGCGACTTTATGGCCGGGTGACCGGATCCAGGCGGGAGGAAGGATGGCCTGGCGCTCCACCCATGTCAACTATTGGGACCATTTCTCTGCGAAGCCCCTGGTTATAAAGCCTTCCTGGCCATAAAGCCTCCCTGGCCGTGGTCGCCTCGACTCCTTACAAACTGAGTTGGATCTACCGAAACCCGATGTTCGCTTGCATTGGTGGTTCAGTGGTAGAATTCTCGCCTGCCACGCGGGAGGCCCGGGTTCGATTCCCGGCCAATGCACTGTCTGACTTTTCGTCCTTACTCCAAAGATGTCTTTTCTGATGTATTTGAAAGGCATCTTTAAGATTTCTACCAAATATTAATTTGGTAGAGGCCCCAACTTAGCTTATTTACTCTGTCGCAGAGTTTGAGACGCCGGATCCAGACCCTGACTTCGAACGTCCTCACACTCCCATCCTCCCAGCCTGGGGGTCCGGCTGTCCACACCCCTCCCTCCGCCCCCTGCCCGCACCTCCGCAGGCGTGACCCTGAGAAAGGACCCGGCGCTGGGATCCCTGCCCCGGGGGTCCTCTCAGCCCTCCGCGGGGGAGGGGCGAGGTCCTCCGCCCCTTGCGCTCTAAGGCCCTTGCTCTTCTTTCCTCTTCTCTTCCTCGCTCTCTCTCTCAAGTTTCTGTTCTCTGGAGTCCGCCTTCTTTTTCTAAGTCCACGGTCACGACCTTTTTGTCCCGACTTCTTTCGGCGTCTCTGTCTCTTTCACATTCTTTCCAGGTATCGTCACAACGGCTACGCTGGGTCTCTCTGGGTCTTCTGTGGTCTCTGTATCTCTGGCTCCGGGTCTCTCCGGCCTCTGCATCTCTTTCCGCGTATGCGTCTCGATCTCTGGGATCGTCTCTCCAGGACCCTGTCGCCTCCCGGCCCTCTGTGCTCCCACGCTCCGGCCATCCCCTGGGAAGCTCGCTCACACCTCCAGGTTCCTGCCACTCCCCGCCCGCCCCTTCCCGGCCGCTTTGATCCCGCACGCGTCGGGCCGGCGGGCGGCCGGGCTCCCGCCAGCTGCCGCGGCCACTTGTGAGCGGGGGCGGGGTAGCCCGGGCTCGAGGGCTCGGGCGCTGGTTTTCCGCCGTCTTCCCCCGCGCTCGCGCCCCTCCTCCGGGCACAGTCTCCGGCTGCTGCCCGGGCTGCCGCGGGCCCGCGTCTCTAGTTCGCTGAGTCTGGTCCCTCTCAGTCCCTCTCTCTGGAACTCGCCCCGGGTCTGGGTCTCTGCCTCTGTCTCCTGTCTCTTCCAGCTCCATCTGGTCTTCATCTTCCTGCTTCATCTGGGATAGGCTTGGGGTCTGTCTTTTTCATCTCTGGATTGTGTCAGCGACTGGGAATGCTCTCTTCTCAACTCTAAGGCGTGACAGTGGCCCCCAGAAGGAAACTCTACAACTGTCTGGGCATCTGTATGCCATTGTGCACAGCCGCTGTACTCAGTCACGAAGCCGCTAGTTATGGAGGGCCTCTTGTGCACCAAGTGTTGTTAGGCGTTGAGGGTGCCTTGGATCTGGGCTCTCCTTACATTTACATTATGGTGGGGGCGGGGAGGAGACAGAAAATAACTAAGAAAGCAGAAAATAACCTAAGATGGTTATGAGGGTGGGGCCGGGGACAACCGGTCGTGGCAGTGACTTGAGAGTGAAGGGCTACTTTACTCTGGGTGATCACGTAATAGGGAAGAACCTTTGTGTTCTGTTACAACTTAATCACTAAAGGGATGTTGCCTATGATCTTAAATTACACATAATGGCCCGTCTCTGGGAACCCTGCCTCCCAGGTAATGAGCATTAAGATAAAATACCTTTGTTAGCTCACAAGAAACATCCTGACCAGGCCCACCTGTGCAGGAAGGAAGACATTAACATCCCTTCTGGAGGCTGACCAGAACCAAGAAATGTTTGACTTTACTCCTTCCCCTTTTGGTATAAAAGAAGCTGAATTCTAACTCAGGCAAGATGGTTCTTTGGGACAGAAGTCCACCATCTTCTTGGTCAGCTGGCTTTCCAAGTAAAGTAGCTGTTCCTTGCCCCCCACAGCTCATCTCTTGATTTACCGGCTTGTAGCAGTGACCCGTAGGAGCTTGGACTTGGTGAGCAAGCCTTGCTGCTCGTGGCCAGCTGGCCCTGCTTGGGGGATTCTCAGGTAAGGCCCTAGCAGCTGCCAGGACCACGTGTCCTGAGGCTCTGCCCTTCAAAATTCCCGGAAGCGGCACCGACTGCCCCAGCACTTGGCAGTTGGAGCAAGGAATCCACGTTTGGGAGCTAATGGGCTCCATACTGTAGGGTAAGTCACTCCCGTGTGTACAGCGGGAAACTTAATTTCCTCTATGTTTGGGGTTTTTTGTCTGGAATAAGCCAATTTGTTTTGTATTTGAGTCGGGGTACCTTGTTGGAGAGAGGAAAGAGTTGTTGAACTTTTACCTAATTTGTGAACGGGTTCGTTTGTTTCTTTGGATGCTAGCGTTTGTGTGTGCCGTTTGTGTTTTGTTTGTCTTGCATTTCTGTATTTAAAAATGGGGCAATGTTTCAACTATCCCTAAAGAAAGTCCTCTGAGGCACGTTTTGATAAATGATCGGATTACAGCCAAGAACCCATGAGTGGGACGAATATATTTTATTGAAACAATGCTTGGCCATAGTACCTGTTAGGGTCTCCAGAAGGGGTTTAGGCACGGTTATCTTGGGACCCTGTGCACCATGTACTGCTACCCTTGCTGTGTTAATTATGTCATTTGTGGTTTCCTGTGTCGTTGGTATATGTAAAACCCCAAGACCAAACTTGAGGATTTATTTAGGATTTTCTGTTGTCCTTTGGGTTTTTCATTTCATTTTGTTTGGTACTGTTTCTCCATTTACAACCAAATCAATTTTGCGATATTTAGAGCTTTTACTGATGTCAAATGGAGGAAAGGAACAACAGGAAAAAAAAAAAAAAGAAGTCTGTGGGACATTCCCAGAGAGAAGAGAAGGGTTCCGCTTGGTTCCTAAAATCACCAAAAGCCCCATCCCAGAATTCAGCCCGGCTGGTTGATGCCGAAGAAGAAACGCATCCTTTTGATGGTTAGAAATGATCAATTGCCATTTATGATTTTTTGGTGGCTAGTCCGTGAAAAAGCAGGGAAGAATAATGAAATCCTTTATGTGTAAGCATTTGTGCTATTACATCAGGGAAAATTTAAAAAAGGAAGGGAGTGAGAGCGAGAATATGTTGCTTCAAACCTTAACTCCTCCAGGCAAGCAAGCTGTCTTAGCTGCTCTGACCATTAAGCCAATATATCCACTCCTTCCACCACCTGGCGCTCCTCTCCAACCCCACTTCCTGACACTGGGGCTCAGGCCTTCCCCTCCTCATAGGGATCAATTAGAAAATCCTGTGTTTGTTAGTTTCTGGGGCACAGGGACTTGGTCTGGTATTGTCACGTAAGACCCAACTGGGCACCCAGTTTGGGCCAGAAGGCACTCCTGGGGCGGGGCGATTTCCCTTATGCCGTTATCTCATAGGGGGCCTGAATGCAAACGGCCGGCTGGCGGGGCTTCTCAGACTTGTTTAATTGGAAAGATTGCAACCCTACTTTACAGGGAGGATCCTTTACACCTGAAGCCCACTTGGCAGCCCCCACAGCTGAACCCAATTGGGACCCCAGCGAGGGAAGAAGGCCCTTATTAGAGCACTGCTTATTAGTGCACCTTGGCAGGGCTTTGAAAACGGGAACCAAAGCAAAAGGGTTTGAACAAAATTCAAGAAATTCAGCAAAACAAATGAAGAACTCTCGGAGTTTTTAGAAAGGATTTATCAGGGCTACAAACATCATACTAATGGAGACCCCGAGGCCCCTGAAAATATTAGAATGGTAAATTTGACATTTTGCGGGGCAAAGTGCCTCAGATATCAGGAGAGAGCTGCAAAGATGAGATGGTGCTTGACTGAACCCTTCTCAACTGGTAGATGTTGTTCCCTGTTGCACTTTAAAAGCAACAACAGGGCTTCCCTGGTGGCGCAGTGGTTGAGAGTCCGCCTGCCGATGCAAGGGACACGGGTTCGTGCCCCGGTCCGGGAGGATCCCACGTGCCGCGGAGCGGCTGGGCCCGTGAGCCGTGGCCGCTGAGCCTGCGCGTCCGGAGCCTGTGCTCCGCAACGGGAGAGCCCACAACAGTGAGAGGCCCGCGTACC
>NC_041227.1:89113421-89114115 GCF_002837175.3 Physeter macrocephalus | reverse complement strand
AAAAAAAAAAAAAAAAAAAAAAGAAGAAGAAAGGGCTTCCCTGGTGGCGCAGTGGTTGAGAGTCCGCCATGGCCACTGAGCCTGCGGGGAAGGAACAATGTGCTTACTGTCAGGAGGAAGAACAGCCTCTCGCATGGTAGACAGAGAGGAACACTCTGATGAATGAAGAGGCCCAGGGACTCCCTTGGACTTGAGGTGCCCAATTCCAATTTCCCCACGGGAGTCCCGGGTAAAATCGACAGTGGGAAATGAGCTGATTAACTTTCTGATAGACCTCACCTTGAAGTTTTTTCACCACAACAGCTTGACGTCAGTCCCATCAGAACAGGCTCTAAGCCTACAGATGGCGCTCACAGTGAGGTTACTTTGTGGCTTCAATTTCTATTGGAAAAAGTGTCCTCTTTGTTGCTGGTGCTCCTCGGACAAATAGTACTGACCGGCTAGTACTGTACGGTGTGAATGAGAATGGCAGTGTCACAGTTACTCAGTCTCACGGGGGCAACCAGACTGGCTCCTAAGTTGGTAGAGTGCTGAGTTCAGTCGATGTGGATAAAGACACATTACAGATGTGCTCTTGGTCACTGCACCAATGTACACAAATGACCTAAAGAAAGAGGGGGGGGCTTCCCTGGTGGCGCAGTGGTTGCGCGTCCACCTGCCGATGCAGGGGAACCGGGTTCGCGCCCCGGACTGG
>NC_041227.1:89061015-89113321 GCF_002837175.3 Physeter macrocephalus | reverse complement strand
CGGCTGGGCCCGTGAGCCATGGCCGCTGAGCCTGCGCGTCCGGAGCCTGTGCTCCGCAACGGGAGAGGCCACAGCAGACGGAGGCCCGCGTACCACAAAAAAAAAAAAAAAAAAAAAAAAAAGAAAGAGGGGGGAAGAGTCTAGCTGTTCACTACCACAAAGGGTGTTTTGAGTTGGCACCAATTTCTGGAAGTCCCCAGGGTGTTGAAAATGCTCGGTTTGGTTCAGCAATTGCAGCTCTTTCAGACGTCAAAGTGGATGGCTTTCATGACGTGATCATTGGTTACTTCTGGAAAATCAGAACTCAGGAGCTGTACATCTACCATGGTCGTGAGGGCAGTATTTGCATGAGGTATTCCCAGAAAATCTTGGGATCTGTTGGAGCCTTTAGGAGCCATCTTCAGTATTTTGAGAGATCCCTGGATGGCCATGGAGATTTAAATGGGGATTCCATTACCGATGTGTCCATTGGTGTCTTTGGACAGATCGTTCCCCTCTGGTCACAGAGTATATTGCTGATGCTTCCTTCACACCAGAAAAAAATCACTTTGCTCAACAAGAATGCTGAGATTGGGCTTCCCTGGTGGCTCAGTGGTTGAGAGTCCGCCTGCTGATGCAGGGGACATGGGTTCGAGCCCCGGTCCGGCATTTGATAGTTGTTGCCTAGCACACAGTAGGTGCTTAATAGGTATTTCTTGAATGAACAAATGGGGAATTTGGCTTCTAGTGGGAAAAAAACATCCTTGGATTGTGGATTCTTGAAATGAGGTACCAAACAACTCAGCATGAATCAGGGTTCAGCGGGACATTGCTCTGAATTCCAAGCCAGCCAACTACAGGGGAGACGATAAAAACAGAACACTGGTTGCTCGCTGCCTTGAAAGGGAGAGTGGTTCCCTGGGATGACTTCATGAAAAGGACACAATTAGCCTTGACCTGGGGTTTATTTCCTTCACAAATTAAGCAGTCCTGGCTGGCACTGGAGCCGTGCTCCTTGCCAGGCCTGATGGCAGAAGGGATTTTCTGAATGGCTAATTAAAATGAAGCAGGCGATGCCCAGCTATCACTTCTAATTGTGCTGGGCTTTGAAAAGGCTTGCAGGGCTCAGGAACAGAAACTTTGATTTCTTTTTTTTTTTTTTTTTGAGTAAGTTGGAAGACACACCTAGGAAGCAAACACTAAGTTAAGTTACCACGAATGGCTCACAGGCAAAACGTTATTTGGTCTCATAATATTTTTGATGGGCCTAAAGGCGTTGAATAGTGATAATTTTGATAAGCACAGATTAATAACTAGGGTTCCGTTTTTATAATGGGCAGGTTTGGAACATTCCAGCCACATTCTTCTGAAAGCTGTCTCATTTTGAGCAGTTGGGTACCTTATTTCTGGAATTCATGTCCTAGGAGTGTTTCCCCCTAGAAATCAGACATGCCACTTACTCAAGAAATATTTTTTTTGAGTGTCGACTATATCAATTTTACATTAAATAACGTCTGTATGTTAGTGAGTGCAGTCAAACCTTGGAAAAAGGTTTACCAGACTCTTGATGGTGGTGCTTCTGGGAGACAAAATCAGAGGTGGTGTGTGATATTTGTTTACGATGTGCACGCATTACTTTAGTAAGCAGGGAAAAACCCACAGAGAGATAAACATAAGCAGAATCACAGAGGATCCGCAGAAAGCTCAGCCTCAGTGATTCGAGATGATGTGGAGCAGGCTGCAGGGTGGGGGGCAGGGTTGTGGGTTTTGAGTTCAGAGAAACAGCAGTCCCAGCTCTGGCTGAGGGCAGGCCACCTTGCCCCGATAACCAGCCGTCCCTCCTCTCTGCTTCCTAGGGAAAGGCAAGCTTGATAACCAATCAGAAGGGGCATTTTTGATTGACTCCCCAAATTCCTACCTTAAATCCTGCCCATTGTCATCGGATGAGACATCGTCCACGTGGATCTGGTCACAGTCCTGTAGAGAATTTGGCAAGAAGAGAAAAAGGGAGAAATGTGACTGGTGAAGCTGATGCAGCCTTTAAGAGTTGGTTTCGGGCTTCCCTGGTGGCTCAGTAGTTGAGAGTCCGCCTGCTGATGCAGGGGGCATGAGTTCGAGCCCCGGTCCGGGAAGATCCCACATGCTGCGGAGCGGCTGGGCCCGTGAGCCATGGCCGCTGAGCCTGCGCGTTCGGAGCCTGTGCCCCGCAACGGGAGAGGCCACAACAGTGAGAGGCCCACGTACCGCCAAAAAAAAAAAAAAAAAAAAAAAGAATGCTGAGTTAAACCTCAAACTCTGCTTCTTTGCGAAGTTTAGACCTACTAAGCAAAACAATCCAGTGGCCATTTTATATAACATCACAATTGATGCAGACCAATAAATAAACCTCTGTGGGTTTATTTAAAGAAAATAATGAACGGTGCTTGCAGAAGACCGTGATAGTAAATCAAGCACAGAGTTGCTCTGAGTCCATCATCCACATAGAGCCCTATGATGTTGTCAACCCTCTGGATCTGTGTGTGAACATCAATCTGGAAAAACCCTGGCATTAGCCCTGAAGCCTACTCGGAGACGGCCAAGGACTTCAGTATCCCTTTCTATCAACAGAAGAAAAGAAATCATGCACTAAAAAGGAACATCATTAATATATGTCGAGAGACTGATTTAACTTGGGATAAGGCCTTGCCAGTTGCCCTGCTCACAGAAGCAGGCTTAAGTTAAGCCCCTTTGAAATATCGTGTGATAGGCCATTCCAGGTGTCTGCGCAGCAGGAGAATCTATAAATGCTCTAAAAGACCCAGCATTTGCCGATTATGTAAAAACGTTGGACACTATACTCATCTCTGTTCATGAGCTTGGGGGTCAGAGCTGGAGGGTAAACATGGAGGAGCCATTGGAAGATAGATGGCTTTTAATGCCATGAGACTGGAGTGCCTAGGGAGAGAGTGTGGAGAGAGAAGAGAAGGAGCGTGGAGCATCCCAGCACTTAGAGGTCAGGTTGAGGAGGATGGCTTGTCAAAGGGATGTAGAGTTAGAGAAGTAGCAGAAAAGCCAAGTGACCTGGAGGCCAAGAAAAGAGAGTGTGTGAAGGAGGGAGCCGTCAGCTCTAGCTAAGCTGCTGGGAGGTCAAGTAAGAAGGGAGCTAAGCAACCAGCCGGTTTAGCTCTTAGAGATCACAGATGACCTGGGGGGAGAGTGACTCTGTGCGGTCCCACTCGAGTGGGTCGAGGTGAGGATGGGATGTGAAGGCATGCAGACGGTGGCTGTAGACACAACTCTGTCAAGCTTTGCTGTGAATGGGGAGGAACATTGTTGGCAGCCCGAGCACAAGAAAGAGATGAGGGTTGCTGGAGTGTGTTTGATGCTGGTGGGAGTAACCAAGGGTGGGTGAGTGGGTAGACTTGGCTCACTACCAGGCGGAGAAATGGGTCTCAGGTAGTAGGGAAGACTCCTCATCCCCAGAGGGATGGGGAAGACAGGGGGTGTGGGTCACTTAGAGTGTGGGAAGGATGAGGCAGTTTCCCTCTAGTGGTTACTGTTTTCCCAAAGAATGAATTAATCCTGTGATAAACCATAATGGAAAAGAATATGAAAAAGAATACATATATATGTGTGTGTGTGTGTGTGTGTGTGTGTAACTGAATCACTTAGAAATAGACATAGAAATTAGCACAACACTGTAAGTCAACTATACTTCAATAAAAGAATTTTTAAAGAAAGAATGAATCAAGCTTATTGCTGGAGGAGAGAGAGCTACAGGTCCTTTGAGGAGAAAGAAGGTGTGAAATGTTCATTTTGGGGAGTAGGAAAACAAACCTTCTAGGATAGAATAGGATTTCTGGGCAGGTTGAGAGTCCATTTGAGATGTGGAATCAAAAATTACAATTTCAGAGGTGAATGCACCATGAAGCTAATGAAATGTACAATTCAGGACCCCTCACTTACTCAGGCCCCTGGGAGGGTCCCGGCAACGTGCTCATACGGCCATATGCTTCTGTAAAGCTTGCCAAAATAAGGTACTTTAACTGCAAATGGCAAAGCCCACTGTCTGTTTTCACTCCAGCTTCCCCTCTGTCACCCTTCCCTTGCAGTCGCTGTGGGCATTCAAGGCTATGTTAATGGTAATGCAGTTAATGTGGTTCCCTGTCACTTCCACACATAGTGAAGCTAGCCCAGCCATCCTGGGGTGGGAATGGCTTCCAGGGAGACTCCTGTCACCTGTGCCCACTCACTAGCCGTCATGCAGTGAAGGTGCAAAGCCCAAGGGCACATGTGATATGAATGCATCCAGTGCTCTTGTCACTCTAAGTACATGGGTGGTAGAGGAAAAGTGAGATTTGAAATATACAAAGTCAGTAGCCAGTCTGTGGAGGGTATTACAGGGGTATGCAGGCAATTAATTGATACCAATAAGGTATTTTTCTGGACTTTGTAACCTTTGTGGCATTTGCCAGCCTTTTCAGTTTGTAAGTTGTGATCTCTTGTTTCACTGTAAATATTTTTTTTCATCTTTATTGGAGCATAATTGCTTTATACTGTAAATATTACTTTTTGTACCTAGTTTTATATTATTTGCTTAAAAAGCTCTCACCCCCCCAAAACAATTATATACACCTCAGGCTCCCCAAACCTGAGACCAGTTGGCCTGGTTGGGGGATTTTCTCCAGCCATGGCTCCTGTGCAGATGTGGCTGTGAGGGCATGTTCCACACCCATTCCCAGGGTTTCTAAGGCTATGGGTTGGGGCCCTCTGTGGATGGCACGCCTCCGTGTCAGCGCAGGCCTGCGTGCGTGTGCCTTGTGGTTGTCTGTGTACGTGGTGTGTGTATGGGTGTCTGGGCCTCTGGCCTGTTCCTGGCCGCCCTCTCAACACGGGGCAGCGTCAGGGCTTGGGGGAGGGGAGCTCGTGTCCCACACGCGCTGGGGCCCTAGGGAGGCCGGAGGTGGGGAAGGAACTGAGACAGCACAGCTGGCCTAGTGTCGCTGCTTCCCCTCCCCCGCTGTGACGTCTCCCCAGGCCTGGGTTCTGAGGCTCAGCTCCTCCCTCTTTGTTCTTCAAAGAGGAGGATGGCTTCCTGGGACCCCCTGGGTCCTGGGAAGGGCGAGTTCTTGGAGAGTTCGGACCTGGGGGTTGGGGGTGGGGGAGTAGGAGGCCCAGGCCCCTGGGCCAAGGGAAGAATCAGGATAGAAGACCTCTATAGAGCCCCAAACAAAACAGACAATAATCCCTGCCTTACGGCCCATACGTCCTTGTGGGGGAAACAGTCAAATGCACATCGTACAGAATTTATCATTTGTCAGTTGGTGATAAGCGCTATGGAGAAAAGTGAAGCAAGGAAGAGTGGAGAGTGGGAATTGTGACTTTAGACAGTAAGATGAGGGAAGGACTCACTGAGAAGGTGAAATTTACAGAGGTGAGGGCACAAGCTACAGGGCCACCTGGGGTAAAAGCACTCCAGACAGAGGGACAGGCTGGCTAGAAGGACAACCTGCCAGGCTTGTCAGGGGAACAGAGAGCAGCAGGGAGTGGAGTGGGGTTGTCTGGAGTGGAGGTAGCAGGTGAGATCAGAGCGACAAAGTAGGAGGCTGATTATGTAGAACCTTCTAGGCCATCGCAAGGACTCTGTCACCTCTGAGTGTAATGTGAAGCCATTGGAGGACTTTTTCCCCCCTAGCTTTTTTGTTTTGTTTGTTTTTGGAACTTTTAATTTTTATATAATTTCAAACTTTCAGAAAAGTTACAAAAAAGAACAAGGATTATACATCAACTATTCTTCAATTTAAAAAAAAAAAAGGAAGAAAGTACAAGGAACTCCTGTGTACTCTTTTCTCTATTGTTTGCATTTGCTCCGTTTGCTTATCATTTCTCTCCAAATATAATATAGATATAAAATATTTGTTTTCTGAATAATTTGGGGGTAAATTGAAAACACCAGGCCCTTTTGCCTAAGTTACTCAGTGTGTTTTCTGAGAATGAGGACATTTGTAGTAATAATAGTACATAGTAGTACAACTATCAACATCAGAATATTAAAATTAATATAATACTATTATTTAATGCCAGTCCATACTTAAATTTCCTCAAGTGTTTCAATTACGTCCTCTATAGCCCTTTTTTCCCAATCCAGGCTTCCATCCAGGATCCCACACTGCATTTAGTTGTTCTGTCTGTTCAGTTTCATTTAATCTGGAAGATTCTTGATCATCAGTTTTTTTATATATATCCTGGAATTTTAAAAAATTTATGGAAATATAGTTGATTTACAATGTTGTGTTAACTTCTGCTGTACAGCAAAGTGACTCACTTATACTATTCTTTGTCATATTCGTTTCCATTATGGTTTATCACAGGATACTGAATATAGTTCCCTGTGCTATACAGTAGGATGTTGTTGTTTAGCATCCTATATATAATAGTTTGCATCTACTAATCCCAACCTCCCAATCCTTCCCTCCCCACCTCTCCTCCCCCTTGGCAACCACAAATCTGTTCTCTATGTCTATGTCTGTGAGTCTGTTTCTGTTTCATAGATATGTTCATCTGTGTTGTATTTTAGAGTCCACATATAAGTAATATCATATGGTATTTGTCTTTCTCTTTCTGACTTACTTCACTTAGTATGATAATCTCTAGGTCCATCTATGTTGCTGCAAATGGCATTATTTCATTGTTTTTGATGGCTGAGTAATATTCCATTGTGTATACACACATCTTCTTTATCCATTCATCTGTCGATGGACATTTAGATTGTTTCCATGTCTTGGCTATTGTAAATAGTGCTGCTGTGAACATAGGGGTGCATGTATCTTTTTGAATTATAATTTTGTCTGGGTATATGCCCAGGAGTGGGATTGCTAGATCATATCATATGGCAACTCTATTTTTAGTTTCTTGAGGAACCTCCATACTGTTTTCCATAGTGGCTGCACCAATTTACACTCCCACCAACAGTGTAAGAGGGTTCTCTTTTCTGCACACCGTCTCCAGCACTTATTTGTAGGCTTTTTAATGATGGGCATTCTGACCGGTGTGAGGTGGTACCTCATTGTAGTTTTTTTTTTTTTTTTTTTGAAGATGTTGGGGGTAGGAGTTTATTAATTAATTTATTTATTTTTGCTGTGTTGGGTCTTCGTTTCTGTGCGAGGGCTTTCTCTGGTTGCGGCAAGTGGGGGCCACTCTTCAGCGCGGTGCACGGGCCTCTCACTATCGTGGCCTCTCTTGTGGAGCACAGGCTCCAGATGCGCGGGCTCAGTAGTTGTGGCTCACGGGCCCAGTTGCTCCGCGGCATGTGGGATCTTCCCGGACCGGGGCTCGAACCCGTGTCCCCTGCATTAGCAGGCAGATTCTCAACCACTGCGCCACCACGGAAGCCCCTCACTGTAGTTTTGACTTGCATTTCTCTAGTAATTAGCGATGATGAGCATTTTTTCTTGTGCCTGTTGGCCATCTGTATGTCTATTTAGGTCTTCTGCCCATTTTTCGATCGGTTTTGTTGTTGTTGTTGAATTGTATGAGTTGTTTGTGTATTTTGGAACTTAAGCCCTTGTCAGTCACATCATTTGCAAATATTTTCTCCCAGTCCACAGGTTGTCTTTTTGTTTATGGCTTCCTTTGCTGTGCAAAAGCTTATAAGTTTGACTACGTCCCATTTATTTACTTATTTATTTATTTTCCTGTTGTGTGGCTTCCTTTGCTGTGCAAAAGCTTATAAGTTTGACTACGTCCCATTTATTTACTTATTTATTTATTTTCCTCTTGTGGCTTCTCCCGTTGCGGAGCACAGGCTCCGGACGCACAGGCTCAGCGACCATGGCTCACGGGCCCAGCCGCTCCGCGGCATGTGGGATCCTCCCGGACCGGGGCACGAACCCGTGTTCCCTGCATCGGCAGGCAGATTCCCAACCACTGCGCCACCACGGAAGCCCCCATTTATTTATTTTTGCTTTTATTTCTATTGCCTGGGAGACTGACCTAAGAAAACATTGGTATGATTTATGTCAGAGAATGTTTTGCCTGTGTTCTCTTCTAGTCTTATGGTGTCTTGTCTTTAAGCCATTTTGAGTTTATTTTTGTGTATGGTGTGAGGGTGGGTCTTCACAGTTTTGAAGAGTACAGGACGGTTTCCTTGTAGAATGTCCTTCACTTTGGTTCATCAGATGTTTCTCCACGGTTAGATTCAAGTTATTCAGGTTGTGCATTTTTGGCAGGAACCTCACCCCAGAAGTGGTGTGGTGTCCTTCTCAGTGCATCACATCAGAAGACACATGTCAGTTTGTCCCAATTTAGAGGTATTGACTTTGATCTTGAAGTTGAAATGGTGTTTGCCAGTTTTCTCCAGGTTATCATTTCCCCTTGATAGTAATTAATATGCAATTTGTGGGAAGATACTTTGAGATTCTTTACTACTTGTACCTCACTAAAAGTTCACCCACTAGTTTAGTATCCATTGATGATTTCTAACTCCAGCCCTCCTTCTATATTTATTAGTTGGCAGTTTACTGTAACAAGAGTGTTGTCTTTTCCTCCCATTTATTTATTTATACTGATATGAACTTTGGATTCTTACTTGACTCGGTGCATTATTTATTTTAATCCTCAGATTGTCCAAGATTTAGCCAATGGAAGCCCCTTTAGCCACAGCCCCTAGCTGCTGTGTCTTTTTGATATACACCCAATATTTTTGAGCACTTCTTTACTTTCTGGTGAAACAAAATGTTCTAAGATCATTTTGTAATTCCCCAGCTGCAGCCCTAGAGACACCCTTTTCTCCAAGGAGTGCTGGTTCGTTTTAGTAGAAAATGGTATTTAGTAACCAAGATCTGAGCAGTTGGTGTGTTTATCACTACTTGTGTGTCATTCCTTTTAGGCTCCCTCAGCAGACAGAGCTAGGAAATATAGGTGTATGTATACATTGTGTATGTGCATACATTTCCTTATATTACATTTCCTTCCTTAACTATACACATTAAAACCATGAATTCATATTGATACCCTACTGAGAGATTTTAAAGAGAGGAATGACAGAATATGATTTATGTTTTAAAAGGATCACTTTGCCCAGTATGTTCAGAATAGACTGTAAGGGAACAAGGAACAAGAGTGGAAGCAAGGAAATAATTTAGGGGCTATTGCAATAATCTGGGTGAGAGATGAGGGTGGCGTGGGCCAGAGTGTAGTATTGAAGTGTAGTAACAAAGAGTCAAATTTTTTACCTAGTTTAAATAAGAAATTGTTGACTGATTTTTTTTTTTTTTTTTGCGGTATGCGGGCCTCTCACTGCTGTGGCCTCTCCCGTTGCGGAGCACAGGCTCCGGACGCACAGGCTCAGCGGCCATGGCTCACGGGCCCAGCCGCTCCGCGGCACGTGGGATCTTCCTGGACCGGAGCACGAACCCGTGTCCCCTGCCTCGGCAGGCGGATTCTCAACCACTGCACCACCAGGGAAGCCCTATTGACTGATTTGATGTGGACTGTGTGTGTGTGAGAGAGAAAGAGATGAATCAGAGATGATTCTAAGGTTTCTGGTCTGGCTAACTGAAGAAATGGAATTTCTATTTACTGAGATGGAAAGACTACAGGTGAAGCAGTTTTGGGGGAGATGACCAGCAATTTGGTTGGGACATTTTAAGTTTGTGATTCCTTATTAGATATCCAAGTAGAAACAATAAGTGGGCAATAGGATATATGCATCTGTAATGCAGGGAAGAGTTTTGGAGCTAGAAATGAAAATTGGGGATGCGTTAATGTAGTATAGGTTGATATTTTAAACCATGAGCCTGGAGATCATCAAGGGAATGAATACAGATAGAGAAGAGAAGAGGCTAGAAAATTGAGCCTTGGAAACACCTCAACATTTAGAGATCCAGGAGATGACGAACTAGCAAAGGAGTCTGTGAATGAATTGTTAACGAAGTGGAAGGAATATAAGAAGAGTGTGGTGTCCTAGAAGGCAAGTGAAGAAAGTGTTTCGAAGCAGGGAGAGTAAGCATCTGTGTCAACTGCTGCTCAGTAGTGATCAACGGATTTAGCGGCGTGATGGTCATTTTGTAACGTTAACAAAAGCAGTTTTGATGAATGGGGGTTGGGGGCACCCGATTAGAGAGAGTTCAAAGGAAAATGGAAAGATGGTATTGGAAACAGTGGGCATAAGAGAAGTTGTTTTGCTGTAGAGGGGAACAGAGGAATGTAGTGGTAGCTGGAGGGGAGTTGTGGGGTTAAGATGGCGTTTCCTGTCTTGCATGTTCTAAATTGAGATAAACTTTATTGTGTTTGTAGCCTGGTGGGAATAATCCAGTTAGAAAAGGGGGAAATTGATGGTAAAGAAAGAAAACAGAGCAATGTCCTTGAGTGGGCCAGAGGGAACGGGAGATCTAGTTGGTGTGGGGGTTGGCCTTAGTTAGGTGGAAGGGTTCATCTACAGTTAGGAGGGAGGGGAATAACATGTGGTCGCAGACTCAGGTAGGTAGGCCGGTGCGATTGCCGATGTCAGTAGGAAAATTTCTTCGGAATGCCTTTTTAAAAATTGAAGTATAGTTGATTTATAGTGTTATGTTAGCTCCAGGTGTACAGCACACTGATTCAGTGAATACATATACGTTTTTTTCAGATTCTCTTCCCTTATAGGTTATTACAAAATATTGAGTATAGTTCCCTGTGCTATACAGTAGGTCCTTGTTGGGTATCTATTTTATATATAGTAGTGTGTATATGTTAATCCCAAACTCCTAATTTATTCCCCTACTTCTGCTTTGGTAGCCATAAGTTTGTTTTCTATGACTATGGGTCTATTTGTTTTGTAAATAAGTTCATTTGTTTTGTTTTGTTTTTAGGTTCCACATATAAGCCATATCGTATAATATTTGCTTTGTCTGGCTTACTTCACTTAATATGGTAATCTCTAGGCCCATCCGTGTTGCTGCAAATGGCATGATTTCATTCGTTTTTATGGCTAATATTCTGCTGTATATATATATATATATATATATATATACCACATCTTCTTTATCCATTCATCTGTCGATGGATATTTAGGTTGCTTCCATGTCTTGGCTATTGTAAATAGTGCTGCTGTGAACATAGGGGTGCATGTATCTTTGCGAATTATAGTTTTCTCCGGATAAATGCCCAGGAGTGGGATTGCTGGATCATATGGTAGCTCTACTTTTAGTTTTTTGAGGAACCTCCATACTGATCTCCATAGTGGCTGCACCAAACTACATTCCCACCAACAGTGCAGGAGGGTTCCTTTTTCTTCACACCCTCTCCAGCATTTATTATTTGTCGACTTTTTGATGATGGCCATTCTGACCAGGGTGAGGTCATACTTCATTGTAGTTTTCATTTGCATTTCCCTAAATTAGTGATATGGAGCATTTTTTCATGTGCCTGTTGGCCATCTGTATGTCTTCTCTGGAGAAATGTCCATTTAGATCTTCTGCCCATTTTTTGCTTGGGTTGTTTGAACTGAACGGTATGAGGTGTTTGTATATTTTGGAAATTAATCCCTTGTTGGTTGCATCATTTGCAGATATTTCTCCCGTTCTGTAGGTTGTCTTTTTATTTTGTTTATGGCTTCCTTTGTTGTGCAAAAGCTTTTAAGTTTAATTAGGTCCCATTTGTTTATTTTTGTTTTTATTTCCATTACTCTAGGGGACGGATCCAAAAAGATATTGCTGCAATTTATGTCCAAGAGTGTTCTCCCTGTTTTCCTCTAGGAATCTTATAGTCTCCGGCCTTACATTTAGGTCTTTAATCCATTTTGAGTTTATTTTTGTATATGGTGTTAGAGAATGTTCTAATTTCATTCTTTTACATGTAGCTGTCTAGTTTTCCCAGCAGCACTTATTGAAGAGACGTTTTTCCATTGTATATTCTTGCCTCCTTTGTTGTAGATTAATTGACCATAGGTGAGTGGGTTTATTTCTGGGCTTTTATCCTGTTCCATTGATGTATATGTCTGTTTTTGTGCCAGTACCGTAGTGTTTTGATTACCGAATGCCTTTTGAACACAGTGAAACAGGAAGTAAAGCTGAAGGAGGATGAAGGGATTCGTGGTTTCATGTGAAAAGGAATGAAAGAGTCGTATAGGAGAGTTGGAGGGGAAATGGATGGGGAAATGTGATATGATTGCTAATAGCACTGAGAAAACACCTGAGTTTGGAGTTATGAATTCAAATTGGCAGTTAAAACGGCTTTTTGCTTGATATAACCTTTGGAGGAGGAGTAGAAGCAGGAATCAGAGGCCCGCAAGAGGGCGCTCGTGGACAGGTCCTGGGTGGCTGAGTCCCTCAGAGTTTTGGAATAAAAGTGGGAGCTGCTCCAAGGGAAGACAGTACTGGAAAAACAAGTTGCTTTTTTCACCGGAGGTGGCAGTAGTATCCATTCCCAAAACTACTGACGCTGTGAGCAGGATTCGAACCTGCGCGGGGAGACCCCATTGGATTTCGAGTCCAACGCCTTAACCACTCGGCCATCACAGCCGACTGCGACCATGGGCCTGCGGAACTATAGCTGCCTATCAACACGCCCGCCTCTCGCGAGCGTTGTCTTGATGTCAGTGCGCGTGCGCTTGTGAGGCAACGGCCCTACGGAAGCGGCGAATTTCCAGTTCTCGCTCCCTGCCCCGAGCCACAGTACAAAACGGGCCCAACCAAACCCGAGCCCACGTTCCCACACCGTTGAAGGCACACAAACGGATGCCGCTACACCCTGGTTCTTGACAGCTGGCGTCAGCCTCCAAATTCGCACTAAAAGTGCACAGGAAGGGAGACTCAAATAGCAACGGGATGGCTGGTAAGAAGAATAATCCCTCGGTATGTACAACAGAGAGGCCCCCTCTCGAAGTCTGGAAATGTGTCGCCTTCGCGGCAATAATATACTGAAGTCAACTGTCCCAGGCACCGCTGGGATTCGAACCCAGGATCTCCTGTTTACTAGACAGGCGCTTTAACCAGCTAAGCCACGGCGCCGTTGGGTGGGTTATTAAGTCTAGATGCAGATCAGCTGTTCCTGAGGGTCACTAATCAAGAGACGACAAATAATGGCTGCCACGGGTCTTCAGTGACTCATCCTTTCCAAGGTTCCCCCTTTCCTTCCCAAGTTCTGAGCCTGAGGGTTAATACTCTGCACCACCCCCCTCTCCCACAGCGTTGGGGACCAACTCGACTATGAATGGGTGCGTGGCTCCCCGTCCCTTAGCCGCCTAGACTGACCCGCTTTCTCAGCGAGAAAGGGTGTGCGGAGAAGAGAGATGCGGGTCCTCGGGGAGGGAATGGCTCACTCTCACTACAACCTTCCGGGAAGGGGGCGCCACACCTCCCCACAAAGAGCTCCCCTAACCCAACCCCCAAAGTTCATTCCACAAAGTCCTGGTATTTTTTTCTTTTTATATTAAAAAATAACAGACACAATATCAAAAACACAAATCTCATCGGTAGAGGGTACAGCTGAGAACACCAGGGTCCCACCTGAGGGGCAGCACCAGGGACTCCACGGTCCACCAACCTCCCCCACCCCGGAGCAGCTAGGGGTCTGGACCACTGGGTCCTGCTTGGGCCTCAGAGGGCTGGCTCCCCCAATAAATAAACGCAGCCCCAACCCTCAGGGACAGGGACTCCGGCTCAGCTGGGGCTTGGAGAACCACTTCAGCAGCTTGTCAGCAACTTTGTCCAGGGGAAGGAACGACTCCTCAGCAG
Source organism: Physeter macrocephalus (assembly GCF_002837175.3). Lineage (NCBI taxonomy): Eukaryota > Metazoa > Chordata > Mammalia > Artiodactyla > Physeteridae > Physeter > Physeter macrocephalus. The sequence continues at coordinate 89,099,648 of NC_041227.1, read as the reverse complement.
GGATGGGAGGTGCGGCTTCTCTGGGCTGGGCTGAAGAGCGCCACCCTCTGTTCTCTAAGAGGCCAGAGGCAGCCCCTGGATCCTGGGCTGCTGACGGCTGGGAGGTCCCACACCCCCTACAGCGGGAGAAGCCGAACAGTTTTCTATTGGTTGGTCCAGCCACATCTGAGTGCTGCGAGTTGGGACATGGGAGAAGGAAGCTTCTCATGCATTCCCGGAGGTGGCCCCAAGTGTAGTCTAGCTGGTGCCATTTTCTGCGGCAGGTAAGGCTGGACTGGATGAGCTCCCGCCTTGTTCCTCCTCCTCCATGGCCAGGTCCTGAGAGCTTGAGACCGTGGCCCCAGCTTGGGCCTGGGCCTCATCACCGCCCTCACCCTCACCCTCACCCTCACCACCACCGCCACCCCCCTCGCCTCCACCCTCCTCCATGGGCTCCAGCCCCAGTCCATCCATTTCTGAGAAGAGTGGGTCATCAGGGTGGCCAGGGTCTCGGGTGCTGCTACCGCAGTCCACACAGGCCTTGGAGAAAGAAAGGATATGAGTGAGTCAGGCAGAGTCCTCACTGCTGACCTGCCACCCCAGCTCCCCTTGTTCCCCAACTTGAGAGTACTTCCCAAACTGGATGCACATGGGGTTAACAAGATTGGAAAATGCATTGTACCCTGTATCCAGACCCCACTATGGGACAATCACAATATACATTAGCATAAGATTGGCTGAGAAAAGGTCTACAAAAACACACGTGGTTTAACACTAAATAACCCAGCAGCAAACTTAGTGGAATTAACATCCTTCAGAATTAATGATCCAAGGAACAATGAGGGGATCAGCCCTTAGCCTCTACCCTTCCAACTTGAGCTCAATTCTTTCTTCTCCCTCCTGGCCCAGACTTCTCTTCTCACCATCACATCAAGGGCCCGAGGCAGTTGACCCTTCCGGACCCAGGAGTGCACAGCACCCAGTTCCCTCCGCTGGTCCTCTGAGAACCGAGGCTGCTGCTTCTGCATAGCCCGGAGCCGCTCCCGGTCCTGCTTCAGCACAGAGGCCATGTCCCTGCTCCGGGAAGGGGTTCAGGAGGCAGAGAATGGGAGCTGGGGCCAGCGCCCACGAGGCTGGCATTTTTCCTTTACCTCAACTCCCCGGCTCCCCACTCACTGCCTCATGCTTCTCCCCTGAACCGGGGCCCCGGGAATTCAGGCCTTCCAAGACCAGGAAAGCTGCCCTCAGCCTGACTAATGATGGGGCTCCAAGGGGCGGGGGGGGGGGGGGGACAGAACAGGAAAGCCCCAGGGCAGGGGCAGGCCCTTCTCCCCTGAACCGGGGCCCCGGGAATTCAGGCCTTCCAAGACCAGGAAAGCTGCCCTCAGCCTGACTAATGATGGGGCTCCAAGGGGCGGGGGGGGGGGGGGACAGAACAGGAAAGCCCCAGGGCAGAGCCAGGCCCAGAAAGAAAACCCCAAGTTAAGTGCAGAGTGAGGTGGGCCGCCAGCCTCCCCACTCCTCTGAAAAAGACGCAGAGGAGGTCCCTGAAAGTCCTCACCTGGGGGGCACCTGATAGGTCATCATGACGTGCTGGTCAGCATTGGCCATGAGCAGCCAGATGGGATCCTGGAGCACGTACTTAATGACCTGGTCCCCGGGCTCAGCCCTGGCACGGGCAGCCCCAGCCTCAGCCTCGGAAGAATCGATGCTGCCAAAGTACTTGCTCGTGTGGCTGCTCTGACTGCTGCCTGTAGAGTGAGGGGCGGGCAACCAACAGAGTCAGGCCGACCGGCGCTCCACCAGGCCTGGCCTTAGGAAGCAGGGCAGGGGCCCAGGCTGCTCGGCCAAAGTGGGGCCTGGCCTCCCAACCCCCCAGACACTGTCCTACCCCGGGAGGTGTTGTGGGAGGCGGGGCACTCACGCGTGATGCTGGCTGAGGTGCTGCTCCCCTCATGGGAGCCTGAACCAGACCCAGAGCCCAAGCCAGAGCCCAAGGAGCCCGAGGCAGCAGAGCCCGTGCCAGAGCGCGAGTCCTCCTGCAGCAGCAACTCCAACAGGTCGCTGGAGCCCGAGAGCGCATCCTGGTTGGAGGACTCAGTTATCTCCACCTGGGGGAGGGGAGGGGAGGGATTAAGGGATAAGCACCTAGGCTTCCCTTCAACTGCTGCCTCTGTCTGGGGGCACACCCGACCCAAGTGGCCTCTTCCCACTCCATGACAGTGGGCCCAGGCTGAGTGACAAGAGAGCTGGAGAAGAGTAGCGCCGTGACGCTGGACCCTTTCCAAGCGGCAGATGCACTCAGAAGTTACTGGGATGTCCTCGCCACCTGTCAGACAGACAGGCCTGTCCCCACTTCACAGATGAGGCAGCTGATTTCTGCCTCATTCAGAAACGCAGCTGGGGCCTCCCACCCCACGACACCACCCTCTGGGGATGCCAGGTAGGCGGGGGCAGGAGGAGGCGCGAGGGGAGGAGCAGGAGAGAGGGCCGCGTGGGGGCCGTAAGAGGATGGGGGCGGGCCTCGGTGCTCACCGGTCTGGCTGCTGGGTCGGCAGTCTCCTCACTGGGAGGGGGGCGCCCAGCACTACTCCCCTCGACACGGGGGGGCTCCTCAAGCTGCAGCAGATTTAGCTGGAGCGGGGAGCTGCATCTCGAGTTGAAGAGTGGAGAGTTGGGGCGGCGGGGAGGGCTGGGGGGCGGCAGGGGCAGGGACGGAGAAGGGGAGTGGGAGGAGGGGGTCTGGGGTGCCCCACAGGGGTAGGTGGGTGGGGCAGGGAAGAGATAGTTAGGGAGCACCAAAGCCACCACTGGGGTCACCAGCGGGGCAGGGAAAGCTGCAGGAGACACAGATGTGGGTGCAGGAGGGAGAGGCTGGGGGCCTCCTCTGGGGGAGAACGCGGGGAGGGGGCAGGGCTGGACCACAGCCGGGAAGGGCGGCGTGGCTGGTGGTGGGGGCCAGGGGGTAGAGGATGGCACAGGCGACGGGTGGGAGACGTGGCAGGGGACTTCGGCCTGAGGGGTCGGGTGCTGGCGGGAGCGCTTAGCTTTGGATCGGCAGTGGTGGCGGCGGCCGGGGGCCGCGGAGCCGTGGCGGCAGCCTGAGGGGAGAGACTAGGGTGAGCAAGGCCCTCGACCTGGGGGTTAGCGCCCCTGCCACCCCGGCCGGCTGCCCTGCCACTCGGACCAGGGAGAGGGTAGGCGAAGGCCCCAGAGAGTCTGCCTCCCTGGCCCACACGTAACAGAGGGGACTCTGGGGAGGTGGGGGGTGCCCTTCAGGGAAGAGTCACAGCGACTCGGGATTCACTGACAAAGCGGCCGGGGAAGGAGAGGTTACACGAGGAGGGGTGCTGGGGGTGTGCAGAAGACCAAGGCCTGCTGGCGGACAGGAGGCAGGCGAGGTCGTGGACGAGAGGGCAGGTGGCTCCGGTCCAGCCACCAAACTCCAGCAGGCACTGCCAGCCTGGGCGACCCTCCTGCCAGTGGGGCCGTGCTCCGCGTGGCTCACGATGGAGCCAAGGTGGGCGGGAAAGCCCAGTCCCAAGCCCTGTGCCCGCCTGCAGGGGGCCTCCCTCAGGCACCTGGAGGGCTGCCATCTGCCCCTGAAGCCCTGCCCCCACCCGAAGTCGTCCCAGTTCTCCCTGCCGGTCTACACAGATCTCCCCAGTCAGCGGCAACTGAGTCCTGAGTGGGCTCACTTCCTGCCCCTGCCCCTGCCCCCACACTGGGCCTGGAGTGGCTTACCTGGAGCACAGCGCCTCTGCCTGCCTGTCTCAGTGCTGCCCTCCTCTGGCAGCAGCCTGGACCCCCGCCCGCTGGGGAGGAGCTAGCAAGGGGCCGTCCCTAGGCAGGGCCCTGGTGGTGGAGGTGGCAACAGCCTGGGTCCCTGGAGCACAAGGGCCTCCCTCAAGAACCCCTCCCCCGACAGTGTGGTTCCAGACTGGGCCGCAGGCAGGCTCAGGGACATCCCAGGTGGCTACCCGGCTTACCGGGGGCCGAGGGGGCCGTGGAGGAGCCGTCAAGTCCACGCAGCCTGCCGAGGTCGCGGAAACGGCTGAGGAAGGCCTGCTCCTCCTTCTGGGTGTGCAGGGACAGCACAGCCTTGGTCAGGCCCACCGGCCGGTAGGCACCTGTGGCTGGGTCAGGGGCCACCGTGGGGCTGGGGGCTGGGCTGGGAGCTGGGCCGGGAGGCAGGCCAGGCAGGTCCTCCATCATGATGATGTCTGAGGAAGATGAGACAGGAGAAAGGTCAGAATCACCTTAAGCGTTAGCACACCCACACCACATGGCACCCTCCATGTCCAGCAGCTTAGCCAAAGCCCTGGCCTCTGCCCTGCGGCCGAGCCTGGGCCTCCCCTGCATCTCTTGGCCACCTCCCCACCGAGAACTGGCTCTGGGCCTTCTTCCCCGTGTAAAGCCGTCCCAGGGTAAGAAAGGATACTCAGTCCCCGCCAGTGGCACGACCCTAGGATGACACCCCCGTGACTTTCCTTGGAAGGGAAGCCCACACCTCACACTTCCCTCACTCGTTTTCCAGGTCGATGCCCGAAGACCCTTCAGGGCTTTTCAACAGTCCCTGCCTCAGACCCTCTGTGGGCAGCACCTCAGGTTGAACTACACCCCAGACTTTGTGTGCGAACTGACGGTGAGAACACAGGAAGCAGGATGAGGGACAGACAAGGCGGCACGGCAGAGGCTGGCGGGCGGGTGGAGAGCAAGAAGCGGCAGCCCTAAGACGGGGGCCTCCTTCTCTCCATCAGGAACCAGAGGGCGGGAGAAGGCAGCCGGCGGCGGGGAGGGCGGGGGACGGGGGACGACGCTGGCTTGGGGACCAGATGGAGCCCGGGCACTGCCCCCCTCAGCCACGCCCGTACCCGATTCCGGGGGCTTCTTGTCTCCCACATGGACGATAGTGGAGCTGAAGCTACACTGACTGGTGACGGACACCACGCTCTCCGCCTTATTGGCCCGGGCGAGCGGGCTCAGGGCGTCTCCTCCCACCACCGGCTCCTTCAGAGGGGCGGCCCCCTCCCCAGACAGCACTGCCGATGGATCTGTACGGAGAGATGGTGCCAGTTACCGCCTCTCTGGGAGGCTGGAGAGAAAACCCCAGTGGGGGTGGGGAGAGAGAGGAGCGTGGAGATCTGGAGGCTGAGGGGGGACGGGACATAGTGAGGTGGGGTCCCAAAGACAGAAAGGCAGACGCGGGAACAGAGGACAGGGTGGCGGAGGCAGGACGGCCTGGCTCTTCACCTTTCTCGGTCCCCACAGAGACCGCGCCCGCCCGCTGCCTGTCCTCGTCGGAGGCCGAAGAGGTGGTGCAGGAGGAGGAGGAGGTACATTTGCGCTTGGTCGTGCTGGGGAGGTTGCAGCTCTCCAGGTACCTGAGGAAGCACCAGAGGACATGAGGGCAGCGCCGGGGTGGGGCGGGGCCAGGGCCCAAGCGGGAGAAGGGGCCAGGATGGCCTTACCTGAGGATGCTGTCCAGGCAGTTGATCTGCTGGTAGGAGCAGCTGGAGGCTTCTTTCCGCTCAGCCTCCTCAGGAGCCAAGGCTAGTGGGGCCTGGATTGGAGCAGGTGCCACCTCCAACTCTGGGTCTGCGGATTGGCAAGGAAGGGTCTTGGCCTTGAATGTGCCTGTAGCTGGGCCGAGGAAAGAAAAGCTTCTCTAGGTTGGGCTGAGGGTCATGGGACCCGCCCCGCCCCGCCCCAGGCCTCACTCCTTACCCACACCCTCACCAACTCACCAGGGACGCGGGGCCGGGGCAGAGGCCGGGCCCGGGACTCAATAAAAAGCTGCTGCCCCTGATGCTTCACCAGGTGCACATCCTTACAGATCTGCTGGAAGGTCACCTGTGGGGCAGGGCAGCGGGCAGCGTTGGGGGGGCGTGGCCAGCCTGGGGAGCCCAGGGTGTAGCGCAAGAAAAAGGCCCCAGTGGGGAGGCGCGGAGATCACAGTGAGAGCAGAACGAGAAAGAAAAGGAGGCTCCTCTGGGCTTGGCAGTGCTGACTCTGAGAACAAGGGGACAGGGGACTGAAGGGGTGAAGTGGCAGAGAGTCACTCACCGGCGCAGGAGGCCCAGGTCCCTCGGCGTCACCCCCGTTGCTGGCACTGGAGGAGCCAGGGCTGAGGAGAGGACCTGGAGAAGTCACCGGGCCGACTCCACAGAACCCCGTGGGGCTGGGGCTGTGCACAGGCTGAGGCAGGGAGAGCGACAGGTCAGATGTCCATGGTCCTGTTCCGCACCCCTTCCTCATTCCCAAGCCCCCTCCCCTCCACTCTCACCTGTAACAGCAGCCGGTGGATCTGCTCAGAAAGCTCCTGGATATCAGGGTCCAGGGAGAGAGCGGGGCTGGGGACTGGGGGGGTGAACACGTCTTCATTCAGGGGCGCCCTGCGGGGTGGGAAGGATGAGCTGAGCCCTGCCCCCTCCACACTGGCCCGCCCTCCAGGGCACCATCCACTTACGTGCGTACTTTGTGGCGGCCCAGCACAAAGGCCACCTTGCGGCTCCAGGGGTGCACGAAGCCAGCCCAGCTGGTGTCCATGGTGACGTACTCCCCATTCCGGGCGCAGAAGCGGATAGGGGAGTGGTCAAAGGGTTGGCCAGCCAGCTGCAGGACTGAAGGGGGTGGGAAATGAGGTGCGGGTCAGTGGGAAGGAGAGCTAAGTAAGGTGGTGGTGGAGCCCCCCCCCCCACCCCGGAAATCCAAAAGACCAAGGCGCTGAAAGACACAACCACAAGGGCAGCTGTTAGGAAGCCCTGGAGACAGCCAGAAGGGAGTGCAAGATGAAAGGAACTCACTCTTCTTGTGGATGGCCAGCATGAGGGGTCGGTCCTCCGGATGCAGGAAAAGGAGCACTGGGGCCCCCAGGAGGTCTTGGGGGAGGTAGCCCAGCAACGGGGCGGCCCTGAAATGACAGGAGGCATCAGAATGGCCAAAGCCTCGGCCCTGGACACCTCTTTTTCCTCCAGGTCCTGACCTCACCTTTCATCCACATCCTGGAAGAGGCAGCTGGGCGTGTGCCTCGTCGTGAAGATCCTCTTGTCGGGGGGAATCCGGGGAGCTGAGGCACAGAAAGCGTGGCCATTGGATTGCATCCAGAATGGTCCAGCTCCTCAGCCCTCCATGCTGCCTCAGGCCCAGGCTGGCTGGCAGACAGTTCTCTCCACAGCTCTGCCCTGGGCCCTCTAGCCTACAAAGACGGTCTAGACAATCTTTGTGCCCCATGCCAAAAATAAAACTGAAAACCAAGGTACTCTCCTTTGCCTTCTCCTAGCTTAGAGCTCTCATCCAATCCTACCTCTAAAGGGGCGTTCAAACCCTCATTCTCACAATATTTTCTGTGTTCCAAAACTTGTCTTTCACACTCCTGTCCTGCCTCACCCCCAGCCTAGAGAAGGCCCCCTTTCTCCTACTCCAACCAGGCCAGGCCCCTGGCCCGCCTACCTTCATAACCAGAGTGGATGCGCTCTGCGATCAACAGGCAACACGGCTGTGCAGGGGCCCCATCAGAGACCCGGATCTTGGTCACATATGGGGTTAGGCGGAATGGCTGGTACCGAGGCCCCGGATCTCGGTCAGGACCCCCTCTAGCAAGGAAGAGAAAGAGGCATCAGGGACTGTCAGTGAAGAGCCACACACACCCCCACCTCAAGGTCATGGGCCACACAGCAGAGAAAGACAGGGGGTGTGGGAGGTGCAAGGGGTCTGCTCCCACGTCCCCTGCCTACCTGATACGGCAGAAGACAGACTTCTCCTGGGTGAAATCCTTGAGGCCTGAACCTGAGACAGAGCAGGAGGGCAGTGAGCACAGCTCCCCATCCCCTCCCTGGGCTGAGAAGAACCCAGCAAGGAAAAGCCTGGGGCCCCTGGCCCCTCATGGCAGGTGCTTCCTGGAACTGCTCATCCCTCCCCCCAAGCACTTGGGGACCTCACCTGCCGAGGCCCCCGTGCCCCAGGTGGGCAGGCGAGATGGGGCAGTGGAACCATAGAAGACGCCCACATCCTGGGGAGCCAGGAGCTCTGAGAAGCGGGCACCGCGGAACACATCCTGCTTGCAGCGCAGCAGGATACCTGCCTGCTCAGAGATGTAGACGATGCGGCCTGTCAGGAAGGAGACAGCCACGGAGAAGGTATCCTAGGCGAGAAAGCAAAGACAAGAGCAGGTTCAGGAGCTGTGGGAGTGGGTCTGGGGGTGCGTCGGGATACAGAGGCTGGGCTGCGCTGACCTGGTTGCGAAGCGTGTACTCAGATGTGATGTGCTCCAGTTCCTCCAGAGTGTAGGTGGACATGTCCATGGCACAAGGCTCGCCCTCCTCCAGGCTCCACTGCTGGTAGTATTCCTGGTTGGCTGCAGGGTGCGGGCAGCGGCACGGTGAGGAGACTGCCCCCATGGTAGTAGCCCAGGACCTGACCATTGCCCTCCCAGGAAGCACCACTCACCTTGCACCTGCTTGACACAGGCCAGTGCGTACTGCAGCGTGGCCAGGGTCCCAGAGCGGCCCTTGCCCCTGCGCTCTGGTGGCAGCCGAAGCTTGAGCTCCCGCAGCGCCGTCATGAGTTCTTTCTGGGTCCTTGCCCGAGCTGACTGTTCACTGCTGCAGGGCCCACGGGGAGGGAGCGGGTACAGGCATTAGCCCCAGAGCATGGGCCCCAGCCCTCTCCCCCAGCCCTCACCCCACGAACCTGCAGCCACTGGTAGATGGGTTGTCCTGCTCTGAGCTGGCACTCAGGAGACTGTAGGCAATGGAACTGCTGGGTGGGGATGGGCTCTGAGAGTTTGTGCTAGGGGAGAAGCAACAGACCCAAAATGAGGAGAAAGTGGCCAGCAGCACAGGCCTGTCTCCCAGCTCAGTCTGCTCAAAAGACCACTCCTAGCACCTGCAACCCATCCAAACACACCTCTTGCTGCTTTCAGTGGTGTCCAGCAGGGCCGAGTCCTTGCCATTGCCGGAGGAGGAGCTATGTGAGCTCCGCTGAGATGCACCCCTGGACTCCGGTCCATTGGACTCATTGCCGCTGGAGCCATTGCTGTTGGCATCCGTGTCGTCAGCCAGGCTGGGGCCAGGACAAGGTCGATGCTGTGGAGGCCCAGGGGATGGAGCCCCTCCAGGACAAAAGGATTCCCCAGGCCTGGGGTCCCCTCCCCCATCAGCCCCTTCGAGGGGGCCACTCATGTCTGGGCCATGGGGAGGGCAGGAGAACAGGGAAGGCAGAGAGGCCACCAGAGAGGCACGAGGGGGCCGGGAGGCCTGGCCAGGGGAGTGACGTGGGAAACTCAAGCCTCGGAGAGCTGAGAAGTTTGATCACAGCCAGCGCCTGAAAAGAGAGACCAAGAAGGAGAAAAACCTGGGCTGTAAATTCACAACACCTGCCGGTTTCATTCAGACCCTCCCTTTCAGGCCCCCACGCTCCTGAGACCCAGGCTTCCAATATGGAGCCTAAGCAATTTCTGTTTCCTGTCCGCGTACGGAGCGGGGTCGGGGGGGTCGGGGGGGTGCAAGTGGAAAGGGGCCTCTCTTGGTCCTTCCCCCACACCCCCTGCCAGCGTGGCCTGGGGAGGTAATACCTAAGCGGTCGACTAGAAAGAACTTCAGCTGTGAGCCACAGCCTGGATACTTCCCATCCCCAAATTCCCAGCAGGCCCCCACTCCGCCTGGAACGCCAAGGCCTCGGAGCAGGGGGCGAGCCCGCCGCCTTCTATATTTAGGCCTCCGGGCTAATTTTATCCGGGGGCGGTGCCACCTCCGCCGCACATGCGCGCGGACGTGCGCGGCCCCAACACGCGCTTCCGCCGCCACTGCGGTCGCCAGGGAAACCGACGTCAGCAGCTGAGCTCAGCGGTTGCTGGAGGGCCCGCAAGAGGGCGGGGGGGGGCGACCCCTCCCCCGTTTCTCGGCGGAAGCGGGGTAACGACACACTCCCGCACTCACAAGCGCGACCAGAGGTCGCCCACCTCTAATAGATCCCCAGTCCCCGGAGGGCCGAGTGGCCGTAGGAAGAGGGGCAGCCATCGGGGTTTCAGAGGCTGGCCTTGCTCCCCAGGGCAAAACACAACTACCGCCGCCCTCCGCGCAAAAGCCCCTAGACTGGCGCTCGCCAGGATCCCAATCATTCTGGTCAAGACAACACAGCCTTTCCTCCTCTGGCCCCTGCACCTTCTCCCGACCCCCAGGACCGAGGCCTGCCATGGTCAGGAACCCAGGTATCCTCTCTCTTCGGTCCCCTACTTTTCTATACACTCGCCACCACCGCCACCCCCCCACACACCCATCCGAAGCAGACACACTCTGCTCTGACCAAGGGACGGACAAAGGCCAGCAGACGGCTGTTCCCTTACTCTCCCTCCAACCACACCCCCAACCTCAGAGCATTTTCCGAGCTTCAGGAGAAAAGGGAAGGCTGTGGCCAACAGCAGGAACTAGCACCGGGAACGAGATGTTCCAGTTTGAACCGGGCTGACATCACAGCCGGCGCGAGGCCAGGGACTGGAGGAGGGAGCGCGGGAAGCTCGGAAAGCCCGAAGGGGTCCTGGTGCTGGGGCAAAACCGGGGACCCCCGAGTGACAAAGGCAGCAGGGGGCATGCCTGATGAGGGTCAGGTGTGGGGTCGGGGCAGCTGCGAGATGGGGGCAAAGCTGGAGGTAAGGTAGGCAGGTCAGGAGTGCGGACGCTCAGTGCAGGATTGTGAGGAATACCTAGGTCCCCGGGGACAGGGAGGGGGTGGACAACCGCAAGGAAGGCGGATTTTTGGTGTGCCGTCTGAGCGCCCGGGCCGAAAGCGGCCCATCAGGCTGGAAGTGGCGGCAGTCCGGCTCCGGGCCGAAGACCGGCCCCTGGGGTGGCCGCGGAGATGCTTACCTGGCCGCGCGGGCGCCCTCCGGCCGCCTACCCGCCGCCGTTGCAGCCCTCAGCCGAGTGCAAGCCCCGCGGGGCCAGGAGGCGGGTTGCATAACGCCAGGAACTGCCCCTCATTGGCCTCCTGCCGGCGGAGCCGCAGGCCCCGCCCCCAATTGGCTGGGGATCTCGTCCCGGCGCCTGATTGGCTACTGGCCCCTACTGAGGTCAGGGCTGTGTCACACACACGGGCGCACGTGGATCTGGGTGCTGGCGCTGGGCTGAAGGGCCCCAGACACCACAGCCCAGCCAATGGGCGCGGGACGCCTTGTACAGTAAATAATGGAAGGGAAGGGAGGGGAAGGGAGGGGAAGGGAGGGGAGGAGGTAAGCTGTCCCTCTTCAGCAAAAATACCGGGCCACAGTAGGTATTTGAGAGAACTCTTACTTCCTGAACTGACCAGCCTTGCACAACGGGACACCCTGGCCTTGCCAGGGGTGGGCAGAAAGAATGCAGACCTTAGGAGGTGGGCCAAACTGGATGAGACAGCTGGTCCCTGGGAGGAGATGGACAGAAAACCCAGCTTGGCCTTTCCTAGGTTCCCCTCCCCAGCCTTGTCATCACAATAAAGCCATTTTACCCAATCCCTTCCTCTGACACTTCAAGTCCTGTGGACAGCTAGGAGGAGGGTAATCGAGGATCCACATCTGAGGAGGGGGTGAAGTGGGGGGAAGGATGCAAACAATAGAAGGCGCAGCCAGAGCCAACAGGAGCTGTGAAGGGAAACAATGGCAGGTGTTTCCATGGCCAATCAGAGAAAAGGTCACCGGGCAACCTACGTGGTGACTAGTGCTTCTTCTCTCCTGAGGATGCAGCCACCCACAGTTAACGGCTGCACCAAAAGTAGGGGCCAGGCAGCCAGGGCTGCAGGGGAACAAAGGAGTGGCTGAGAGAAGAGACCTTAGAGAAAGGTGGGGTGGCAAGGGCTTCTGGGCCCCACTGCAAGGAGAAGAGAAAGCCAAGGACCTCATCATCTGTCTCCTTAACTGTATTCCGCAGCCCCCCAGGAGAGAACCTGACACACAGTAGGTGATCATAAACATGGTGACTTTGTAATTAGAACTAGGGGAGGGGGAGGGCCCTCAGTAATAGAGAAGGAGCTGGAAATTATAATTTTTTTTTTTTAAGAGGCAAGAAGCAGAACACTGAGTCCTAATTTGGGGGAATAAAGTGCCAGCTTGGGCCGCAAAGAGCTGCAGTTACACAGACCCCCTCCATCCAAGACTGATGTGTAGTTCCTCTCAGGGCTCCCTGGAAACGTGGGTGGCAAGTGAAGAGGCTGATGCTGAGATAATCAGCGTGGGTGCACACCCCTCACTGTCACGTGGCCTAAGCTTTCCTTAACAATTGTGTTCCCCATGGGGGGGTGGGGGGGTGGGCAGGGTCAGAGCTCTGTGGAAAAGCTTACAGAATAACCCAGAAAAACCAAAGCAAGAAAACACAGGAAATAAAGGATTCAGGAGCCTGGATTCTCAGTCTTCTCTCCTTGAAAATGTCCCCCCAACTCATATACTGTGGCCCAGTCCCTTGTCTCCTTTTCAGACACCTCTTCTCTGGAAACATCCTTTTTCTTCTTCCTCAGCACTCCTTAGGGCTCTAGATGTCATCACCCCCGACACAGGTGAGCCTTGCTCTCCACCTCCACCTCCATATTTTTCTTTTGCGTAGACAAAAGGGTCCAACGCTCCAGCAGCTCTCAAGGCCCTAATCAGGATCCTGCCTCACGGTCCCCACAGTAACCCAGACCCTGCTGCCGTCAATGGAGGAGAGGGGGCGGGAGGCGGCGGTGATGTCAAAGCGGAGGAAGGGGGCGGGGCAAGGCAGCCGGGGAATGTGGGGCAGGGAGGCTGGAGAGGCAGCGGTTTGGGAGGCGGCCAGCCCGAGAGCGCGGCGGCCAGCGAACTTGGGAACATCATGTTCTTTTGGCTGGTAGCCCAGGACATGCACCCAGCCTGGGCGCCTCCCCCCAACCCAACGACAGCCGTCCTGTCCCAAAGCCAGGGATTCCTGGAGAGAGGATTAGGAGGAAGGGGTCCCCCCCCTCCCCCGCCCCCACGCTTGGCTCTCTTCTCCAGACTCGCATCCGCCCTCCCCTTGGCTTGCTCCTACAGCTCCTGGCATTGGCTTTCCCCCTCTCCCAGACCATACACATCTGCTGGCCCGATCCCAAAGCCAGGGCGGGGAAGTTGGAGGCCAGGTTCTGCAAGAGACCTTTGCTCCTTCCCTGAGGCCCCCTTCAGAGCCTGAATCTCTTGTTACTATGGTAGCAGAGACAGGGAGGAGGGATAGGGAGGAGAATGGGTCTAGAATGAGGAACTCGAACTGGGAAAGAGCAAGTGGCCCAGCCTGGGGCCTGGATCTTGGGAGAGGGATAAAAGGGAGGAATGAAGGTTTGGGGCTGGTGCCTCAAGACAAGAACCAGGAAGAGGGAAATGGGGCGGGGGTCAGCAAAATTTGCAAAAAAAACTTAAGAATGTGAGAATAGTTCCCAACCACAGCATTCACATAAATCTTACACCCTGTCACTGGTTCTTTTGTCACCCTATAGCAATTTTTTTTACCTAAAAAAAAAAATTTAAAAACATGACCCAGGCATTGCGCTGAGCACTTTACATACATTATCTTATTTAATCTTCAGAACAATCCTGTGAGATGGGTATCATTATCCCCATTCCACAAGGACCAACTAAGGCTCAGAAGTTACCAAACTTGTCTAAAATGCCTCATAATCAGTTCTCAGGCTCTTAACAAATGGGACCCAGGGTTCAAATCTGAGCTCTGATAATGGCTTGTCATTCTGGTTTCTTACCCTTCAGGAACCTGTGAGGTGTTACCAGCTCTGGGAACCTGGGCCTCTCAAACACTCAGACAATTCTAAGTTTGGTGCCTAAAACACAGCCTCCATCCAACCTCTCCTCTACCCTGGCACATTCAGTTTGCACTCTCCACACACTTCAAATCATCACAGTCCCAGTTTTCACATGCTCACAAAGTCCTTGAGATCACCCTAGCAGCCACCAGCCCCAGTGATTTCCTAGGAATCCCACTTCCTCACTCTTCCACCTTACCGCAGGTCACTTTACAACAGGCCTGGTTGCTTGTACAGACAAATACCAGAGCACCCTGTTGGTGCCTCCTCACCTCCAGGGACTCAGGAAGACACGTGTACAGCCAATCTGCACAAGCCCATCCTCCCTCTCAGGATCCGACAGTTGCTACCCCACGTTTACTCCCAAAGATGGCTCCGAGTCCCAACCCCTCCCCTTTCTTTACACAAGAGAAAGACATCCAGAGCCCTGATGTGACTAGCTCAGGGTCACACAAATCATCACCCCACCCTTTTTCAAATCACCGTATCCCCTTTGGTACCCTCTCAACTGCCCTACCAGGACCTCTCTTCAGCCTCAGAACCCCTACCTATTTCAAGTGCTTAGGGCACCTACCCAAACAGCAGTCACGCACTGGAACGTCTCCCACCGGCTCTCAGGGGTCCTGTCCCGTACCTCCCTGGGAGTAGGGTTGTCAGCTCCCTCAGTTCGCTGGCTTCTGAGCCCCTCCCCGCGGCAGTCAGGGGTACAGGGACCCTAGGGCGTTGAGGGATTTGATGTCAGGGATTCCCGCTCCCCTCTCTCTAGAGCTGAGTTCACAGCCTCTATTCCCCCGCAACCATCAGAGCTCCCACCGCGGTGATCACGCATTTGCAAGATCCCCCTCACGGCAATGCATTAACACCCCTCCTTACAGAACCACCGCGGAAAAACCCATACCGACCGCCGCTCCTCACCCTCCACGCCTGAGCACTTACCGCTCGGCGCGCACGCCGTCCAATGTCTTCCCAACTAGGATCAAGGAGACTTGGATTCGCTTCTCCAGGCCCGCCCGCCGACCAGGATGCCACGCCCCTCAAGCTTATTGGCCGAAGAGCGCCGACCCATGCCCCGCGCCGCGTGCGGCCGCCCAGCCCCCGCACTGACACCATTGGCGCCGCCCGCCTCCCTCATCTTCTCATTGGTCAGTTTGCCAACGAGCAGTGACAGATCCACGTGCGGGAGGGGCCACCCTAGCACGTTGATTGGAAGCTGACCGAAAGCCACGCCCACATCCACCTCCGAAGTTCTTATTGGCTGTGGCAGCGTCCCCCGACCTGCCTAGGTCGGTGACGCAGACGCCAGTCCAGTCCTCCAAATTTTCTCATAGGCTGAGAGGTCCCGGAGCTGTAGAGGACACGTGCGGGCGATCTCACGCGGCAACTTGTTTACCTAGAAGCTGGGGATTTTCCTTGACGACACGCTAATCCAGGACGGCCAAGTCTGCGCAGGCGCAGATGTGATTGGTGGTGGCTTTGGTTGGGGGTGCTTTGTGAGCCGTCAGGCGCGTGACAAGAGCGCCCCCGCGCTGGAACTGCGGACCTGGTTTCCTGAAGCTCCCTGAAGCTGGAAGCTGCTGGCATTACGGTGAAGCGGTTTTCAGGTCTCAGTGCCGCGTGGTAACGATGAAGATGATAGCCACCTCCCAGATTATATTTTCTGTGGGCCAGGCCATGCGCTTCTTACAAACTCGGAGGAGGCAGCTGATCTACTTCCCATTGTCTCATAAATGAGACTGAGATCCAGAGAGGTTACATAATGTATCCGGATTAACACGCTAGTCTCTAGTGGGGTCAAGATTTGAACCCAGGTCCCTGATACGATAAAAGTGGGTCCTAAGGCCTGCGGGAACCCTGAACATGTGAAGAACTCAGTAGATGAAGCACAAAAAGGCTCTGAGCACTGTCTTGAAAATAGTAAGCCCTCAACAAGTGATGAACATTATCATGACTGTATACCTAATGATAAGAATCACCTGGGTCCCTTACAACTGCTGAATCAAATCTCCGGGGAAGGGGCCTGAAAGTCTATTTTTAAACTCTTTATTTATTTATTTTATTTTTGGCTATGTTGGGTCTTCGTCTCTGCGCAAGGGCTTGCTCTAGTTGCGGCAAGCAGAGGCCACTCTTCATCGCGGTGCGCGGGCGTCGCGCGGCCTCTCTTGTGGCGGAGCACAGGCTCCAGACGCGCAAGCTCAGTAGTTGTCTCTCATGGGCTCAGCTGCTCCGCGGCATGTGGGATCCTCCCAGACCAGGGCTCGAACCCGTGTCCCCTGAATTGGCAGGCAGATTCTCAACCACTGCGCCACCAGGGAAGCCCCTGAAAATCTTTTTTTCTGCGGTACGCGGGCCTCTCACTGTTGTGGCCTCTCCCGTTGCGGAGCACAGGTTCCGGACGCACAGGCTCAGCGGCCATGGCTCACAGGCCCAGCCGCTCCGCGGCATGTGGGATCTTCCCGGACCGGGGCACGAACCCGTGTCCCCTGCATCGGCAGGCGGACTCTCAACCACTGGCGCCACCAGGGAAGCCTTGAAAATCTATTTTTAAAAGCATTCCCGGTAGTTCTTAGGAGCCTAGAAGTTCGGGAAACACTAGGTTTCCTAGGCTGCTGAATCCTCATGCTGCAGCCCAGAAAAGTGGGCCCTCCAGAATTCACCTAGCACTCGCCACCCACTGTTAAAAGTGCCTGTGGGCAGGGATGCTAGGGTGCCACATCAAGGGCGTTATGGAGCTGGAGGTTAAAGGAGTTCAGTGTGGGGTCTAGAGCCACCAGTCGGACAACACTGAGTGCAGGGGCAGCAGGCCATCTACAGCCAGCTCCACACCGCACTCAGCTGGATCTCCCTGAGCTGTTTTGTTCAGTAAGTATTTACTAACGCCTTCTGGATGTTAGCACTGTGCTAGGCACAATGAGAGATGTTTCACAGTTGTCCATCTACTTCAGGCCTAGGAGTAAATGACCAGGGGAGAGACTGCAGAGCATTTGAGACTTAAATCAAGGAGTAGAAAGGGATCCAGTAAACAGCAAGAGCATGCCCGCAGGGAAGGGAGAAAGGGGGAGGAGGTGGGGGGCGGGGGGGGGGGGGAGCTGGGAAGCCCAGACCTCAGGGTTCACGGACCAAGAGACACTGGGATCATGAACACTTCCCATTATCAACTCCTGGTGCTCCCTCCTGGCCACTTGGGGAATCACACTTTGCCTTTGCGGGGGGGGGGGGGGGGGGGGGGGGGGGGGGGGGGGGGGGGGGGGAGCTGGGAAGCCCAGACCTCAGGGTTCACGGACCAAGAGACACTGGGATCATGAACACTTCCCATTATCAACTCCTGGTGCTCCCTCCTGGCCACTTGGGGAATCACACTTTGCCTTTGCCCTGCCCAAGGTCAGGCCCCTTGGCAAAGCTGTCCCTTCCAGATGTATCTTCTCAACCTTCCTGTTACACCTGCAGATCCAATACGCTTCCCACTGGTTAAGAAAAGATCTTAGAACACCACCTGGTTACCCATTACACATTTATTGTACATTTTCACAATCTGGATGCGCCACAGAATTGGGGGCATGGGGTGAGGGAAGTGGGGCAGGGGATACTGGGATAATATGGGGGGGTCTAGAACACAGCACCCTCACTCCCAGCATCTCTCCCTACCCCTTCACACCACAGCTTCGATCTCCCTGCTCCCCCTCCACACGGGAACCTCGACTGTGGGGGGAAGAAAGAGTTTAGGGGGTGCCCTCCAGTGGCAGGTTAAGGGACTGCACCCTCAGACCCCTAAAATTGTGCCATTTAAAAAGACATTAGACCCTTCCTTCATCATTTCACCTAAGGAGGAGACCCGGAGAGGGGCAAGAATCCCCGTCTTGCAGCGCGTCCCATGCACACATTGGCAGTGACCAGTACCCCCAGCCTGAGTTCAAGGGGGCAGTCAGAGGAGCTGGGCAGTGACGGGGCAACACCCCCCAATGAGGGAGGAGGGATTTCAGTCCAGCCCCCAGCAGGCATGGGGCCAGAGATTTCAGGAAGGAACTGGGGGGATTCTTTGCCCTGCCCCATCCTCCCCAAGGCAGTGATGACCACCCCGACAAACTGGCAGCCACCTCTCCCAAGAGAGATCAGATTGTGGCCAACCCCCAACTCTCCTGGTGGGAGGAGGAGGAGGCAGATCAGGCAGATGGGAGGGAGGGAGACCCCATGGGAATGTCAACTGAGCACCCCACATGGAAACTGGGGAGCAGGAATGTGGGGAGAGACTCCAAGTGGCAGAATTATTGGTCCATCATAACACACTGAACTCCAAGACACACACCAGCTGAGGGGAGGGAAAGGAGGGACAAGAGGTTTGGAAAATCGGGGTAGGGGAGGCAAACTGGACTAGGGGGGCTAGGAGGGGGCGATCCTGGGGGCGAGAACAGCCTGGCTTCCCAAAAGCCCAGGCTCCCCACCACCTGCAAGTAACGTCATGCAAATGAAAGTGTGATACAAGGACCAACAGGGACTAACTCCTCAGTAAAAAAGAAACACAGGTTGAAAGACTGAACAAAAGAGAAAATGGGGGGGGGGGACCAAAAGGGATGTCAGTAGGCAAATGGATGCTAATTAACATGCTGGAAGCTCCCAGAAGACCTTGGGATTCTTAGGACCATAAGGGACCAGTCTCGGAGCCTCCCAATGATGCAAAGAAGATGCACCTAGGGAGGCCTGGACAGTTGCTTTTTGTATGTTTTGCAGGGGGGTGGAGGTATGGGGAAGTCCAGGGCGGGAGGAAGGATCAGCTAAATCCAAGGGAAGGAGAGGAAGAGGGGACTGCATAGCAGATGCAAATGAAGGGGACTTGGGGCTGGTCAGGAAGAAAGGGAAAGGGAAGGAGGAAAAGAGAAAAAGGAGGTGATGAGAACCTCAGGAAGGGGTGTTAAGGACAACCGGAAAAAATCTTCTAGTAATAAAACTACAAACAGACCAAATATATATAATATTATATATGTATAAATAACAGCTGGCTATTTACAAGGGGGCACACACACGACACACACACACACGGATCCGGGGAGGTGGGGCTGGAAGATATGGCTGAGAGGTGGAGGAGCAGCTGGGGGTGGGGGGGAGAGGCCCTTCTCTGGGCAGGGCAGGCTCCTCAGGGGTTTAAGAGCTGAAGTAAACTGTGGAGAGGGAAAGAGAAGGAAGAAGAGGGAGAAGGGAGAAGAGAGAGAGAAAGCAGTGTGTCAGCCCAGCCCTGCTCCCATCTTCCCCACCTCCCAGCTGGTAGACATCCCTTCCCCTCTTGGCCTCAGGTTCTCCATCTGTAACACAAAGAGGCTCGACAGGTTGGTTCCAAGGTCTCTTCAACTCCACAGTATGGCCTTGGGGCCACAGATCCCTAATCCTCTGGGCCTCTGAGACCACAGCTCTCAGACAGTGGGGTGGTTGGCTTCCTAGCTGTTTCTCAAGCCCCTGGGTCTTTGCTGCTCTCCCACTCCCCAATTCCAGGGTTCCCAGACTGGGCTCCCAGGCCCAAAGGGTCCTCAAAGGAGCAGAGGGGATCCACCAGCTTTCCCGTTTCCAAAAATCTTAACAGAAATTGCCCAGAATCAGGCAAAGAGCAAGCTAAACAGCTTCAAGGTTTGGGGTTGTAGATGAATCAGAACTTCTATTGGCAGCTATATGTGCTTTCTGCTGAATAGTATAAACTAGGTTAATGACCTTCAAAACCCAGAAATCACAGGGGAAACTTCAAGAAAGGGCCCTGGCCACTCCCACCCTACTCACCGATGATGATAATGAGGATGATGGCGCAAATCACTCCCAAGATGATCATCATCTGGGGGCGAAAGGGGAGGGTCAGTGAGACAGCCCATGATACTCCCGTTCACCCACCATTCCTCCTACCTGCCCTCCCGCCTGCCTCCACCCTTACCTTGAGGTTTTTCCACCAGTATTTGCGCTTGAGCTTGGCTGCACTTGTTTCAAACTGGGAGGCCCCTGCTTGGAGTGCGTCTGCACGGTCGTCCAGCTCCGACAGCTTCTGGTCCCGCTCCAGGACCTTGTCCACGTTCACCCTCATGATGTCCACCACCTGGGGGAAGGCCCGCAAGGCAAGGGGAGTGTGCCAAGGCCCATCGCAAAGGGCACTCCTCCACCATGAGCCCACATATGGAACACGCACCCCGATGCTGCCTGGCTAACATGACAAGGACATACACAGAACATGCCTAGCACAGCCGCAGATGCGCCAAAGAGCTCGCATCAGGGGCATGCTGGTAGCCAGACATCTCAGATATCACAGCAGCACCCTCTATTTACCGAGCCTCAAGCAGCCTGCCAGTCACCAGAGCACACCCGCCCAGGGTGAAACACCCCAGACTAGCAAGGCTGACTGACACCCCGCGGCCCTCCCAACTGCATGCTGACAAGGATCGGGCATAGCATATTTTTGTCCCCAAACTCATAAACATGAACTACCATCACCCCCAACCCAAGACGGGCCCGCACACTTGTTTCCCAACCCTCAGGGTCCTTCCCACTGGCCTCTGACACCCCCCCCCCCAGCAACTCACCTCATCCACCTGGGCCTGGGTCTGCTGCAGTCTCCTGTTACTGGTGAGGTTTGGAGGGGGTGCAGGGGGGCCTCCCTCCCCAGCCGGGGCGGCAGGGGGTGCGGTGGCAGCGGTGGCCGACCTGAAGGGCAGGGACGGATCAAGACCCAAGGCCTGGAGCCCTTGGCCCCGCAACCAGGGCCCCGCCCATCCGCCTGTCCATCCATCCGTCCCTCCCTTCCTCCTTCCCGGAAAGAAAGCCACCCGATAGGAACCCCGGACTCCGTCCGGCCCCGCGGGCGAGTTGTTGCGTGACCTTGAGTGAGGCCCCCTCCCCCCCGGGCCTCAGTTTCCCCGCCTGTCAAATGAGGGTGGACCCGAAACGACAGGCGGCAGCGATGACAGGGGCGGGGCGGACGCACGCCGGGTCCGCTCCCTCCCGCGGCCAGGGCCCGCGCGGCCAGCCGGGGACGCGGGGCCCTCCGGCTGCCTGCGCGCAGTCACTGGCGCCGGCCTGGTCTTGGGATGCGGGGCGCGCGGGGGGCGCGAGTCGAACCCCGGGCCCTCCCCGGGCCTGGGCCCAAGGGCGGCGGCCGGCGCGGGCCGCCCGGTGCGGGCGCGGGCGCCAACTCACATGGCGGGGGCAGCGGGCGGAGGACTTGGCAGCGGCAGTGATGGCGGCGGCTCGCGCTGGCTCCGACTGGCGCTGGCTGCCCGGGACAGGAAGATGGCGGCCGCACGTCACTCACATCCGGGCACTGCGGGCGGGGGCGGGGCGCGGCGGGCCTCTAGTCGGCAGCCGGGCCGCGGGGGCGGGGCGCGGAGAGCGGAGACCGCGGCTGGCTGGGCGGCTGGGCAGCTGGTCTGGCGCCGCGGAGCCCCAGCCACTCCCTCATCGCCCGGGAGCCCGGAGCCTGGCGGCCCGGCTTCCCCACACCAACAGCTGGCCCACCCGGTCTGACCACAGCCCTCCCTGTCGTCCCCGTGCCCCCGCCGCCTGGCCCTTACGGCACCCTTCAGCCCCAAACACGTCCTCCTCCTCCTCCGTGAAACCCATCAACCGGTCCGCACCCCACCCAGCCCCAGGTCTCGGCCTGCCCCCAGGTCCCAACGCCTGTTGACCCGCCTTCAGCATGTGGAATGGGCGGCCGGGGGGAAATCAGAAGGGGCAAGTGCAGGTTCCCGGGCCATGCGGATAGCTGGGACCTCGCTGCTGAGATGAAGTGGTGGCAGTTGGTCCCCAACCCCTTGCCCCGCAGGTGGATATCTCAAGGGAGGTCTGAGGCCCCTGACAGCTGAGTAGGGGGGATAGCAACACGATCCTCACAGCTGAGGTTCAGACCAGGGGTCCTTGGCAGGAGAGGCGTGGCTGAGGTGGGGCAAGCTTAGGGCGCCGGGAGGAGGGCACGGGGCTGCCCCCGCGGGGCTGCTTCAGGTGGTGGCTGCAGACTGGCCTAAACCTAACTCCGTCCCAGAGTGGGGGCAGCTACCCTGGCAGCAGCAGGAGGGCTCGACCTCTGATCCCAGGCACAGGGCCTGGGCGAAAGGACAGGACTTTTGCTTTTTTGTTGTTCTGTTGTTTTGGTTTTCCTTTAGGCGGAAGGACAGTAAGTAGGCAGGGACGGCACCTGCGGTACGCAGGTACTTGGTACTACTGTACGTGCGGATTAACCTCATGGGTGTCAGCCTAACAGCTCCTGTCCTGGCTCTGGACCCAAAATATACTACATATGTAGAGGCTACATGTATATGTGTTAAATGGCTTGATCTGGGACGCGGTAGGAGATAATCCACTATCCCTGCCGTCCCTGACTGGTCTCTGTTCGGGTCCTCTAAACTGGTGCAGCAGCTGACACACCCACCCCACTCCTTCCCAGAAGGACTGGCCCCCTGAGGCAGGGGAAGATGGGAACAGGTGAGCTGCCTGTCCTGTGGGATGGGTCAGGACCAGCCTCAAGAGTGAAGAAGGAGACCTAGTGGCTCGGGGGCAGGGGTGCTCACTGTGTCCCTGGAAGGGGGGCAGGGGAGGCTGGTGGCCTTGGTCTCTGAGACAAACAGGAGCTAGCTTCTTCCCTCCCCCACCCAGGCTTCCCAGGGCCTCTGGGTGTGACAGCCTCCCCCATGCAGCACCCCACCCCGTCCCAGCAGAAGCCTGGGACTGGCTCTGTCACCAGAGATGTCATTTCCCAGCTGTCAGCGGGAGGTGAGTGAAGTGGGAGTGTGTGTTGGGTGTGGGGACCCAGCAGATCTAAGATAAGATGCACTCAGCCTGGTCCTTGGGCACTGACACAGAACGTCTGGGTGGCTCAGCCTATGTGAAAAGGAGGAAAAGAGCCGCTTCCCTGATGGTCTCAGATGATGCTGTGGGAGACTAGCTCTTGCTTTTTGGCCCTGAGATTACTTTACTTTCTAGCCAGAGAACAAAGACGCCAAATTCCAGGCTTTTGAGTTCAAAAGGCTCAGGGTCTGGGTCTCAGACAGGTAAGGTTGGAAGGAGGTACAAACAGGCAGCGCTCCCCACCCACACCCTGCCCCGACACCCTAGGCTAGCAGGGGAGAAGCTAGTGGAGGACCAGACACGATGATAGACACGGGTGTAAGAGTGATCCTTATTCCCCAACGGCCAAGTCCAGGGGACATGGAAGGGATGGAACCCAGAATACACTGGGGGAGCTAAGGCCATTGGGTGTGGCTTGGAAAGCTGGCACATCGCTATTGCTCTTGGATCCTGGGGGCAGCAGCAGAACAGAAATGAGAGCACATGGACCCATGGAGGCGGGGACCCAGGAGGGTTTATCCCCAAGAGAGGACACTCACCGAGCAGCCCTCCCCACCCACCTCACCTATGCTGTGGTGCTAGGGAACTCCCCACATTTACATCAGTGGTGGAGGCGGGAGAAGAGGTGGGGTGGGGAGACCAGGTGAGTTCACCTGGAAATGACTAAGAGAATGTTTTCTGCAAGCAGCTAGAATGGAGACCCAAAATAGAGGTAAATTGAACCAAAGAAAAATAAAGTAATATATTTGCATAACTGAGCTCATAGCGTCTACATTTACCTGCTTCTGGGGGTTGGTAGCCAAATTTCCAGGCTCCACTCCCAACGCTCCTTCAAAAGATGTGCGAGGAGGCCCAAGTTCACTTCTAACAAGCACCTCCAATGATTCTGACGTAGGTGGCATGGCAGAGACCTTTCATAAAGGTTTAATAGAGGTTTTCTTTTATTGCTTTTTCCTCTTCTGACAACTGACTTCAAAGTTGGGGTGGAAGGGAGCTGGGTCATTGCCCCACTGACTCATGAACTTGCTCCATCCACATGAGTCAAACTTGACCAAACTAGTAATTAATTTCAGAGACTTTGTGTGTCCCTCAACACAGCATGTACAGAAAAGGCCTTCTAATTAGGAGGAGAAGCATGCCCCTGGGAGGGCTGCATGGAATGGGGACCAAGGGGCTAGCCTCCCTCACAATCAGCTACTCAAACCCTGTGGCCTCTGGCTCGACCCTCCAAACTGGAAGGCTCGGGGCTGCCTGCCAATCTCTGGAGGGAAGGGAAACTACCAGGTACCTACTGCGTGTGAGGAGCTGTACATGGATTGCCACCCACGTTCAGCATCCTAATTATGCAAATATTATGATTGCGTTCTCCTCCAGAAATATTAAGACACTAGACATAAAACTGAGGTTCCCTTGGACACCTCCCCACTTCATCTTCTTGTTTTACTTTCTGGAAGTTTTCCTGTGTCCTCCTTTTGGGGGAAAAAAAGTTTTTTGTTATATTTATTTTTTTCTATTACTCTTTATCCTTAAATAAAGATGGATGTTGATTACCTTTTTAATTTCCAAAGTGCAATATCTTCTCGCATTTCTCTGCATCTATATTTTTAAAATGCAGTATTATATTGTAACCCAAGAAATAGGTAACAATCAAAATTCAAAAGGTACGAAAGAATGTACAGCGAGCCTTTGTCCTGAGCCACCCAAGACCCCTATTCCACACAGCTGCTGTTTCAGTCTTGTAAATCCTCCAGAATGGTTGGTGCAGAGACACAGACATAGATACTTCTTTTCTCTTTAAAAATACAAATGCTAACAGACTATATGCATTGAGTTTCCCCTTCCATTTTTATTTAACTTTCCAATTATAGAGCTTTTTTATTTTTTTCTTGTGCTTCCTAGTTTCTCTATTCCAGATTTCTTTGATAGGCTTTTTAATATCTGGGAGGAATATATGGGAGGAGTCTCTCTCTTTTCATTTTGGAGGCTTTCCTTAAATGTCTGCTGGTCGTTGGCTCTCTGTTAATATTTAATAGGGAGCCAGCAAGAAGCGGAGTGGAAGCTGTGTGTGTGTGTGTGTGTGTGTGTGTGTGTGTGTGCGCGCGCGCGCGTAGGGGGAGGGCACTCACTCACTGTCGGCTTTGCTGTAGGACAGTGGAAGCCTTTTCACGCAGACTCCCAAATGTTGACAGGTGGCAGGCTTTATCTGGGGCCGTTCAGTTTTTTGAGAGAAGAATATCCTCCATTCTCCATCCCTGTCCTGCATGGGTGTGGGTTGGGAGGGCGGATCTGGAGCAGGGTGGGAGTTCCTGTTTCTAGCTTCAAGCCTCACCTGTGCTGCGCCTGGGGTCCCCAAGTCCAAAGCCTCCCCAAAAATGAGCGTGCGGAGGGTCGGTGTGTGTGACTCAGATGTGAGAGGTGAGGGAGACCCAGGGGTCTCGACACCCTGAACACAGGCTCTCGGCCACCCTCTGTGTTCAGCCAGGCCCTGACCCAGAGTCTAGGGACCTCCAGGATCTTCGAGCATCATTTCTTTTCTTTTCTTTTCCTTTTTTTTAAAGCAGAGGTCTCCTTAGAAGCCCATATGATTTAAATTTATTTATTTATTTATTTATGGCTGTGTTGGGTTTTCGTTTCTGTGCGAGGGCTTTCTCTAGTTGCGTTGAGCGGGGGCCACTCTTCATCGCGGTGCGCGGGCCTCTGACTGTCGCGACCTCTCTTGTTGCGGAGCACAGGCTCCAGACGCGCAGGCTCAGTAGCTGTGGCTCACGGCCCCAGTTGCTCCGTGGCATGTGGGATCATCCCGGACCAGGGCTCGAACCCGTGTCCCCTGCATTGGCAGGCAGATTCTCTACCACCGCGCCACCAGGGAAGGGAAGCCCCCGAACATCATTTCTTGTTATTCTGTCACCACCCTTAGGCCACTGTCCAGCCTCTGAAGCCTGTTGGAATCTTTTTATCCACTGCTGTCTTCTCTCCGGGTCTTTTTCCTTGTACATACGTGCCTCTCTGACGTCTCTCCTGTTATCCAGTTCAGTTATGGAAGGGAGAGAAGACAAACGCTCATGTTTACATGTCTTCCATGTTTAGCCAGAAGTCTCACTACAGTTTATTTAACTAGTCCCTCAAGGACCAACTTTGGATTTTTTTTTCTGTTTTTTTTCTGACCGCTCCTTGCAGGATCTTAGTTCCCTGACCAGGGATGGAACCCGTGCCCCCTGCCTTGGGGGCGTGGAGTCTTAACCAATGGACCACCAGGGAAGTCCAAGGACCAGCTTTTAGGTTGTTTCCAATTTTTCCGCTGTTACAACAGTGCTCTTAGGAACATTGTTGTAAATACGTCCCACCATCAGTCAGCCCTCAGGACAATCCTATGAAGTAGGTATCGGCTTGATTTTACATTTGGGGAAACCTAGGCTCAGAG
Organism: Physeter macrocephalus; assembly: GCF_002837175.3. NCBI lineage: Eukaryota > Metazoa > Chordata > Mammalia > Artiodactyla > Physeteridae > Physeter > Physeter macrocephalus. The sequence continues at coordinate 89,073,676 of NC_041227.1, read as the reverse complement.
AAATGCCTTGATGGGATCTTTTATTAAATTGGTTAGTCAATGTTTTCTTTCATATATAGAATATCTCTTAAATTTTTTTTTTGTATGCAACATAATATAGTACATAAACTGGTATCTTTTTAATCTGTGTAGTTCTCCCTTCTCAGGTACCAAGCACAGTGCAGAAGCCAGGCAGGCAAATGAATAATGAATGATGGTGAACCGCGGTCTCGGTGAGGAATGTTTTAAAGGAGAGCCCAGCACAGCAGGCTGGGAGGCCTCCTGATCCCATACCCTCACTCTGCAACCTTCCATTCATTAGAAATTCACTGTGGTTAACAAGCTCCTCTATCAAACACTTGCTGAATTGAGTCAACTGATCTGGCCTGACAGCCAGGAGACGCAGGTTCTGGTCCCAGATCTCCCTGTCTGCATGATGACCTCAAGCTAATAGCTTTCTGCTTGGGCCTCATGTTCCTCATTTGTTAAATGAGAGCTCTTTCACTCTACAATGCCGGGCACCGTGCTGGCACCAGGAGCTACAATAATATACAAGAAAAGAGATCATTAAACAGAGCATGGGGAAATTCCCTGGTGGTCCAGTGGTTAGGACTCTGCTCATTCACTGCTGAGGGCGCAGGTTCAATCCCTGGTCGGGGAACTAAGATCCCGCAAGCCAGGCCGTGCGGCCAAAAAAAAGAAAAAAACCCACAACACATCATGTTTGTCAATTATACCTCAATAAAGCTGGCGGGAATAAAAAGCACCCACCATGATCTTTGATGGACGTAATGATCGAGACACTTGCCAACACAGCTCAGACAGACCTAAACCAGAAAGGAGGCTCTGAGGGCTCACATGATTGGAGTGTAGCTGGAAACAGCAGGGTCCAGGTGCTCCCGTGATGTCATCAGGGATCTGGTTCTCTGTTTCCAGCCCTGCTGGCCTCTGCCTTAGCTTCATTTCCAGACAGGGAACAGAAGCAGCTGCAGGCTCACATTCTTTTAAAATGTTAGTTGTTGTTTTTTTTTTTAATGAATGTGGTTCAAAATTCCAAAAATTCAGAAGAGCATATGGGGAAAGTTTCTCTCGCCCTTTTTTCCCAGCCCTCCAGCTTCCGCCTCTCAGCCACCAGTCCTCCCAGTAGTTTCCCTCCTTCTAGAGATGCTCTGTGCACATAGCTTTCCACCTTTCTTTACACAAATGGAAGAACACTACACGAACTGTTCTGTAACTTGCTTTTGTCACTTAAGTATCTTGGAGACTGTTCCATAACCGTGTATAAGGTTTGCTTTTGTCCTGGCTGCAGTGTTACGTGGTAATGCAGTGTAACCAATCCCCTGTTGACAGATATCTGTTGCAAGGAATAATATACACATCCCCATTCTACCTGTGTGCAGATCTGAAGGGCTAATTCCTAGATGTGAAAGTCCTAGGTCAAAGGGTATGGGGTCTTTGTGATTGATTTTGATTTTGATGGAATATTGCCAAATTGCTCTCAGGTGGATGTGTTACCAATTTTTTATTCCACCAACAAACAGGTGAGGCTTGTTTACTTAAACCCAATACCGTCTTCAACTCTCTGAAACTTCTTGGTCATTGAGAATGTAAGTTAGGCATGATTTGCATCTGTCTTATGCTGAATGAAGTCAGGCATCAGGCATCTCTTCATATATTTGAGAGTTCTTTATATTTCCTTTTCTGTGAAATGTCTGAACAGTTTTTTGTACATTTTTATTGCGTTGTCGGTATTTTTCTTATAGATTTGTAGGACATTTTTATGTATCAAAATTAGCTCTTTCTAATACAAGTGATGAATATTTTTCTTTAGATTTTCATTTATCTTTTAACTTTCTCTTTTTTTTTACCACGCACACTTTTATTTTATTTTATTTTTTATTTTTTTTAAATTAATTAATTTCTTTTTGGCTATGTTGGGTCTTCGTTTCTGTGCGAGGGCTTTCTCTAGTTGCGGCAACTTCATCGCGGTGCGCGGGCCTCTCACTGTCGCGGCCTCTCTTGTTGCGGAGCACAGGCTCCAGACGCGAAGGCTCAGTAGTTGTGGCTCACGGGCCTAGTTGCTCCGTGGCATATGGGATCTTCCCAGACCAAGGCACGAACCCGTGTCCCCTGCATCGGCAGGCAGACTCTCAACCACTGCGCCACCAGGGAAGCCCCACGCACACTTTTAACATTTTAAATACATATTTAAATATATCAGTCTTTTATGACTTCTGCATCTTGTATTCATACTTATGTCTTCCCTACTCCAAACTATTTATTTCTGTCGTATTCTTACCAGAAATGCATAACCTCAATCTAATCACGAGGAAACATTGGACAAATACAAATTGAGGGACATTCTGCAAAATAACTCACCAGTACTCTACAGATGTGTCAAGATCATGAAAGGAGGGCTTCCCTGGTGACGCAGTTGTTGAGAATCTGCCTGCTAATGCAGGGGACACGGGTTCGAGCCCTGGTCTGGGAGGATCCCACATGCCGCGGAGCAACTGGGCCCGTGAGCCACAACTGCTGAGCCTGCGCGTCTGGAGCCTGTGCTCCGCAACGAGAGGCCGCGATAGTGAGAGGCCCGCGCACCGCTATGAAGAGTGGCCCCCGCTTGCCACAGCTGGAGAAAGCCCTCGCACAGAAACGAAGACCCAACACAGCAAAAATAAATAAATTAATTAATAAACTCCTACCCCTAACATCTTCTTAAAAAAAAAAAAAAGATCATGAAAGGAAAAAAAAAAAAAAGACAGGGACTGTCTCAGATTGGAAAAGCCTAAGGAGACGTGACAACTAAATGCAATGTGAAATCCTGGATTAGATCCTGAGTCAGAAAAAATGCATTAATGGGAAAACCGGAAAAATTCAAATAAGACTTGTAGATTAGTTAATAGTATTGTATCAACACTAATTTCCTGGTTTCCATAATTATACCATGGCTATGCAAGATGTGAACATCTGGAGAAGCTGGGTGAAGGGTATACAGGACATTCGTACTGTTTTTGAAACTTTTCTGTGATCTAAAATTATAAGGTATTGATCCATATTTTCCCCCCAATGGCTACTGGCTACTCAGTTGTTCTAATAAACTTTATTGACTAATCCCTTTCCCCACTGATTTTTAATTTTTTTTACTTTTAAATTATAAAAAACACATAAAACTTACCATCTTAACCATATTTTTTTGTTTGTTTATTTTTTTCAGTACGCGGGCCTCTCACCGTTGTGGCCTCTCCCGTTGCGGAACACAGGCTCCGGACGCGCAGGCTCAGCGGCCACGGCTCACGGGCCCAGCCGCTCCGCGGCATGTGGGATTTTCCCGGACCGGGGCACGAACCCGTGTCCCCTGCATCGGCAGGCGGACTCTCAACCACTGCGCCACCAGGGAAGCCCTTAACCATTTTTATGTGTACAATTCAGTAGTGCTAAGTACATTCATATTGTTGTACAACCAATCTCCAGAACTCTTTTCATCTTGCAGAGCTGAAACTCTCTACCCATTAAACAACTCCCCATTTTCCTCTCCCCCGGCTCTTGGCAACCACCGTTCGTTCTACATTCCGTCTCTATGACTTTGAGCCTACTCTTGGTACCTCATATAAGTAGAATCGAGCAGTATTTGTTTTTTCATGACTAGCTGATGCTGATTAACAAGCCACTAATTTCACAATAAAATGAAAACCTATTTTTGATGCTAATTGGCAAAGCCTCTGGTGTTGGCTAAGAGATAGATAGTTGAGGTGCTTGTAGTAAGTACTTCTGGAGTGTGGATGAAGGAATTGAGGCACAGAGAGGTTTAGTGACCTGTTGGTGATCACACAACCAAGGAGAGAGGGTGCACGTTAACCCCAGGTTTGGCTCCACAGCTCGCTTCCAGTCTCTGCCCCAGGTTGGGGAACACAGAAGAGAGCCAAGGCATGGAAACCAGCAGCATCTGGGTGGTGTCTGAAGACAAGAGGTGGATGAAGTCACCCAAGGAGTAATGACCACCGACACTTAAGAGGCAAGCAGAGGCGGCAATCCGGTAATATGTCCCCAGTGACTGGCCAGCTGTGGGTTCTCAGTCAGTATTCATTAGCTGAGCCTAAGAAGGGTGGGAGGTAAGCCAGGGGAACTAATTTCAGAAACGAAGGGAGAACAAATTTCAAACGAGGGGAGTGGTCAACATATTGGAAAGAGGTCAAACTCTAGTCTGAGAGGGAATCTCTGGATTTAGGAACAAGGAAATCATTGGTGATGAGAGGTTTCTTGGGATTGCAGGAGCAAGAAAGTGCTGGTAAATGTTTAACAACCCACTTTCCAAAAAAAGTATGCATTTGTGTATGTACATAAGTTTATCATAAATTTTACTGATATAAAGGATACGTAACAGAATCCGCAAATAATAAAATGTACAATATTCTTTATTGTAAATTCTACTCTGTATCCATGATTTCATAAATGGAGTTATATATCCTAAGTACAAGTGCAGTTCCAGCGTGAACGTTGGTTGATGTTTTCATTTTCATTTTTGAGTAAGACAAAAATGAAACACACGATATGCTGAAACCTCACAGATTCCTCAATGACTTGAGTGATTTCTTTGCTGAAACTGACAAGTTTTCAAACCCTGGAATGTATCCTCAACTTTCTGTGCTATTCACAGTGTAACGGCCTACAGACATGACACTTCAAGATTTTCTTTTTCTTTTTTTTTTGCCGTACGCGGGCCTCTCACTGCTGTGGCCTCCCCCGCTGCGGAGCACAGGCTCCGGACGCGCAGGCTCAGCGGCCATGGCTCACGGGCCCAGCCGCTCCGCGGCATGTGGGATCCTTCCGGACCGAGGCACGAACCCGTGTCCCCTGCATCGGCAGGCGGACTCTCAACCACTGCGCCACCAGAGAAGCCCAAGATTTTCTTTTAATTAATTTATTTTTGACTGCGTTGGGTCTTCGTTGCGGTGCGCCAGCTTCTAATAGTCGTGGCTTCATGGCTTCACTTGTTGCGGAGCATAGGCTCTCTATGCGTGTAGGCTTCAATAGTTGTGGTTTGCAGGCTCCAGAGCTCAGGCTCAGTAGTTGTGGCGCACGGGCCTAGTTGCTCCTCGGCATGTTGGATCCTCCTGAGCCAGTGCTCGAACCCGTGACCTTACAAAGGTCCACCTTTTTTTCCTCGTGGACAACCTGCTCCCTTTCCTCTCTGCTCCAACCACACTCTAGGTCCTCACTTAAACAGCTCCTGAGAAGCAGCACTTCTGCCACCTTGGGCAAATTCATCACTCCTTCGTAGCACCTGTAAATCGCCTCTGCAGCTTTCATCACAATTTAGAATTAAACTACTCTAGTGAGAGTACCAGAAACTTCTGTCTCTTTCCGTGAGCCGCAATATCTGTGATGGCCGAGAACCAAATATTTCCACTCTCAGTACCTACTAAAGCATACAATGAGTATCCACAAACAAGCACTGCCAGAAAACAAAGAGCTAGGAAAAGGTTATCTACGTATAGGAATTAACTGCAGAGCACCACCAGAAAGCACCTCCTTGCATGCCTTTTTGCTTCTTTAAAATAGCCCTGAGTTTCTCTTATAACGTATCCTTGCTATAAAATACCAAGCACAATTGGAACACTCTTCTTAAAACCACTAACTGAAAACAAAAGCTTCAGCAGCCTCCTGAATAGAGAATCCAACTACAAGAAGACTATCAGAACACACAATTGTCTTCTGGAAAACGAAACGTAAGTTTCGATGCTGAAACTTTCGGAAGAACAACCAATAACAGACACAAACCACCCACTGTCCAAAAAAACCAAAAACGCATAATACGTCATTAAAAACTTTAAGTGATATTAACCAGTGATTATTCTCGTGAAACACAAAAAAAGAAACACAGAAGTTTAAGATCGTCAGAAAGAATCAGAAAGGAGCAATCAGGATGTTGCAAAGCCTGATCACGCACAGCCGTTAATCACGAAATCATGCGAGCTCCAATCATCATTTTCTATTCTGTTCTCCAAAAGGAGAAACAGGTAAGGATTATCCTACCTGACGATACCACACGATTTGGGGCATTCCATACTCTGGGAAAAAGATTCCACTATGAGCGAGGGTGAGAACCCAACACGTTAGCCCGCGCAACCTAAAGCTATCTAGTTTCTTCCATTTCTGTTGCTACATTTATTTGCAGATGTTACAAAATATATTTTTGCATTTGGCGTCAAAAAAGCATAGGCTAATTCCTCCCAGAAGGCTCCACTCATTTACGAGTTTGCTGTCCTACCCGGCCGCCTCACTTTATTTACATATCCCCGCCCACTCCCTTCCGCCAGAAATCTACCGTAATAACCAAAATAAAAGCGACATCTAGTATCTTAAGAGTGCAAGGCTGTTCCGTTTCTATAGTAGATTGGCCACCCCAATTTTCTCCTTAAATTTTTATGTTTTGATCTTTCTTTCTTTTTTTTTTTTTTTGGCCACGCTGCGCGGCACGCGGGATCTTAGTTCCCCGACCAGGGATCGAACCCACGCCCCCTGCAGTGGAAGCGCGGAGTCCTAACCACTGTACCGCCAGGGAATTCCTTAAGTCTTGATCTTACCCTAAAATATATATTTTTACGAAGAACTGTAAACAAAACTCATAACTCCAGATTCGAGAGACAATTACCATAACACTGACATCCTCCACCAAATGCAGTTTTAGGGGGAGGGCTGAAGCCTATGGTTTCCTTCTTCCAGGAGCGGTGAGTGGTCCCTCGCTTCTCCAGCCTTCATCCCTACTTCCAGTCACGAAGGTATCAGAAAGGTTTCTTTTTCAGCCCAAAGACGCCGACGAATAATGCTATTTCGGTGACGGCTGGGATGGCACTACGGAAGGTAGGTGATGGGTTCAGTGTCCCTTCCAATAAAAATTTCCAAATCCCCAAGCCAGCAATCCCACCCCCAAAGTGTAGGAGTGGGGGACCTCAAAAAGACCACGGGATGTTGAGTGGATCTGATATCTTATACATGGAGTAAAGGGCTGGGTAGGGGAAAGCTTCAGATTTCAAGTAAACCGTCCTTCCCCATCCTCAAATATTGGGTGCTACCATACCTGCAGAAGACAAAAATGTACCAGTATGTGGTGCACTCCCAACGCTCAAATATGAAGAAGGATAGGGCCACAGATGCACTACAGTGAGCCCCAATGGCTTGGGAACGCACCAGAGTCAAGGAAAGCCTTTGGATCAATAGGTAGTGATGGGCCAGAAAAGGCCAGTGGTGGGACTGGCATCTGCATTCTGGTTCACCTCCTGGGGAGCAGAGCACCTCTTGCTCCCTTTACCACACTGCAAAGGCCAGAGCCAGCAGCCCTGACTTCTGAGTTTTAGGACTGCCGTGTGAGTGGAGGCCAGAACTGATCCTGCACAGCTGGGGCCCCAAGCTACTGCCACCCCATATCTATCAGGTGAAGTAGTAGGCTCCCCATCTACTCCAAGCACATGGGAATGCTCACAGTGACATTATACACCCTGCTAGAATCACTCTCCAGCACCCTGCTCCTCCCCGTCCATTATCCCAGTGTCAAGAGCCTTCCCTGATCCATCTTCCTCAGTCTCTTCTGCGTTCCCATAGTGCTTCATATCTTTACACATCCTATGGCACAGTGCTTATCACACTGAATTACAGATGTCTGTCTGTGTGTCTGCCTCTCCCTCAAGATAGAAAACTGTGTTTTACTCCCATTTTGAGATCTCCAGTGCCTGACGCATAGCAGGAGCTTAACAAATGATCAAAGATTGTATGAAATCTTCTACTTTACCTACGAAGATCTCTCAACTGGAGGGATTCTGTTTGCCTGCTAGGGCAAACACCACTGTGCCAGAAAGGCCTAGTTAGGTGGCTGAAGGGCGTTAAGATGGAAATGGGCCGTACAGGAAAGGTGCACAAGTAGAAAGGATACAGATGAGGCTCTGGGTGCTGTTGAACATGGAAACTCCTGAGAAGAAACCGGCCAGCTCCACTGCAAAGAGGGCCAGTGTGACAGAGAGCGCCGCCACCAGCCTGCAGAAAGGAAGGGAGTTGGCTTAGGCCTTCTGGCCTTTTTCTAACACCCCTTCACTCCCACTACTGCTTAATTCTGACCACCCTGCCCCAAGTGCTCACTGCATGTCCTGCTTTTCATACTCCTCGGGGGTGAACTTGAGAGGCAGGCAGGCCTGGATGTTGCTGTCCTGGGGAGCAGGGCAGAAAGAAAGAGAAGTTGAAAGAGGGTCCAGCGGCGGATGGCGGGGGAATGGGAGGACCCCACCGGGTAAGGCACCGGGGGAAAAGGTGCGGTGGGGCTGGGACCACCCCAAGGTGGGAAGGGGGGCAAGAGGAGTGGGGCCATGGGTCTTACCCGCGACCAAAATAAGGTGATGACGACCACCAAATGCGCCAGGAGCGTCAGAAAGCGAGAGGGCACGAGTCCCGAGATCCGACCCATGGCTCCCAGGGTAAGGGTTACCGCCTGGAGCAGAGGCCGTGGTCTCTGGGACTGGAAACTCAGGGAGGGCCACTCCTCAAGTCTCCCAGGCTAGCCTACAAAAATTCGACGTACTCCGCCTTCCCGCTCGCGCTGGTGCCACCCAGTTGCCTTGGTAACCGCATTAGCGGGGGCTACGACGGGAATCTCTGAAAATATCGCGAGAGCGGTAAATTATCGCGCCGCCGAGAACCCCCAGAGGATAGCGGGTACGGGTCCTCTGTACCTCATCCCGGCCGGGTGCGGACAGCCAGCCGCCTCCCCGCGTGCAGCCGAGCTATCGGCACCTGAGAGTGTGCGGCGGTGGCGCGGTCCCGCACTGCCGACTCTGCCCGCGCAGCCCCGGCGAACGGAAACCCGCCCTGCCTAGCCCGGGACACTCCTTCCTCCCCGGGTGCCCACGCCGGGAGCCGCCCGGCCCCCAGCCCCCGCTGCGCTGCCCAGGACGACCCTCCTGATACCACTGTCACCGCCACGCCGGCCTTAGGGCATCGCCATGCCTGAGGCCTGGACACTCTCTTTTCTTCCATCCTCCGCATACGTTTAGCTTCCACCTGCCCTGGGCCGAACTTGGAGAGGTGGATGCCCCTACATTGTCCGGCTGTCGTTTATTCTCCCAGAGCCCCTGGTTGTCGGCGGACCTCATACGTGAACCTTCCTTGATTCTGGTTCCCCCCAACCAACTCCCCAGACAACTTGCTCAGATTGGTGAGGGATTTGCAGAGTGCAGAAAATGGCCCTCTCTCCTGAACTAGGGTGTGGATGAGAGGCGTGTTTAGGGAAGGGAGTGGACGAGAAAAGGGGGTGGAGCGGGGAGTGGAGGAAGAGAATGAAACCCTGCGTCCCTGGGAGGCAAGGATCGAGGGCGGAGATGCAGACTCTGCAACGATTTCCTTATCTCTTTGAGCTGTGGGCACGACTTAGCCCAACTACAGTCCAAGCATGTCTCACTATCGCGACCTCACTGACCTTTGGGCCTCAAAGGGGATCCCTGCAGAACAGAAAGTTCTCGCCCGCATTCATTGCTCACAGTCTAGTCACAACCTCGCAGGGGCCTCCCTACCCATTTACCAGATCATCTCTCTTCCTACTGTCAAGAATAATAATGGGTAAACATCTATAGTAAGAATAGAAAAGAGTTTTATTTGAACCAAACTAAGGACTAGCCCGGAAGCCCACTTCCCAGATCACTCTGAGAAACTGCCCCAGGGAAGCATGGTTTCCAGTACAGTTTTATATCTGGTCAGAACAAAGAACTTTAAACAAGTAAGGGTTACATTTCTTCATGGTTTAAAAAAAAAAAAAAAAAAAAGAACAGACCGTGAGTACACAGCGAGTCAGTATGGTGTTAGCGCCTGGGAAGGGAGTCTTATCATCAAAAGAGGACCAGCACTGGCATCCCAAGAGGGGCATTTAATCTTTATTTTTAACATGGACATTCTTTACTTCTGGTCAGTGTGCCCTTTTCTTCAATAATTAAAGCAGATGTACAATGTACGTTTGATAGGCCACAAACAGGCTGTTTTAGTTAGCATAAAATTCAAGTTAACTCATGTTTAAGCCAGAATGACTTCCCCATACCTCAATATGTGAACATTTCTTTTATCACTACTCTTCATCTCAGTGCTTCTAGGAAGGTCTAAACTACAAACCCTAGAGGCATTTTTAAATTTCTTCATTCATTCATTCATTCAACAGATATTCATTGACTAGCTATAAGTCCCAGGCACTGTGCTGGGCTCATGTTCTTGAGGAACAAGTCAGAAGTGTCTACCTTCCTGGGGTCAGAGAGATCGACGACAAACAGGCAAACAAATAATATATCTGCATGATAATAAGTGCTGTAAATAAAAATTTTTAAGGGAAATATTAGAATAATGTGATCAAGGAAAGTTTCTTTGAACATGGGTCATTTGTTCTTAAACTATGTTTTAGGAAATGTGGTCAAAAATGAGAGGAAATGCTTTTCTCTCTTCCAGGTCCCCAATGTAATAAATGGATTTCCTTTTTTCTAAACCAATGGGTGAAAAAATTCATAAGTCAAAGAGATAGTCAAAAGATGTTTCCTCAAGGTCATGAAAGACAAAGAGATGTGACAAAAATGGGCAAACGACAAGGTCCTGCTGTAGAGCACAGGGAACTATATTCAATATCCTGTGATAAACCATAATGGAAAAGAATATATATATATATCCATATATATATATCTGAATCCTTTGCTTTACAGCAGAAATTAACACAACATTGTGAAACAACTATACTTCAATAAAATAATGTAAAAAGGGGCTTCCCTGGTGGCGCAGTGGTTGAGAATCCGCCTGCCGATGCAGGGGACGCGGGTTTGTGCCCCGGTCCGGGAAAATCCCACATACTGCCGAGCGGCTGGGCCTGTGAGCCATGGCCGCTGGGCCTGTGCGTCCAGAGCCTGTGCTCTGCAACGGGAGAGGCCACAACAGTGAGAGGCCCGCGTACCGCAAAAAAATAAATAAATAAATAAAAAGACGTGGCAAACTTGACATGAGAAATTTAATGTGTGATCCTAATGGATCCTGGATCAGGAAAACATTTTTTTTTATTATAAAGGACATTAGTGGAGGGAGGGAGGGAGACGCAAGAGGGAAGAGATATGGGAACATATGTATATGTATAACTGATTCACTTTGTTGTAAAGGAGAAACTAACACACTATTGTAAAACAGTTATACTCCAATAAAGATGTTAAAAAAAAAAAGGACATTAGTGGAACAACTGGCAAAATTTGAATAAGGTCTCTAGCCTAGATAATAGTACTGTATCGGTGTTAATTTCCTGATTTTTTGATAATTCTACTGCCCTTATGGAAGAGAATGTCCTCGTTCGAAATTTTCTCTGGGACTAGAAAGCCCAGGACTTCAGAGCCACGCTCCCCCAGACAGTTTATCGAGTCTGACTAGTCACAGGTGAAGGAGGCACTGTCCTAGAGTGAAAGTGAGGAAAGCCCATGACCCGCTTTTGCCAGATTCTCCAAGGTCCCTGGATCAAATAGAATGAACAGAAGGAGTCAGCTGTATGAAGATCTGGGGAAAGAGCATTCCAGGTGAGGCACAGCAAGTGCACAGTTCCTTAAGTGGGAACAAGCCCAGTGTGTTTGCTGAACAGAAAGGGAGCTAGTGTGTCTGCAGCCCATAATGGAAGGGGAAGAAGAGATCAGGACGAGGTGGGATGGGTAGACAAGGGACATGGCCTTGCAGGCATGCGGAGGGACAGACTCAGATTTGTATAACATACATAGATGACTTTGGTTGCAGCATGGAGAATGGATTTTAAGATTTTAAGCAGAAGGTCTGTGAAGAAGCCATGGTGTTATCCAGGAAGGATAGGATGAGATTGGACCAGAGTGGAGTCAAGGAGGTGGAGTGAAGTGGAAGGAATCTAGAGATCCTTAGAAGATAAAGTCTGAACATGGGGCTGTGGGTGGATGAGAAAAAGGGAGTGGTCAAGGATGACTGTTAGATTTGGGGCTCCAGCAGCTGGAAGTTTGGGGTATTCTGCTCATAATAGCCTTCCTGCCTAGGGGACCTACAGATAGTAAGAACTGGGCAGTGACAGTTCACATTGTGAATTAGTAAACAGCAAGCATTTAGGTCTGTCCTGTCACTTTGCGTGACCTTGGTTCAGGGAAGCCTGCTCTACAAAGTCTCACAAAAGCGAGTTTTGGAGCCACCCTGTGGCCATAGGAGGCATTGCTGGTGACCAGGTGTCCTTCCCTAGGGGGGCCACTCCTCCCAGGACTGGAACTCACGTGTCCCAACATTTGAACTGGTCATAAAAGAATTTAGAAAAACATTTTTTAAATCACAGAAATATTCAAATATATGTAAAGATAAAGAAAAATAAAGAAAACCCCATTTGAAGCCTACCATTCTGCTTCAGCAATTACCAACACACGACCAACTTTTTTCAGCTATACTCTCCCTCCCAGTCCCACTGGGTTATTTTGAAGCAAATCCCAGACATCACGAAATAATTCTGTCCAGGAGGAAGAAATTTACCCCCATCTCTCTTGAGTTCTTTTAGCTGATCCAATAATTACGTTGACACAAGACATTAACAGGAGGAAAAAACCAATTTAATTCATACACAGGGAAGTCTCATAGAAATGGGACCACCATATATATATATATATATATATTTTTTTTTTTTTTTTTT
>NC_041227.1:89034411-89060949 GCF_002837175.3 Physeter macrocephalus | reverse complement strand
GTGGCCTCTCCCGTTGCGGAGCACAGGCTCCGGACGCGCAGGCTCAGCGGCCATGGCTCACGGGCCCAGCCGCTCCGCGGCATGTGGGATCTTCCCGGACCGGGACACGAACCCGCGTCTCCTGAATCGGCAGGCGGACTCAACCACTGCGCCACCAGGGAAGCCCTATATATCATTTTTTGACAAAGAAATATTATTTGTGAAGATTTAACAAAGGGGCTTGTGCTAGGGGTAGCTGACTAATGAAGACATTTGTTATACAGCTTTCTTAGCCTTGAATTCCCTCATTCTGGTGATGAAATAAAATTTATATTTTAAGGCAGGACAAGAGAAACTAAACATAAAATTCTCTCTGTGTGTTTGTTTGGCCCTCCTCCCTCTCTCCCTAATGTGCAGTGTGTATCTGCATTACACATTAGCCAGAGCTCCTCAAAGACAGAAGTGGCTGCTCAACTGTAAAGATCAATTTTTCCCCCTTTCTTCTGATGCTAGTAGTGTAACTTTTTTTTTTTTAACTTCTTAAAAGAATAGCATTCTTTCCCAACTCTGTAGGGCGTCATGGTGACTTGCCGGTCACTTTGTAAGTGCTTACCTGGACTATGTACCTTGGTGAACTTTATGTAATACATCAGTATGTCATTTTGATGTATGATCCCTTGTCTTGAAAATGTATATGACTGTGCCTTGGACTTTTAACAGGCAGCACATCATGCTTGCTTGTCTCTCTTTTCCTGGTTTTTAACCTGAGCAGTGGGTTCAGGTGTAGTCAGCCTGAGGCAACCACTGTAAAGTTCCGCATCAGTTTTTCACCTACTGGTTTAATTAATCGTCACTGCCTAGTTCCATTATTTCAAGGGGGGGTTGCAAACTGGGGATGTCCTAATTCTATCATTCCTTCTGCATTTGTCACCTGGGATTCTCCTGTAAATAAGAATGTGCCCGTATCGACTCATTGTTTACCATGAGATACAGGTCATACAGGAAAGGTTGGATAAATGTGTGATTTTCACTCCATTATTTACCAGTTTTCAGAATAATGGTTCCCCAGTATCACTCCCATCTGAGTGACTAATTATTTGTTTTTAGTTGTTAGATTTTAACATCTTTTGTGTGTTTCAGTGCACTGCAGTTGTTATTTTTTTTGAGTCTCAGATTGTCTCAGTTTTGGATCAGCACTGTCCAACAGAACTTTCCATGATGATGGAAATACTTCAGACTCCAGGTCCATCCACCTCACTACAAATAACTCAGTTTCATTTCTAAAAGGTGGCATCTTAAGTGTTACCTTGGAGGAGACACAGGAAGGACCTCCTTCCCCAGGTGGGGGAGGAATTGGGGAAGAGAGAGCTTCTCAGTTGAGTCTGGAGGGGTACGTAAGGGTCAGCCAGGTAAAGAAGGACTGAGAATATTGCCGAACTCAGGTTTGGCTAAAGCCAATACTTGAGAGACAAGTGTTGGCTGGAAAGGAAAGCTTGCTTTATTCAGGAGATCGGCAACCTGGGGAGAAGGCGGACTCATGTCCAAGAACCAACTCTGAAGATTCTGCTGGACCATGAAAGTTTTTAAAGGGAGATGGGGAAAGCTAGTTGCAGGTAATCATTAGGGAAGGGGGTCGTAGTCTTTGTTATCTTCCACTGTGTTCAGACTTTCTTCTGATTCGTTGGTGGTGAGGTAACAGGGCAGTGTTCCAGTAATATTGTGCTCAGCCTGAAATTACCATCCTCCATCTGGGTGGGGGTCTTTGTTCCTTCAGATGAGCTCAAAGATATATTGTTATATACTTTCCTTGAGGAGGAACCAGGACCCTGCCCCATGCTGCTGCACTATTGTTTCTTGACTGCTTCTCCTTTGTTTCTACATTCCCTCCTTTCCTTGATTAGCAACTATTAGAATCTGCCCTTTTGGTACCCAGGGAAGGTCAGGGAGGTTGAATGAAGCCTTTTTCCTGCTAATGGGGAAACAGGGCACAAGGAAAATTTGTGCCCAGGAGGGCCCCGCAGGGTCCTGCTCCATTTCAGGAAGACCATCAAGCAATACCAGGGACAGTGGCACAGAGACAGCTGTGACCAAGGTGAGTTTAGGCGACTGCAAATAAGGCAGCAGCGTTGTCACACGGGAGGGGAGGAGGCAGTGGCTGAAGAATCATGCAAGGACCAGAGAGTTATTATAACAACAACCATAATAATTGAGTGGTGATTACCAGCCATGTTCTAATAATTATCTACTATAATCTTTACTATTATAATCTTTACTGTTTTACAGGTCGGGACATTGAAATACAGAGAGGTTCATTAAGAAGCTCAAGTTACACAACTAGTATTAGCAAAGCCTGCTTATGAACACTGGCAACCTGGTTCCTGGACCCACATGCTTAAGAAGCACTTGGCCTTGGGGGCCCAGCCAATAAATTAGGATTTGAACCCGAAGGTGATGGTGAAACAGGAGGGAAGGGGGCAAGGCACAACCGTTAAAAGAATGACATAGTCGTTGAGGATATGACATAAAATGGTTAGAACCAACGAGGTCCAGGATGGCAGAAGATTCCACTTCTAGAAGACCTTGAGCCTCATTATAGGCTCATTGTAATACATTAGCATATGCTAAATAACGCACCCACAGGCGCCATGACAGTTCCGAGGCCAACCATAAAAGTACAAAAAGTGGGCGGTGGCCCAATTCCTGGAAATCCCCGCCCTTCCCTAAATAGTTGGAATAATCCTCCCACTTGTTAGCCTATGAAATTATCCAGCCCATAAAAACTAACCACCCTATATTTTGGCAGCTCTCACTTTCTGAGATGGCCCACGTTCCATTTATGGAGTGTGTATCTCTCTCAATAAATCTACTTCTTACCTATCACTTTGCTTCTTGCTGAATTCCTTCTGTGCTGAGACAAAAAGAACCTGAGCTTCATAAGTCCAGAGAGGAAGTGTGCGGTTTCAGCCGGGAGACTGTGGGTTTGAGTCCCCTCCTAAGCCAGAGATTGTGGATTCGAGTCCCATCTGAGGTGCGACTGGATTCCAGTCTCAGCCAAGGTGCGGGGTTTCAGAAGTATGACAGGGTCAAGTGAAGGTGTCCAGCAGGCCCTAGACATCTGAATCCAGAGGCTGGAGTGCGATTCAGGAGTCCTCAGAACACAGGTGATGGCTGACTCCAGGGAAGGTGTGTAGCATGAGGACACAAGACAAAACTCCTAGCAAAAAGGACAGAAGAAGAGACTAGCGGGGAGGGCGAGAGGCTGGGGAAAGTGAGCAGACAGCAGTGTCCTGACAACCAAGGGAGAAGGCTCTTAAAGATGTTGCCAAGTCAATTAAGGCCAGGCTCCTCAGCGGGCTTTGACTTGCCCCTGGTCCCTGATAACTTTCGGGATGGCCATTATGCAGAAAGTGCAGGCGTTTGGCTTGGAAGGAGTGAGGCACAGCCTGACTTCTTTCACCATATTGGCCCCTTGAACGCCTCTTACCCTTCAAGAAGCAAATGGGGGGTCTCTGCAAGCTTCTGGTATCACTCTTCAGAAGTTCCCAGCTCTGGCTCACCTGGGGAGCTTCAAAAGATACCTACATTTATGGCGATGGAAATCAGAACAGTGGTTGCCTCTGGGAAGGGAGCGGCGGGGATCGATTGGGAAGGGACACGAAAGAACCTTCTAGGGTGAAGGAAAGGTCTTCTTTCTTTGTTCTTTGTCAAAACTCACCAAAATAAACACTTAAGATCTGTGCATTTCATTGTAGGTAAATGATTCCTCGGAATTGTCAAAACTGACAAAGTTATCGACGCCGGGGTTCTACCCTGGACCTTTAAATCAGAATCTCCAAATCTGGGGCCTGTGCTTGGCTATCTGGAAGGTTCCGCAGGCGACTGTAGTGTGCAGCCCGGGAGGAGACCGCCGCTGGGGGAGCTAATGTCCCGACCCTACCCGGGGTTCTACCCTGGACCTTTAAATCAGAATCTCCAAATCTGGGGCCTGTGCTTGGCTATCTGGAAGGTTCCGCAGGCGACTGTAGTGTGCAGCCCGGGAGGAGACCGCCGCTGGGGGAGCTAATCTCTTGACCCTACGCGCCCGGAGCTCTGGCACTGCTCCACCACATTCCGCCTGGTATCCGTCCTTCCACATGTTTCTGTGCCAGTCCGTCCCCGCTGGGCTGTGAGCTCTGGGTCCCCCAGGGAACCAGCTCTGGGCCGCCTGCTGGTCGGCAGGAGGCCGGGTTCGGGGTCGGAGGGGCCGCTGAGCCGGGAGGCCGCAAAGCCCTGCCCTGCGGGGTGCGGCGGGCCCTGCGGGTCCCACGATGCCGGAGGGAGAGCGCAGGCACCACGCCGCAGGATTTTAGAAGTTCCGGAAGGCCCTCGGCTCTTGCGCCTCGATAGTCGGGACCCGGCAGCCTGACCGTCCAATGGTCATGGGAGGACCTGTCCATCCTCATAGCCGGTGGACCTCGTGGCGCAACGGTAGCGCGTCTGACTCCAGATCAGAAGGTTGCGTGTTCAAATCACGTCGGGGTCAGCTTTGCTCTTTCTAAAAGTTAGTTGTGATCACTTTTTTTTATTCTCATTTTCAACTCGGTTGGAGCCCCATTGCGCAAGTCAGAAAAGAAGCTCTTCGCAGGGGCCGGAAGGGGAGGGTCCCGGCTCGAAGTCTCTAGTCGCCCGGTCGGGGGAGCGCAATGATCTCGCGGTAGTTTTTGTGGTAGATCCGGGTACTGTAAACCTGGGCCGATAGCGGGTCTCCTGAGGACTGACGCACGCTCTGTACCGCTCAACCCAGAGGGTCTGGCGCTGGCGCAAGCTAGAAGGTTGCTCGGCAACCAGAGCCCTGCGAGTCGCTGGGCGGGATCTCTGGGGACGCACCTCCCTTCGCGACATAGTTGGGCTCACGCTTACTCTGAAAAGAGTCCAGACCCCAGAGAGGAGATGTTAAGCCATTTTCTCGTGGACGAGGTGGCCGAGTGGTTAAGGCGATGGACTGCTAATCCATTGTGCTCTGCACGCGTGGGTTCGAATCCCATCCTCGTCGGTTTGAGGTTGCGGCGGGCTACCTTCGATTTTTTTTTTTTTCTTTTTTTTTTAATGATCCAAGAATTTCTCTTCTTACCTTCGGTCGGCCAGGATTCAATTTATGTGTCGCCCCTTCACCCTCTCTCGGTTACAGCCGCGGATTTCGTCCCTTCTACGCTGTTTTCCAGTACGGCCAGATGGGTAAGAAAGATTCGTGTGTGACGAGGTGGCCGAGTGGTTAAGGCGATGGACTGCTAATCCATTGTGCTCTGCACGCGTGGGTTCGAATCCCATCCTCGTCGGTTTGAGGTTGCGGCGGGCTACCTTCGATTTTTTTTTTTTTCTTTTTTTTTTAATGATCCAAGAATTTCTCTTCTTACCTTCGGTCGGCCAGGATTCAATTTATGTGTCGCCCCTTCACCCTCTCTCGGTTACAGCCGCGGATTTCGTCCCTTCTACGCTGTTTTCCAGTACGGCCAAAGGTTGGCGAGGAAGACATCCTGGCATTCAGTCACCTGCCATAGAACTGACCTGGCCAGGGGAACGAGGTGAAAAAGTATTTAAGTCGGGCGCCGTGGCTTAGTTGGTTAAAGCGCCTGTCTAGTAAACAGGAGATCCTGGGTTCGAATCCCAGCGGTGCCTCCGAAGGTGTTAGTTCCCTTTTGCAAACACCGCAAGGAAAGAGCTGTGGGCATCTGGCGCTTATATACATAATTTTACACATCTCTTCGGGAATCTGTCAGTTGCTATCAGGCGGCCTTTCAGTGTTTTAGCTTGGATGTTGCTTCCCGAAACGATAAGTGATTCAGTTTTCGTATTCTGTTTTCCTGTCTCCCAAAACAATCTTACCCAATTTTAAATTTTCCTGGACAAGACTGATCAGTGGTTTGTGTTTTACATAGATTCATTTTTTCGAGGCCACTGTCAGCTGGCCGGTTAGCTCAGTTGGTTAGAGCGTGGTGCTAATAACGCCAAGGTCGCGGGTTCGATCCCCGTACGGGCCAGTAGCTTAACTTTTTTTTTTTAAATGTGTACTTAGGGAAGGCTTGTGGAGCATTCCTAATCCCGGAACTTTTCACACCCCAAAGAGAAACATGTTTAAATTCTTTCCAAGTCATAGTGTCTTGAGAGAGGAGAAAAGTTTAAGGAAACTGGATCTCTTTCTGTGATCTCTGTTTCCAAATCTCCTGACCATAACGGGGGGCTCCTGGAATTTACTATGTGACTGTAAACGGAAGGCTGCCCAGGATTGTAACAAAGATTGTTTCAGACCATACATATGGCACTGATCAGCAGAGTGTGAGAAATGGGGTCAAGAAAGGAGCTAGCAAGCGTTTCCAGTCTTTCTCCAGAGCCAAAATGTCCAGTTTGCCCAGGCCCTGCCTGTCCTCTTCAGGAACTGAGAAGACGTCCCCTTCCCTTTCTCTTCTGGATCACCTTGCTTCTGATTCTGCTTTTACTGGGTCTCTGAGCCCATATCCGTGTCTTACATTTCCCCTCCGTTCTGCTGTTCAGGAGCAGGAACCATATCTTTCCCCATGTGGCCTGGGACCCCCACCCCACTCGCAGCACTGGCCCCAAGAAAACTCCACGGAAAGACTGACCCTCATGCCCATACCTTTGGCCCATCAATCCCTTAACCCCACACAGACACAGTCTCAGCCTTAGCAGCAGCAGCACTTTAATTCACAAAAACTCAGAAAGCCAAAGCTGATTAGAACACTCCATAACAGGTGGGCTTCAAACCCAGCAACAATTCTGTCTGAACCCTGAGAGCAGTGAGACCCCTCCCAACTCACCCCCTCTACCATGCAATACATTCCTTCTAGCTCCACCCAGGTTATGGCTGGGGAAGTGGGAGGGCAGGGGGCCAGAGGGCAGAAGCAGGGGGTTATCCATCTGCAAGTGTGCATCCTTGTCTGCATGGTGTGTGGCCAAGGACCCCTCAAGCTCCCACAGCCCCTGGCACCTGAGATGTGACCACTGGAGGTCAGGGTGGCCACAGTGGGGCTGGAGCCTCCCCTGTTCTCCTTTCTTGAGAACATATGGCAGTCATGTCTCCCAAGCCCAGACCTAAAGCCCTGGCTTCCCAGAGATGGTGCTCTAACCAGGGAAGAGAGTTGGGAGAACAAGGTAGCTACAGATGGCCAACTGAATAGAAGCAGAGCATCATCCCCACCCACCAGGAGAGGCTTTAGAACTTGCCCATGTACACCTGCGTAAGGCCCAGCTACTGGTCGCGGGCCTGCTAACTGTATCTGGAAAAGCCTCCAATATACAGGCCTCCCCTCGGCGGGCAGGTCCCACCCGGGCTCCCTGAAGAGTCCTTAGGATCCTGCTGGACCCTGGCGTTGCCAGGCCTCTCCTGCCCTCCCGGTCACTTGCACAGGGCCTCCAGCACCTCCAGGGTGCGTCGGATATCCCGGACTTGGCGCGCCAGTCCCTGAACTGGCTGCAGAGCCCTCTCCAGCTCCTCACAGCGCGCCAGCAGGGTGTACATGCCCTTGATGCTCATGTCCACAGCTTCGCCTAGGGAGTCCACGGCATCACGGTAGGTCTGGATGCAGCCCACACTCAGCGCTGTCAGCTCCTGCACCGCACCACCCAGCCCGCGAAGCAGACGGTCCACCCTGCCGCCCAGCTCCCGACTCAGCCTCTCCAGGTCCCGCAGGACGGCGGGGTCGATGGGAGGAATGGCTGGAGTGGGTGGGGGCGCCGAACAGGGCCGCGCAGGGGCAGGGGGCGGGGGTTGAGGGGCGCCGCTCAGGCGGATCTTGAGTTGCAGGTTGTTGGCGACAAAGTGGGTGAGGTCGCCATGGCGGCTCACCGTGCCCTCGAGCTCCAGGGGGCTGGATATAGTGGCGCGCCGCCCGCCGCCCGCGCCAGACTCTGCACCCCCTGAGGACCCGGCGCAGCCGCACGCCCCGCTCAACCCGTCCAGGCTGCGGCTGTCCTGAAGGCGGCTGGAGAAGGAACGGCCAGTCCTGCTGGCTGCCGCCGCCTCGTCGTCGTCTTCTTCCTTCTCCTGCTCAACATCCAACCCGCCGCCTCCAGGGCTCCCTCGACGGCAGACGCCCTCGGATGCAGGCCTGTCCTCAGGGTCCTTGCGCCAGGAGCACGCATACGGGTCGTTTTCGGGACCTGGCGCCCCCCGGTTGCTCCCTGCCCCATAAGGCGTCCCTCCGCGGCCCGGCTCTTCCTCCGGAGCCTCCCATTCCGGCGGGTGGACGAAGCTGCAGCTCGAAGTCTTCGGGGACGCCCTGGGGAGGCGGCTCGCGCCCCCAACGTTTTCGGCCTCCTCCTCCTCGGACAACCGGAGGCCTGAGGGCGGCTCAGAGGCCGTTCGGCCCGGGCCGCCGCCGAAGATCGCGGCTTGCTGTTCCCCCAGAGCTAGAAGGCCGGCTTCGGGCCCAGGCCGCCCCCGGGGCGACTCCATACTGCAGTTGGGGGAAGGAGCCGAGGAATTGGTTCGCCCCGGCTCGGGAGGCGTTGGCGGCGCCTTTAAGGGGCGTTGTAGAGGCGCGCCGATTGGCCTCGGGCTCACAATGGTCAGGACGGGAAGAACACTCTGATTGGTCCCGGCAACCAGGAAGTCCCAGGAGAGGAGCTGTTATTGAACGACTGAAAGCATGTGAGAGCCAGCGGGGTGGAAAGAAGGAGGTGACAGCTGCGCTCGTCGCCCCGCCCTTTCAAAAAGTTGAGGGGGCGGATCTTAAAGGTGAAGCGGAGATCCTGAAATAACGGAGTCCTCCGGGGGCGGGGCTAGGGCTCTTTCCGCCCACAATTGTCACGCCCACAATTGCTGCTTAACAAACACTTGTAGTGCGGACCAGAATTGGGATTCCTAGGAGGCTTTGGGGATGGAAATAGTATATCCTGCTTGGACCGTCGGGATTCAACCGCAACTAGTGGATCACGAAGGATGAAACCAGAATTCTCAGCAGAGCTTGAATGGTTCGTTCCATCATCCTCGGCTAACAGACCGAGCAAATGAATTGCCCAGAGCGACTCACAGTGGACAGCGAAGCGGGCTTAAGGGCTTTCCTGTGTATTTGGCACTCTGTTCTCTGTCTCCTGCCCCCTCCAGAACTGAGTCTCTCTCCTCTTGGAGGATGGTGTGTGATTTTGCCACTACGTAAAATATTCAATAAATTAATGGCCCTGCAGGTCAGAGCCCTGGTACCATTCTGATCTCATCTCTTCCTTCTCTTCCTCTCACTGGTCCTGCTGTAGCCTCCCTGGCCTCCTCACAGTTCCTGTGACAAGACAGACATGCTGCCCCCTCAGGGATTTACACTTGCTCTTGCAATCCCCTCCCGCCCTCCCCTTTTTTTGAGGCTGGGTCTACCAAGAAAAATTTTCACCTTGGATATTCCTCTTTCCCGTCTCTCCTTCAGGTCCTTATTCAAATGTTATCTTTTCAGTGAGGCCTCCCCTTACAGTCTGTTTAAAATTTCAACCACTTTCTCCAGCAATTCCCCATCTTCCTTCCCTACCTCTTCTCCGGAGCACTTATCACCATCTGACATACTATATATTTTGCTTACATGCTCATGTAAGTGCCATGAGGGTAAGACTTTCTGTCGGTTTTGTTCTCATTTGTAGCCCCAGTGCTTAGAACAGTACCTAGCGTATAGTAGGTGCTCAATAAATATTTATTAATTAAATGACCCTAAGCCATTAATTTCCCCTTTTTGGCTTGAACTCATTCAAGATGTGTTTCTGTCAATTGCACCCAGAGCCCTGACTAATACAGCATGAGACCAATGGTCTACTGTAAGCTTCTCCCCATGTCTTTGGGAATGACAACCCCCCCCCCCCGTCTTCCTTTTACTCCTCAGCAAGCAGATGCTCTGTATTCAGCAGGTGACAGAAAACACAAGTTGAATCAACAAAAGCAAACAAACAAAAACAAGGGGAATTTATTGTCATACAATAATGGTCTTAAGGTGTCAGAGAAGCCTGCATTCAGTGCCCTAAGGCTGTCATGAAGGGCCCGGTTTCTTTCCGAGGGAGTAGCTTTATCCCAAGTGGGCTTCCTCACGGTGGCACTATGTCATTTGTCATTCTTTGGGGATTATAGTTGTCTGCTTGAACTGCTATAACAAAATATCATAAACTGGGTGTCTTAACAGAATCTTTTTTTTTTCTCCCAGTTCTGGAGGCTGTAAGTCCAAGGTGCCAGCTGATTCTGCTCCTGGTGAGGTTTCTCTTCCTGGCTAGCAGACGGCCACCTTCTTGTCTCCTTATATGATGGAGAGAGAGAGCTAGCTTTCTGGCCTTTTCTTATAAAGACACCAATCCCATCATGAGGACCCCACCCTCATGACCTCATCTAAACTTAATTACCTCCAAAGGTCCCATCTCCAAATACCATCACATTGGGAGTTAGGGCTTCAACTTCAAATATGAATTTTTGGAGAGACAAAAATATTCAGTCCATAACTGCAATCATTTGTCATTCTCTTGGGCCTCCCAGGATCTGAATCCCAGTGTTTGAGGACTCTCCCACCTCATTAGGCAGAGCCCATCTCCCACTACAAAAGCTGGAATACCAAGCAGTCACTTTCCCAGCTTCCCTAGCACATGGCTCAGGCTCCACCATGGTCTACTGGACCACTTCTGCAGTGGAATTTTTCCTGATTGTGTAGACTCCAAGCCTAGTCCTTTTAGAGATTCCATGAATTACCCAGGATGCTCATATAAGGTCTGTTTCTGCTTAAATGAACCTGAATTGTTTTCTGTTGCATGCAACCAGAAGCCCTGGCTGATATACTCCCATACCTTCCAGAAGGGGAGAAAGAACTAGCTTCTGTTAGACCTCACAGAAGAACAAGGATGCATCTTTCCCAAGAGCCCCAGTTAATCTCTTGTCACATCTCATTGGCCTAAACTGGTTCACATGCCCAATTTAGTCACTTTGGTCAGGGTGATACCATATCTTATTGACTTAGGATTGGGTATTTGGAAGCAATCACTCTGGCAAGGTGATTGAAGAATTAACTAAAAAAAAAAAGAAAGAAAAAAAGAAAAGGGCTTCCCTGGTGGCGCGGTGGTTGAGAGTCCGCCTGCCGATGCAGGGGACACGGGTTCCACGGGGTGGCTGGGCCTGTGAGCCATGGCCGCTGAGCCTGCACGTCTGGAGCCTGAGAGGCCCGCGTACCGTTAAAAAAAAAAAAAAAAAGAATTAACCGATTAGGTTAGGACAATTATGCTCCTCCTGGAGCTAGAGGTGGGTCAGTTCCCTCCAAATTGAAGTAGCAGCAACACAGTGGAGGACGGAGGAGGGGCTATGGGGGAGCAACAACAGCGTCCACTACATTAGGGGTCAGCAAAATATGACCTGTGGGCTAAATCCAGCTCTCCACCCGTTTTTATATGGCCTATGAGCTAAGAATGGGCTTTTTTTTTTACCTTTCATGCTCCATCTCAGGCCCATACGATGCAATGACGTGACACTCTGATGAATATTGCTAACTTTAAGTGCTCAGGCTGGGGGAGAATTTGGGGGTGTGATCTGTTCAGAGTGGGTGAGAAAATGGCACAGGCTATTGACTTCAGGGACATCTATTCCAAAAGAAAGGTATAGAATGTCATGAGTCAACTTGGCTGGCATCTCATGGTCGTAACATACACACTGGATACTGACAGTGATCCTCCAGACTTGCAACCTTCCTGAGCTCAGAGGATTTTTTTTTTTTTTTCTTATTTATTCACTCCCCTGCCTCTAGAACAGTGCCTGGACTGTGGAAAGCACTCAGGAACTATTGTCAAACGAATACATCTAACCAAAATCTTGATAAAACTACATCAGAAGGATGAGGGACAGAAAATGCACATGTGTATGGTGGCAGTGGAGTGAAAGAATGAAATCTGTACATTTTGTAGCAGGAAAACAATAGATACAGCCTAAAACTGAAAACTTCAGAAGTAGCAACAGAAGCCTGTGATTTGGAAATACACTGTAAATACCAAAAACAAAACAAAACCATAAAAGGATTTGGAATAGGCTGTCTGTGGGGACAGAGAAATGGGTAGACTGTTGGTTTTGTTTGTTTTTTTTAAGCCTTATAACATCATTCAGTTGTTTTAATCTATGGGCATATGTAGCGGGTTGCATGGTAGCCCCCAAAAAGATAAGTCTGCATCTTAACCTCTGGAACCTATGAATGCGATGTTTTTTGGAAAAAAGGGTCTTTGCAGATGTAATTAAGGATCGTGAGACAATATTATCCTGGATTACCTGGGTGAACCATAAATCAAATGACTAGTGTTCTTATAAGACACAGAGGAGAAAAGAGAGAAGACAGGAAGGCTGTGTGAAGACAGAAGCAAGAGATTGGAGTGATGCAGCCACAAGCCACGAAGTGCCCAGAGTCACCTGAAGCTGGAAGAGGCAAGGGAGGACTTCCTCCTAGAGCCTTTGAGGGGAGCATGGCATTGCAGACGACTTGATTGTGGACTCCTGGCCTCCAGAACTGTCAGAGAATACATTTCTGTTGTTTTAAACCACCGAGTTTGTGGTAATTTGTTACAGCAACCCTAGGAATTGAATACAGCATGAGTAACTGAGATGAAAATAAAAACATTTATTGATGTTCTTCACCACATGGCTTAAAAGAACAAATAATCAACAGATGCAGAAAAAGCATTAGGTGAAAATAAGCACCTATTTTTTTTTTTTTTTTTTTTTTTTGTGGTATGCGGGCCTCCCTCCGCTCTGGCCTCTCCCGTTGCGGAGCACAGACTCCGGACGCGCAGGCCCAGCGGCCATGGCTTCACGGGCCCAGCCGCTCCGCGGCATGTGGGATCCTCCCAGGTCGGGGCGCGAGCCCGGTTCTGCTGCATCGGCAGGCAGCTGCATCGGCAGGCGGACGCGCAACCACTGCGCCACCAGGGAAGCCCCAGCACCTATTTTTGATTCAAAAAAACCCCAACAGACTCCACGCTTCCACTGCAGGGGGCGCGGGTTCGATCCCTGGTCGTGGAACTAAGATCCCGCATGCTGTTGCGGCGACCCCAAAACAAACACCCAAACCCTTAGCAAACTAGGAAGCGACCAGGCCTTCCTCAACCTGATAAAGGACATGTATTAAAAATCTACAGGAAGCATCATATATCTAGCAGTGAAACCTTAAACCTTAGGTTAGGAACAAGATTACTGCTTCTATTCACTCCTGTGCTAGATCCTCATCAGAGCAGAAAAACAAACAACTTCTGGGTACAACAATGTTCAATTGCTCCTGGGTCTGCAGGAGTGAACCGGAAGAGGGAAAGAATAGAGGTCAACTAAGAGCAAGTAGTGAGAGAAGGTGGGCAGAGATGGCTGGTGTGCAGGCATAGCAGAGTGGAGCTGAGCTCCCCAGCATCCCCAGGTCTGGGAGTCAGAGCAGGGGAAAGAAAAGACTTGGGGGTGGGGTGGAGCTGACCAGGTGGGGGTTAGAGCTGAGAGGGCAGGGTGCTCCCAGGGGCGGTGCTGCAATGCCAATCCTGGCACCCGGCATGGGTGGGAAGCCACCCCACAGGTGGTGGCTTCCTTCACAGCAATTTCCACCTGTAAACATCTACACTCATCAGTACAAAAAGCTTCAGCCTTTATTAGATAAAGAGGAGGTAGAAGACAGATGAGGGAACAGGCCAGGGACCCCTTCTCCTGACTACACATATACAGACATACAGACACAACTGAGAAAATGACAGGGACAGTTCAGGGGACAGACTGAAGGGCAGACGGGGGCAGCACCCTCCGGGAGTGGGCCCGGACCCAAGGGTGGGCTGAGACCTGAGCCAGTGGCAGGCGTTCTGAGGGGCTATGCTTGAGCAGCTTGGAGATAAGGTCCTGGGCTCCCGCAGGAAAGGAAGGGGGGAACTTCAGGTCCACCTGCAGAGGTAAAGGAGAAGGAGGCCCCCAGCTTTCATCCTGGCTGCTTTCCCTTCACTGCCCATTCTGTTTGGCGAGTGACGTAAGCCCCACAACTACGACATGCCCACTCCCTGCCCCTGGCCCCTGGGCCAGCACAGACCCCAGCCAGGCACCCGGGGCTCGCCTCCCACCTTGACGATGCGCCGATACGTCTCGTTGTGGGAAGCACTCTCGAAGGGGGGGTTTCCCACCAGCAGCTCGTAGCAGAGCACCCCGATGCACCACAGGTCCACCTTCTCGTTGTGCGTGCGCCCCTCAATCATCTCTGGGGGCAGGTAGTCCAGGGTGCCACACATTGTCTTCCTCCTGGGTGGGGGGGTGTGAGTGGGCAGGGATCCCAGACCCAGACCTTCTCTCCTTTCCCTGAAGCTTGACAGGGAGCCCAGAGACCCCAGGATGTGCCAGGGGAGTGTTCCAACCAGGCTCTGACAGAACCTTTGGGGTAGGAGTGGGGCGGAGACATACACTAAAGCCCCAGAGGTGGGATTACACACTGCCTCCGCGTTTCCACACTGAGGGCTGTATGTTAAAATAATCAGATATGAGGGCAACGTTCACCTTAGAATTAAAGGAAAAATCTCAAATGTCCATCAAGCACATCCTGCTTACATTAATCAGGTTCCATCTCTACTATGCAATACTATGGAGGCATTAAAAATGACGTGGGAGTATTCTCAGTGATATGGCAAGAAGGTCCCAATATATTTCAAGTGAGAAACCTGGGTGGCAAAACTGAGTCTCCTATTTTTGGTTTGGTTTTGTTTTTTTTTTGGCCGCACTGCGTGGCTGGCAGGATCTTAGTTCCCCAACCAGGGATTGAATCCCAGGCCAAAACAGTGAAAGTGCGGAGTCCTAACCACTGGACCGCCAGGGAATTCCCAGAGAGTCTCCTATTTTTGTAAAGATATTGCTGTGTCTGTATATTTACATGAGAACAACCCAAAATGTCTCTGGGTAACAAGATCTGGAGTGGTTTTAGTTTGAATGTCCCAGCCTCACACCCAGGGCCGGCCTCCTGGCCCACCATACCTCAGGGAGGGGGCGTGTACAGACCAGCCGAAGTCGGCAATCTTCAGCTCTCCCTGGAGCCCCAAGAGCAGATTCTCTGGCTTTATGTCTCTGTGAATCACCTTCTTCCCGTGGCAGTATATCAGAGCATCTGCCAGCTCCTCCATAATCTGGGGGGCCAATGACAGGCAGTCAGACAAGGATGGACTTCGGGCTGCAAGCAGCGTCCCCCCAGCCTCCGGCCGGTGCCCCAGGTGCCCACCCGCCCCGACCGTGGCTGTTCGCTGCTCGTCAAAAGTGCGGCTCTTCTGCAGCTCCTTGTAGAGCTCCCCCCGGGGGGCATACTCCAGAATCAAGTAGATCCTTCGCCGGTCATAGAAATAGTTGTAGAGACGCAAGATGTTGGGATGCCTGGGAGAGGAGACGGAGGAAGCGTCAGGCCGTATCCTGGCGTAAGGAAATGGGAAAGGTGACGGGTCCCACTGTGGCAAACTGGGTCAGCCTGTCCCCAGGCAGGGGACATCAGGCTGGCGGTGCTAAGGGGGAACTGGACGCGGCTCTCTGGGTTCAAGGCTCTGGCCAGGATTGAGAGCTCCTTGGGGCTGCCTGACCACAGCTGCAGAGAAGACAGTCCGGATATGGCGGGATTGGAAGAGGAGCCGGGAGTTGAGGAGCCAGGGGCACTCTGGCTCGAAGGGCTTTGACCCGTACTGCAGATGGGCCTGGATCTCGATCTCCCTGCGCAGCTGGTGCTCCACACCCTCCTTCTCTATCTGAGACTTGAAGAGGACTTTGAGCGCCACGATGAAACGGCTTTTCTTCTCCCGAGCCAAGTACACATTCCCAAACTTGCCTTTGCCCAGAGGACGCCCAATCTCAAAGTCGTCGATTGTGAAGGAACGCCTGTTAGGGGTGTGGGGGTGGGGTGGTAGGCAGCTGAGTACCGGTTAGTCGGTCCTCTGAGGTGTTTGCCTTCTCCCTGCACCTCAGCCCATCCTGCCCGCAGCCCTGTTTCTCTTCCAGGGGAGCTGAGGATGGATCAGGCTTCCTTGCCTCCCTGTTCCTCCTGCCCTTACCTTCTACCTCCCCCATTTCCTACCTGTTCACTGTCCCTCCCCCTCTCTTGCCACCCCGAGGCTTGGGGCGCTTACATTGAGAAGTTGGGGGTCCCACTGTTGTTCTCCACCACCTTCTGGAGAGGGGCAGCTAAGGAAAGAACAGGGAAATTGAGGCCATCCTTTGACATTTTCATCCCCGTCCACCTTTCCCAGACCCTAGTCCCCTCAGGTCGATGCCCTCCCCTTGTCCTAGTTACCTGTGGGCTGGGCATTGGAGCGGCTCATGAGGACAAGCGCAGATGGGGTAACAGGCTCCTTCCGGAGGACTCTCTGGGGCAGGATGTTCAGGCCAGACTGAGCCTGAGAAGGACCAGGGGGGAGCTCTGAGAGTGCCTTTATCCCAGTGACCGGGGTGGAATGTGCTACAAGCAGCATTTCAGGACTTGCTATAAAGCCACCCACCCACCTACCCCATCCCCAGTTCAAAGAGGAACACTGAGACCACAGTTTTGCTACTCAGCCCCAAGACTCTGCTCAGAGCCCCATATAAAATGAGTTATTAATAAACAACCTAAGTCAGCCTAAGATAGGGACTTACCCTCACACCTAACCTCTCACCTCTTTGGCCCTGGCCCACTCCACATTCTCAGGCCCAAGGCTGTCCAACCTTCAAAGTCTTGTCCATAACACCACTCATTTACCCAGCCCCCCACCCCAGGGGGCAGTACAGGCTGGGGTAATGAACACACACAATTCAAGGAGTTTTAGCACAGCGGTATTCTCATGGTCCCCTAAGCTCAGTCTGTTGAGTCTCAGATAAGGTCCTTGGGGCCTTGAGTGTTCAGCAAATCGCAGCATTTACCCCTTTGCAACAACAGGCTTTAGGGACACTGAGGGCTACTGTAATGGCCCTGGACCACTTTTCACTTTCAACTTCTGAGTAATATACACCCCTTTTTTTTAGGAGTGACCAGTGTAGGCATGACAATGTTTTCTCATTCAGCTTCTACTATTGACAGCCTCATTCAGAGCTTCACCAGGGAGGCAGCTGGTGGACAAGGGGACATACGGACCCCCCCCCCGGATACTCAAGCCCCACAAACAGAGAGCAAAGCCCATGCAGGGCCCCTTCTTTCTTCTTTAGCCAACAGAGGAAGAAAGCCTCGGTGCCCCTACAGACCTGCTTGCAAACAGTGATATTAGCATGGAATTTACAAATAAGCAAGTTGAACAAAATGGAGTACAGAAATAGATCCACATATATGTGGGAATTTAATATATGTAATAAAGGTAGCATTTCAAATCAGAGGGTAGACTCTTCAGTGAAAGGTGTTGGGACAACTGGAAAATAAAGCCATTGAATGCTTACTTCACACCAGTCATTAAAATAAATTCTTAATTTAGACTTGTCCTCGACCTTTTAAACTTATATACTTATCTAAATCCTTCCAGAGTCTATTTCTATTTCCTGCCTAGCCTATTTTTTCAGGACAAGGGTTGGGAATCATGCCCAAAAGGCCAGACCCTGCCTGCTCAGTCCCAGATGTCATCTGGATGTGACAAATAGGCTCGGCTCTGCAGAGGTCCTCACAGGCTGGTCAAACTCAAGTTGGCAGCACCTGATAGGATGTGGCCACAAATGACCAGACTGGGGCCCATAAACTGGTGCAAAGCCGGGAAGAAAGTGGTAAGAGGATAGCCCTCTGCAGGACCTCCAATCTGCAAGCGGGACCTCGCCACGCGGGTGGGGGGAGGGGAAGTGGGAAAGCCCTTACCGTCTGCCTGCCGTAGGGCCAGGGGTAGGCGTTCTCCTTCTGGGCCATCCTTAGAAGGGAAGGGGGAGGGAACTGGGCAGAAAAGAGAAGCAGAGCCGTGAGAAGCAGAAAAAAGGGAGAGAGAGAGTGAGGGGTCGGACAGATATAGCCGTAAGCGCTTGTCTGGTGCTGGTGAAAGGGAGCAGGTTTACAAGCTGGCCTCATCAGGGCGCATCCCGGAGCTCGCCTCTCTGCCCAAGCCCTGCTACCGGCCTCACCTCTTTCCAGGACCCTCTCTCCACTTTAGAGCAACCAGCAGCCCGGCATAGTGCGCGCGGGCCCGCTCAACGGACCCCCCCCACCCCGACCTGCCGGATCACCTGGCCTCTCCCGGCGCAAGGCCCCCGAAAGGAGGACAGTTCACCTGGAGCCTGCGGCACAGCCACCTCCCTGGCCGCTGGGAAACAACTGAACCTGCCCGGCCGCGCCCACGCAGAGGTCCTTTCAAATCTCCCGCCCTGGCCCCATTGGCTGAGCACGCCGCCCATGCCCAATCCTCATTGGCTGGGTGTCCTATTACGTAGCCCTAGGGGCCCAATGGAAAAGGTGGAATGCGAGCGCCGGAGCAGCTCGGGTTCCGGCTTAGGAGTTTCCCTCGACCCCCGAAATAGTCTCATGGGTTTTTTTGTTTTGTTTTGTTGTGTTTTTAAAATTTAAGTCATCGATAGGAATTTATCCTTGTGTATATGTATGAACTAGGGTTTAACTTTGTTTTCTGCCAGAGAGCCAGTTATGCCAGCATCATTTGTTAAACAAGCTGCACCATTCCCAAGGGAATTTAAATGCTACCCTTGATATACTAAGTCAGATTCTCCATTCAAGTTTTATTGCTTGTTCGTTGGCATGTGTGTTTATTCTTTTTTTTTAAGTTTTAAATAACTTTTATTGAAATACAGTTGATTTACAATGTTGTGGGGTTTTTTGGTTTTTTTGGCTGCATCGGGTCTTTCTGGTGCGCAGCCTTCTCATTGTGGTGGCTTCTCTTGTTGAGAAGCACGGCTCTAGGCACCGGCTTCAGTAGTTGTGGCTCGTGGGCTCTAGAGCGCAGGCTCAGTAGTTGTGGCGCACGGACTTAGTTGCTCCGGGGCACTTGGGATCTTCCTTGGCCAGGGCTAGAACCTGTGTCCTCTTCATTGGCAGGCGGATGCTTAACCACTGCACCACCAGGGGAGTCCGTGTGCGTTTATTCTTATGTCATTATTATTTTGTTCTTTGAGTCTTTCACTCACATTCCTAATAAGATTTTTCTACCAGAGGACCTTTCTCTGCAGGTCCCCTGACCAAGGCCAAATTGCTTGGACCCACTCTCACTTTCCTCCTTCTTGCCGCACTCCCTTCTCTGCTCTTTCCGACCCCAAATTTCATTATTGGGTTAAATAAATAGATTTGGGGACCTTCTATGAAATAACTAGTGGATATTTGTAAATACTGCCTGTCCAGCACCCTTCATCTTTCTTCTAATAATAACACTCTAACTTCGTTTTAGGGAACCACCTGCCTCCCCATTCTGTGTTGTTGGTTTCTGTTGCTGCCAACCCCAAATCGCTAACTTGATGGAGACACGTTGTAGGGGACTTTGTGGTTATCTAGCCAGCATCCGTTCTCCCAGCGATTCCCACTTCCTGAAGGCAACTAGAGTTTTGTGGGTCTGAGGGGGAAGCTGACCCCATCCCAGGTCCAGGAGTGGACCCTGTCTGATTTACACCAGTCAACACCCTTTATTCTGGGATCATGGTCACTGGTTCAGGGATAAGCGTGTGACCTTAGTGAGTCAGTTAGTGGGAATTTTAGGATTCTTGTCCAGAATGCTGGACAGAAGCTCCTTTTCTCCTGCTGGAACTGGACAAGAAAGCACATAGCCTGCATCGCTGGTGGTGGTGCTCCTGCAGGGAGCAGGCTGAGTACGAAGCTGACATTGTAGAAGGCAGAAGAGAGGCCTGGGAAGAACCCGAGAACTTGATGACAATGTTGAACCTCTGGATGCCTATTTCAGCCATTTCCTTCCATGACCCAATAGGTTTCCTTCTCTAATGCATTGAGTTAAGAGTTCTGTTATTTGCTGTTAAAAGCATACTAACCGACACACATCTACAGACCTAGAGTGTTTGTAGTCATTTGGGTTGAATGATGCAAAACTACTGACAGTCAATCATTCTGACCTACAGAAAATACCAATTTCATATGATTCAACCCGATGTAAACGAAATAAGTCCTAATGGGTTTCTAGATCAGTTCACAGCCTTTGACTGCAAGTAACAGGAAACTCAGTTAACAATGGCATAAACAGTAGACATCTATTTTCTCTTACATAACAAGAAATCAGAAAGTACATAGTTGGCTCAGGAACTGAACAATGTTAGAGATCTGGATTGGCCTCTCCGTGATTCTCTTAACATTTTCCCTTACGATTGCAAGATGGATTCCAACAGTCTCTTGTCTCTTTTATCAGGAAAAGCAGAAGCCTTTCTGAAAGTTCCCAGTATGGGAATTCCCTGGCTTCCCAGTGGTTAGGACTCGGTGCTTTCACTGTCATGGAACCCTGTCTGATCCCTGGTCAGGGAAGTAAGATCCCCACAAGCCCCAAGGAGCAGCCCCCGCCAAAAAGTTCCCGGTAGAGATCTCCTTGCCTAGAACTGCGTCACATGACTACTGCAGAGGAGGCTGGTAACGGCGAGTATCTCTTCCAGCCCCCAGAGTTAAAGCAGACAGGGGGTGTGGTGGTAGAAACAGGCATGTGCCACTGGAGGTACAGTGCTGTTTTCACTCAAGGTCAGCCCAACCCCGCTTCCAAAGATCAAGGAGCCCATTTCAACTTCAGTGCCTTTATCAACATATTTGGCATAGAGTGACTAGCTAATGAAGAGCTTTATAAAAATCCTGTCACTTGCAGTGTACTTTATGCCTCATAATCTAGTGAAGGGAGATTTTTCTAGAACCTGTCAGGGACACAGTGCATGGGTGGGATATGCCTGTTAGATCTCATACAGTATCTCTGTCCCCTGGAGTCTTTAAATTCCCACTTGCACATTATGTTGGAAGACATTTGCCCTTTCAGGAATAGTTGATGGGCCAGCATAAAATCGAGATTTGCATTAGTCACAAAAAACAAAGCAAAACAAAACCTATCTGTTCTAGCAGCTAGGCAACTATCAGCTGCCTGTTCAAGTTAGCGAACAAAATCTCTGTTATTTACCCCAGTGCTCCTCCAACGATCTATAGGGAAGAACCAGCCTTAATTATTGTCAATCTATCACAGATTGATACTTTTATAAAATACAATAAAAATGAGTTCCTTGAAAAATGAAATCTAAAAAATATGAAAATAACAAGCTCACTTTTTTTTTTTGGTTATAACCAACGTTTATAAAAGTACTCTGACAAATGCTGTAAGAGTTGTAAAATACGTAGCTCTCAAATTCTATACTCATCTCGGACATAAAAGTAACAGTTCATGAAGTGGCACCAGTCTGTGGGCCACACTGGTACTAGCAATCTACCTCCAGGGCAGCCCCATCCAAAACTGTGGGCTGTTCTCTTTGGTGAGGCAAGCTCAGCATCCACTCTCCCGCAGGGATTCTCCAGGTTTATAAAGATGTAAATGAGAAAATTCCTCCAAGTCTAACTCTCTTCTTCTTTCCTCTTGCTTTGCTTTTTGCCTCCCAGTTCCTCTTAGATTGAGGATTCTGGCTACTGGCCAAGGAACATTGAGAGGTGTCCTTGAGGGGCAATTGTCACTATTCTACTCCCAGAGCTGAATTTTCCAGTGACTGGGAAGGGTCAGAATGTAGCGTGTTCCAAAGGTCAGGCTGGATGGCTGGGATACTGTAATGTTTGTGAGGCATACATGTCAGTCCTTTTATTTCTGATAATGGACTATCCCCCAGAGAAATTTATTTACTTGTCTATGCCAGGTCTTAGTTGTAGCATGCATGAGGGGATCTATTTCCCTGACCTGGGATTGAACCCGGGACTCCTGAATTGGGAGCGTGGAGCCTTAACCACTGGACCACCAGGGAAGTCCCCCCTCCCCCTCTCCCCTATCTCCCCTCCCCCACAAAGAAATTTCAAGACATGAATTCTCATCGTCAGCCAATAAGCCCCTTCCAGGGACGAGGAGTAGTAGACTCAGAAGGTTCTGGAAGGGCCTTGTTGGAGGAGCCTAGCCAATACTCCCCATGTCTCCCCACTAAGTTGTCCTCCTCAAGGTGAACCTGAGGCAACGCTGATGAGCTGAGTAGGTGCATCAAGACCCGGCTGCTCTCCTCCATCCAGACTCCTCCTGAGCATTCCCAGGTCAAACATCATCGCTGGGGTTTGCTCTTGGCCATTAGAGCCCAAGTGTTCGTCTTTGGTACAAACTGCAGGCCTGGACCAAACATCCCTGCCACGGAGACTGAGGCCTGAGGCCCCCTCCAGGTCCATGTGTGCGTCCTCAGGGACTGGATCAGCAGGGACAGTGCCCCTGCCCATGTGGCGGTACAAGAAGCCTCTACACTACACTTCTGATGCATCGTAAAATGCTTTATTGAAGTGTACATACTGGAAAATGTGCAGCTGGACAAATTTTCACCAACTGAACACCTCTGGGTAACCAGCACCCAGATCAAGAAACAGAATATTTTCAGCACCCCAGAAGGACCCCCAGCCTTCTTTCCAAGTCACTCCCCACCTGTCCCAAGAGTAACCACTGTCCTGACTTCTAACCCACATACTGGTTTTGCCTGTTTTGACCTTTACGCAAATGGGATCACACAGTATATATTCTCTGGCGCCTGACTTTTCTCATTCAACATTATGTTTGTGAGATTTAACCATTCTGTTGATGTATTGGTTTTTAAATATACATGAACATGATAAAATCTATACAGACTAGTTAAAAGTAAGTCTCTCAGTTCCCTGGTGGTCCAGTGGTTAGGATTCGGCAATTTCACTGCCTGGACCGGGTTCAATCCCTGGTCAGGGAAATGAGATGCTGAAAGCTGGGCAGCGTGGCCAAAAAAAAAACAAAAAAAGTGCAGCAACAGGTAAATATCATATGATGTTGCTTATATGTGGACTCTAAAAAAAATGATACAAATGAACTTACTTACAAAACAGAAATAGAGTCACAGACGTGGAAAACAAACATGGTTGCGGGGGGAGGGGGATTGACACATACACAATACTATATATAAAATAGATAACTAATAAGGCCCTACTGTATAGGGCAGGGAACTCTACTCAATACTCTGTAATGGCCTATATGGAAAAAGAATCTAAAAAAGAGTGAATATATGTATATGTATAACTGATTCCCTTTGTTGTACAGCAGAAACTAACACGACATTATAAATCAACTATACTCGAATAAAAATTTTTTTTTAATGTAGAAGGAAAGATAGAATGAGAAAATTACTATTTTGTATCTCCTTAAAGGGGCCCTGTTCTGGGTGGACACTGAGCAGGGGATGCAGGATTACCGACTGCCCCTTCACACTCCTTCCGCATTAGGTTACCAACGCTCCTAAACTGTCCCCTTGCTAAGTCATCAGCGGTTCTCAAATCGAGCACACTTGGCTTCTGCAACAAAGGCTGGCGGACTGTCAGCCTCAGTTTTGACACACGTAACACAGTGACCACTCTGGCAGAAGGCGGTCCTGGGACTAGGGAGAGGAGGGGAAGGCGAGGCACAGATTCCAGCCTGGGTGGGTGGCTGCTTTGTGCGCTGTGGTGAGACGGCTCAAATTCCTCTCCTGCAGCCCAAGCCTGTGACACTAACAAAAGGCGCTATTAGTTAAGGAAAGAGATGTCAAGGAAGAAATCCCCACTGGGAAAGACAAGGCCTGTGGAGTGGATGGCTTAAATTTCTTCGTTGTTTTTTTTTTTCAGTATACCAGAAGCAGCAAAAATACACATAGCTCTGGGCTTCTAGTGACGGCAGTGAAGTCTGGAGAATATTTGTATGTAACGCAAATTAAATACAAAATATTTGTATTTAATACCCTATGTTCTACCGCATGGAGGGAACATCAGAGATGATTAAAGCCATTAAAAAAAAAAAAGAAATTGAACTGAATACAAGAACACGGTAATGGAAACATAATTGTTTTTTAAAAAGAGAGGAAACGAAAGAAAAAAGAAAGATCGCTTTTAGTTGAAAAAGTAACAAAAGCAGTACAGTTAGCTGTTTAGCTAAGGGGAACTTTTAACCCTGGAACTGGAGTTTCAGGAATTCGTGTCATAGACAAAAAAAAAAAAAAAAAAAGGATGTACATGGTAACACTTTAAATAATGGGAAAAAAATGCAGATAACCAGCAGACAACCAGAATGTCTAACTTTAGAAGAATTGCTTAATAACTTACAGCATTGTCCTTGAAGTCAGATGTTCATTAAAATTCTAATTATAAAGATAATAGAATCCTATTCCTATTGCAATGATAAGTGAAAATACTGGAGTACAAGATTATGGACACCCCTGGCAAGTGGAACTTAAATTGCCAAAAATTAAACCACTGGTTTAGGAGGACTATGAATTATCATTATTACTTTAAAGTTATTCATTATTGCTACATTCTTTTCAATAAAGAACATTTATTGCTCCAAAATACATTTTCGGAACAAGAATTGGTGACTGTTTATGAACAATTTCTGTGTTAGGATATCTAAAATATCTATGAGATTAAAGGTATTATTATTTTAATTGGTTGATTTGATGGAAACAGTAAGATGAAAATAAAAGTTCCAAAATTTGTATTTTAGTAGAAAACTCAGATACTTTAGTGAAAAAAAATCCCAGAAGCAGGTTCCTTTTTTCTTTTTTTTCATATAATAACACAAGGTTCTTTTGTTTCTTTCGCGGAAAAGAATCTCACTTGCAAAACTATCCGGCTATCGAAAAGAACCTTTTGACCCCGACGTGATTTGAACACGCAACCTTCTGATCTGGAGTCAGACGCGCTACCGTTGCGCCACGAGGCCTTCCCGAAGCCGCCGTTTGACGGACCTCGTGAACAGATGCGTCGTCAGCATCAAGGGGCGGAGTTTTATTCTCAGGCCCCGCCCGGCCCTTTGTCAGAGCGGTTCTGCGAGCCGCCAGTGGGCTAGATGCGCGCGCACCAAGGGATTGACCATCCTCCGCTGGACAAATTGGGTTTAGACGCACTTGGTTTAAGGCCCAATTCTTTAACCTTGGTACACATTGAGCTCACTCAACAGAGAAATTACTTCATGTGTTTGAGATTTATTTTGGGGGTTAATAAAGTGTCGGTGCAGATCTGGCGCCCTGGATAAATCTTAGATTTAATCCCAGCTCTTCCCCTATTTGGCTTCTCTTGACTTTAGTTTCCTCGTCTGTAGACTGGGTATAATCAAACAGTCCCTCGCGTGGTGACTGGAGCTCACTGGCGGTGCAGGGAGCCAAGCGCCGCTCACACGTGAGTGCCTCGCACACTGCACCCGTTACTTCTGTGTCGGTGTCGCTTTCGTCCGTTCCTCGCCTAGGCCCTGACTCGTTATCACTCAAGCCACGACCCTGTAGACCTAACTCAGTATTTAGGAACTTCAATAAGCAAGGAAGACAGTGGAGCGTTGGTGGTATAGTGGTGAGCATAGCTGCCTTCCAAGCAGTTGACCCGGGTTCGATTCCCGGCCAACGCAGAGTAATCTAAAACTTTTCCCCCCACCCCCCGAATTACGCGTGACGGTGTTTTGCTGTTTGCCTTCTTGTGTTTTTAAAATTATCGTCAATGAACGCGTCTAATAAGTTTATTGAACGGCGAGAATAATGGCCAATAAACCTATTAAATGGAGAGAATAATTTAGCCACACATTTAAAATACGAGTTACTTGAAATAAAACAAACATGAAATTTAGAATGTGAGCTTGAGAGTCAGGACAAACCCTCTCCTTCTGCTTTCTTTTTTCTTCCCGTCTTCTTTTTATCTTCATCCTAGGGCCCGGGACGGGTACTTCCGAAGTAAGTTAAGATTTAGTGGCTGTAAGCAAAAACGTCTGCCTTTCTCCCCGTCGGGGAATCGAACCCCGGTCTCCCGCGTGACAGGCGGGGATACTCACCACTATACTAACGAGGAATGAGACAAACACCGCCTACTCCAAATGCTTGATCTGCTATCTTCACCGAGCGCGGCGTGCCAATGGCGAGGTTCCTGTGGATGCTGTCCCTCCGTCCACTAAGAAATGCTGACCCAAACCTATACATGTTCTAGACCATAACTGAGCGCGAGTCCCCAGAGGGGCGAAAACGAGCAGGAGTGACCGAGAGACAGACGGCCTCCAAGCCTGCAGAGACCTGAATTCTGACAGTCCTGGGGCTCTCCCAGACATTAACCCTAAATAGGTCCCAACCCGTTTCACTAACTGTCATCCACTACTATAAGCTGACGGACATCAATCAAACCGAAACCAGGCTCTGGCGGCCGAGGAGTAGCATCAAGTAGGAAGGAGGTGAGCAGAAAGCGAGCGTCTTGCCCATGTCAAGAGGTGCCTGCCCTCTTCCTGGCACTCTGGGAAGGACTGCGCGCTGCGAGCCTCTTCCTGCCACCCGGGTGTCCACTCAGAACAAAAGAGCTCCCGGCACACCTCCTTCAAGCCCTCCGTTCACTCTGATCACTTTGCAGCCCAGCCTCCTCAGCGCCGTTCCAAGTAACAACCGCCTTGGTGCTCTGGTTTCCGCAAAACCGAAAGGCCGGGCTCGTCCGGGATTTGAACCCGGGACCTCTCGCACCCGAAGCGAGAATCATACCC
>NC_041227.1:89009411-89029411 GCF_002837175.3 Physeter macrocephalus | reverse complement strand
AGAGGCATGACAGCCGGATCCTGGGATTCACACGAGTCAGGAAAGGGAACTCCCCACACTGGAATCGCTGTAGTCGAGGAGGTTCTGAGATGGGAAGAGAGGAAAACACGTGTCCTATGAATGTGGCTTTTAGTCCTCGCCCACCATTCGCCTCCCCGGCTCCTGAAATCCCCTATCAATCCCTCCTCCCTCTTCCTCTTGGCACCCATCTATCTACACCCCTGCCCTTCCACCCTTACCTATCCGGATGATCTTGGAGGGTTTCTTCTCAAGCTCAAAAGAAAGCACGATAGGGCGGAGGACAGAGAAACTGGTACACAGTGTCCAAAGGAAGAGGGTCAAGGGCTCATCAGTCTTGGCTGAGGACTAGAAAGGGAAACGCGGGTTTCAACAGAACTCAAGTTTCTAAACGCTCTCTACCGAGCCCCCAGGAATTTGGGTATCTGAGCCCCCGCCTCCCAGCCACATCTCACCCACCTCAGGTTGGGCTCCAGGCCCTGTGAATTGCAAGGCCACTCTCCCTAGCCCTCGAACAAGCTCGAGGAGGGAGGTCCACTCA
The DNA here is from genome assembly GCF_002837175.3 of Physeter macrocephalus. Taxonomy (NCBI): domain Eukaryota; kingdom Metazoa; phylum Chordata; class Mammalia; order Artiodactyla; family Physeteridae; genus Physeter; species Physeter macrocephalus. The sequence goes on along the minus strand of NC_041227.1, from coordinate 89,028,852 downwards.
CTAGGACACAGTCCTAGTGCTGCTGCCACTTGATGATTTCTACAGGTCACCACAGCTTCGGCAGTCCCATCCTCCACCAGGAGCCTGGAGGCGGGGGTGGGGGATGGGGAGTAGGAAATAGCAACTCCCACGGCGAACCCAGGTGGCCAGTCACCTGGACCCAACATGACTCCCTCTCCCCCTTTTCCAGTCGTTAGCTCACTTTACTCTCATTCGTTGATTTGAAAATATTTATTAAGCAATTCCCACAGGCCAGGAATTGTGCTAACACTGGGACAGCAGACACAAAGTCATGTAAGTGGTGGGACGGGCACCCACCTTGTGCTCTGCTCTCACCTGATGCTGGCCTGGCTTATAGATGTCTGAGTGGGGCAGGCAGGGCTCTGACGAGTACACCTTCCCTGGGATGCAGAAAGTGGTTGGGAAAATCCCCTGGATCCCATCACATCCCTCTGGCACCCTGCACCCAGCTTGGCCTGTCCCCTCTCATACCTGCGGGCAGATGCTGATACAATGAGCACACACCCAGAGGAGCTGAAGGCTGAAGACCGAAACGACATGGCAAGAGGCAGTGGCCCGGAAGGGTGCCTTGTCACCTTGCAGAAGTTCGGCTAGGTAGATGTGGGGCAGGGGGGCACTAAAGAGAGAAAGGGGTCAAGAAACAGCCAACAGGGTTCTAAAAGCAGGGCGTGTCTGGAAGGACTCAGCAGGCATATGGATGGGGACAGTAGTGGCTTCCTCGAAGCCCCATGGCCCCCATTTTGACTTTTTTTTTTTTTTTTTTTTTTTTGTGGTACACGGGCCTCTCACTGTTGTGGCCTCTCCCGCTGTGGAGCACAGGCCCAGCCACTCCGCGGCATGTGGGATCCTCCCGGACCGGGGCACAAACCCGTATCCCCTGCATCGGCAGGCGGACTCTCAACCACTGCGCCACCAGGGAAGCCCCCATTTTGATTCTTGATCTCTGATTGTCATCAGTTATTTCTCAGTCTTGAAAAACCAAGATGTTAGCCAAGAAAGATTTGTATTTTGGACTGAAAAGCCTTAAAAACCCTAGAACGCTAAATCTTTCTGGGTAAAATGACAGGTACTGGACATCTTTTATTTGAAGCAGAGGAAATCCTTGCAACTCAACTTATTTTGCTAGGAGTGGAGAAGACTGTAGTTATGGCGAAAATTCCAGACCCTGGAACAAGTATGGTATGCAGATGTGAGGCTGTGAAGTTTAGGGATCGGGGCCTGCGCCACTGACCTGATTGTGGTATCTGGGGGAAAACTCAGGACCTGCACACAGGTAGACGGCCGGAAACAACAGTAAACATTGTGGGATCTGCAGCGGGAGGAGGAAGAGGGATGAGGAGAAAGAAGTCGATGTGAGGTAGGAGCTGGGACTGCAATACAGGCCAGGCCACTCCCCCGAGGGACATGCCCTAACCCCGGCTCTACCGGAGCAGGGGGAAGAATAAGGGAAGGACTGGTCTGGAACATCTCGCGGGGGCAGAGGGCATAAACGCCAGAGGAACACAGCAAACGTAATACCAAAGAGAAGGCATCATTGCCACACACGTAGGGGCGAGCGTTCAAGAGAACCACATCAGTGGGAAGGGGAGGCAAGGACCAACACAGATCTTCACCTGGAAACCTTTTTCTCCAGCTGGGTAAAGTAGACTCGGGCTCCTGGAAGAAGTCCCCGCGGGGGAGGCAAGTGTGGGTCTTCAATATATATGTCCAAGTGAGGGGGGAATTCGCAGTCGGCCGTCTCCAGAGCCACGGTGAGCTTCACACACCGTCTCGTGGCCCCAGAGCTCCCTACAGGAGAGGCGAGGGGTCAGTGGTCTCTCTCAGGATCACAAGGTCCCACCACTGTTTCATACCTTTCCCCCAAAGAGGTGTCATTACCAGGCTTTATCCAGAGATGTGACAAAATCTCAGCTGAGAAAGACACCAAGGAATCTGTGAAACTGGAAGGTCAGAGAAATACTGTGAGAATGGAGGCATAAGAAAGCAGAGAATGGAGTCAGATCCAAGGACAGAAAGGAGTTACGTGTCTGCCGGAACATTATCTATGAGGACCTGGAAAGCCTTGCACTGTCTCAAACCGCACGCTAAAAGTAACAGGGTTCGTGGGAAAAGCAGGGTTGTGCAGATCACTCAAAACCCACAGAGCCTTGCACCCAGAGGCCTCACCAAGAAACTCCGCAGCAGAGGTGAATCTCCACTTGCATTTACACCTAGAATCTCAGTCAGTCCATTGTTCACAGCTTTGTATGCTGGGGCCCATGCCCACTCCCTTCAAATCATAGGTCCTTGAAAACTTTCACTTCTGATAGGGATCAGTTTTGTAAAAATTACACATGTAATCCAGTAGGGTGTTTGTTTGTTTGTTTACACAGGGGGGAAGTATCTCTGCAGCTTCTCCAACTGCACTGCAGCTACCCCGAAAAAGCCTACACGAGGAAAGTACAGCTGTTCCTGAAGCCATAAGCCAGCCACTTCTTGCACTAAAGGAAGGTTCTTCCCTAAAGCTTTTCAGCTTTTGTCCTTGATTTTTTGTTTCTTATATTTCCTTTTATTGCTAAAGCTTCTCCTGAATTGTGAGAAAGCCTGCTCACAGACATTTCAGAACAGTAACATGCTGGGGGAAAAATCAAGTGTGAAACACAACTTGCATCTTGCACTGACATCATTCCTGTAGGAGCTAAATCACATGCAAGAGACACACTCTGTAGCAGAGAATGGGCGTTCATCCGACCCAACCACGGCCGAGGAAGAGAGAGCAGCCAAACTAGCTGGAGGAGCTGGTGGACATTTACTTGCCACTGAGCAGGTCAGCCAGCGAGGATTCAGGCAGTGCCCTGCTGATAGCCAGCACCTCTGGGATGTCCTGGGAGCTCGCAAGTTCCAGGGTCCACTCATCCTGGACAGTGAGGCAGGACGCACAGCCAGCCAGCTCCGGAGGACGCTGTGATACGCAGGATGAACCACCCTCCTTGAACAACATTGGTGTCTGCCAGGAAATGGGGGAGATGATCGTCTCTGAGTGTGTCTTGGTCCGGAGAGAGGTTCCTAACATACTACGACCCAGTTTTGTTTCCTCTCTGGAGCCTAGTGAAGGAAGTGATCCAGACACAGACAGGCCTTCTATTTGATCTAAATCCACCCTTCTTCTAGGAGACCTAGAAGTTCCTCTCCAGACCCCAAGTCAAAAAACGCTTTCTGGGGAAGGGCATGGTGAACGAGGGCACTCACGGGAGGGCCAGGGACCACGAGTCGGTACAATTGCCCTGGGTGCAAGAACTCAAACCAGCGGACTGAGGATCTGAGGAAGATGAGGAGAACCTGAGGGGGAGAGCAGGGTCCCTCAGACAGGAGCTGGGGCACAGGAGGTCAGGTCCCACGTCCCAGGCCCCAGTTTACCTTCTGATCTGAGTCTTCACCTTCCCTGGGCTCGGGTGGGCCCCATCCAGTTCCCTCCTTCCTCTGGGTGCCCCCAAGCCAGCTCCCTAACACCAGGAAACTGAGGGTGGGCTTGGGCACCTCCGAACTGGCTCCTGGGGGGACACAGAAGTTCCTCTTCATCAGTGCCTCCTTGTGGGACAGCAAGAACAGCCGGCTCTGTCCTATGTGGGGACCCTCCGGGAGGGAGGGCTCTGTCTGAGGAGGCCTTGAGGAGGTGGCCGAATGAAGGACGGGTCTGGGCACAGACAGGATCAGGGCATCAGCCAGAAAAATCTGGACATAGACTCTGTCGGGAGAGACAAGGAATAGGTTTCTTAGCGATGCAGGCACTGGATGTTGTGGGCCCCAGAGTTCTACCACCTGCACCGGGCCCTTCCCCTTCCCTCCCCTCAGGGACTCAGAGGACAGCCACCACCCTAAGGCCCAACCTGGCCTGCTTCTTCTGCATGAAGCCTGTCATGCTCAGCTCCTTCCAGGAAGGGAAGCTGCTCCTGACGTTCCTTTCTACGACCAACTGGAACCTCTCCGCCCGCACCAGGCAGCCTGGAGGAAGAAAGTTTTCTATTTTGGCAAGAGGAGAGGAATGTGGGATGGGCAGTAAAGCCGACCACCCTGCAGGTCTCACTGCCTGACTCAGGCCAGAGCTGCTCCCCTAACGCAGCGTGAAGGCCTAGGCCTGAGCTGCTCCCCTAACGCAGCGTGAAGGCCTAGGCCTGAGCCCCATCTTGGAGGAGTCATACCTCCAAGGGAGAAACCATTCGATCTGCGTGGCCAATCCCACCCCTGGCCACCTAGGCTGAGAGGCCTTGATTCTACTTTCTCATAAATCCCTAAAACGCCTGTTCCGAGATCTGAAAAGCTTTCCTCTCCGGGGTTTCCCTGCCTACAAACCTCAATAAGCCCAAATAAGCCCATTACTCTTCCACACTAAGAAGGTAAGAAATGGAAGTTGTCATCCTGGTGTGCCTAGGGAGGGAGAAGTGAATGTTGGGAATTGTAGTTCTGGCCGGGAACCCCTTGCTCCTTTACACCACCTGCCAATACCAGCCTCCTACACCTCCCGCCAGACTGGTTGATCAACAGAAGCCACTCCAGCATCTCTAGTAAATCCCAGCAGTGCTTTCTGCCAAGCCCCCAGTTCAGAGAACCTCTACCCCACCACCATCTCGCTCCACCTCTGAAGTCCAAACCTATGAGCCCGGGGTCAGTGAGGGGCTGCGAGGGCTTGGCCAGGAGTAGGCAGGGGAGGGAACCGCTTTGGTCCTGAAGTCGCAGACAACCTTTACGAGACGAAGGCACCAGAACCCCAAGCAGAACCTACAAGGAGATGAAGGCTGAGGCATCAAGTTTTATTAAACAGATATACTGGCCAAGGCATCAAGTTTTATTAAACAAATATACTGAGCATCTACCACGTGCCAGGCACTGTGTTAACTGTTAGAGCTACAAAGTGAACCACGAAAACATGGTCTGTGACCTCAAAGAATTCATACTGAAGTGGGGTAGACAGATGTGGAAAAAGATGCACCTGCATTCACACATTTAGTAGCCAGAGAGAAAGTATACAAATCGAGGTTACAGCTAGGAGATCATGGAGGACCTCCCAAGACATAACAAGGAGTTTGGGTTTGATTTTATACACACTGGTAGAAACAAGAGAAGTATTTAAATTAAGAGAGTTTTATAATCGATGTTCAATTGTACCCCACTCCTTTCTAGTTGCTGCAGGAGAACGGATTAGAGGGGGCCAAGAAGAGGTGGAGCATTCTAGTTAGAAGGCTAGTGTAGTCAAAATGACAAGAAAGGACTACGGTAGTGGTAGTGAAAATGGCAAAAAGAGGAAGTCCCCTGAGCCCCGCTGGAGCCGCACTTACCGGGGCCGGGTGGAAGGCAGAGGGCAGCAGACAGAGCCAGGACCAGGCCAGGCGCTGATTGAGTTGGCAACTGGGCAGGTGAGAAGCCTCTGGGAGGGGCAGAAGGGTCTTAGGGTCAAAGGAGGCCCAGGCCCTGCACTTCCCTTCCTCTTTCAGGGCGGCCAGTGTAGGGAAAGAGCAGGGGGTCTGCAGTCGAGCATACTGCCAGAGAAGAGACATCAGATTACGCGTCCCCTGTGCCCGGGGTGTCCCCCAGGGCGTTAGCTCTGCCAACTCCATTCCCCCACATCCTCAGACCTTCTGCAGTGGACAGTGATGCGGCTCTTCAAGGATCTCGCTGCGCGGATCCCGGCCGGGGCAGCCAGGTGGAACGAGAACCTCCAAGGTAGGGGCCAGGATTTGTAGTCCCAGGCTAGGGTTCCCAGGCGAGGAATGCTGCAGGAACTGATGGTGTCTCAGCACATGGGGGCACAGCCTTGGCCACGGAAAGAAGCGGAGTCACTTCCCCCAAAAACCCTGTCTCTCCCAGAATCTGGCTTCGCTGATAGAGGAAGTGTCCCACTCCCACCGCCTCCCCAGCCCGGACCCTCGTCCTCCTCACTTGCAGGCCAGCTCCTCCAGGGCCTTGGTGGCCCACAGGTAGAGGGGAAGTCCTAACTGGTGTTCCCACACCAGCTGCTCATACAGGGAGGCCCCGGGGGCTCGGCGGGAAGGCTGAGTCTCAGGCGCCAGGCGAGAGAAGCCCTGAAGTAGAACGGCGCCGCGGAGGCAGGGGGCTAACATGGGCCTCCTCATCCCCCCACCCACTGACTGCAGGAGGTGAACATCCTGGAGCTGGAGAGGCAGAAGGGAAAAGGCAACTCAGTGATCCCAGGCAGAGTTAAATGCAGTTTCCCACTGCCTGGGTCCCAGGAGAAATACAATTTCTCCTTTACAGGTTGTTTCCCTCCAGCCCCTTACGCCTCGCCTTCCATCACAAGCCGCTCCCCTGCGGTAAGGCTTCATCTCCCAGGAGCCTCACTCAGCCTTTCTGCGGGCCCGGGGGCTCCTGGCCAGCAGGGCCCTGGCTGCTCACGTGCACTTCAGCCCCAGTTGGAAGGCCCTTCTGGAAAGGGGAGGCTCTGGACCTAACCGCTCCTCCCAGAGCCCCACTCTCCACTCCCTTCCGATCTGAGCTCTCATCCAAATCATTCTTAACAAAAGCACCCCCACACCCCAACACACATTTATTATTTTTATAATCTTGCTGCAGAGGCGTCGACCTGCTGCAAAGAAGGACCAGCCCGTAAAGGTAAGAGAAGCTACTGAAAGGGTCTCCTTCTGTCACTAGCCCTGGCCCCTCACATACCTCCAGACGGACTCCTGGTCGCACTACCCGCCTGAGGCCATGGAACTGCTGGTAGGCGAGGCAGAGCCCCAGCTGCCCGTCCAGCTCGTAAAGGCCCGCAGCCCGATTCAGCGTGCCAGTGACCGTTCCCTGCAAAGAAGCCACAGGGCCAGGTGATCCCTGCTCCCTCGCCCTTTGGAGACCCCCGGGTTTCCTGCCCTTCGGGCTCAAGGATCTCTCCCTCATGCTCACCGTGTATGATAAGAGCCTGGAGTCCCGGACGAGACCGTCTGGCCCTGGTCCCTTCTTGTCTTGCGGATTGCTGAGTATGGGGAGTGGCTGGGGGTTGGTCTCCAAGGGGGCTCCTTCCAGCTCCAGTTCCAGCTCTCGCACACATTCTGGTTTCAGTGGCAAAAGCTGGGAGGAGGGACTGGTCATCCAAATCCGGTAACGGTGACCAGGGAGCTTGGATGCTCGCAGCTCCGTCAGCACATAGGCCTTATGAGGCCAAAGGGCTCGGTGCCACACCAGCTGGGCAGGGACCTGGCTTGTGCAGAAGCAGGCAACACGGCACGTGAGAGGTTTCCCGTGATGCTGCCCCTCTGCCAGGGTCCCTTCCCATCACAATGTGACCGCAAAGACCTGCTCCTCGAGAGCCTTCCCTTGCCTCTTCATCTTCCCTGTTCGCCAATTAAATCTTAAGCCACAGAACTCTCAGGATCTCTCCCCTCTCACAGGAAATGGCAAATAGTTCCTAATCCCTCCCCCAAGGCACAAACCGTCCCTACAACTTTCTCCAAAATGTATAAATATTCCTTTCAGAAAATTCTGCCCTTTCCCCATCCCACTCCAACATACAAACCAGCCATACAAACAACATTCACTTATTTAATCACTATGCACACGGTACATAAGTATCCAGTGTTGGGACAGATGTTAAGGGAAATATCGTAGACTTCTCTCATGTCCAACATATTTCAAACCACTGGGAAACACAGACACAAACCCAAGTAACAAGATGGAGCCATGTATGATCAAGTGGCAAAAACAATACACATCTGGTAAGGTTTCAGAGAAAGAAAAAGGTCAGGACGGGTTGGAATGATCAGGAAGGCCAAGTGAAAGAAGCTGAACTTGCCAGGGTCCTGAAGGCCATCTCTGCTTTGCTGAAGTAGAGAGGAGAGAGAAGCATGATTCAGGCAACAGGCAACAACACAGAAATGTTCAGAACTCAGAATGAGCAAGGCAGTGAAAACCCTGGCCAGGATGGAGGAGGAATATTCTTGGCAGTTGCCAGAGACAAGACGGAAGGGCCGAGATGAAGAAAAAAACCTGAAATAACATGCTGAAGGCTTTAAATCTTTCGGAAAAGGAGAGACATCCAAGTAGGAAAATAAAAATGAACGGCAGACGGTCTCACATGGAATGGAGAAAGGTGGTTGTTGAAGAAATTTAAGCAAAAGGAAAAAAGTTACATAGATGAGACCGTTAATAAATATAATGATCTTCTAGGGCATGTCCCTCCCAGAGCACGGCTGCCATGCTCAGGGGCTTCAAAACACACTGATGACTCTGGATACTTGAACTTCACAGTCCCCTAAGCTCGGCTTCACAGACCCCCATTTCTCTCTAAAACCAGCTGAGTACCACCAGTCAGCCCCTGGACGTCACAACTCATCGTAAGGTAAGGCTAAGACTCCACTTCAGCTTACTGCTTATGCAACACAGGTCGCTAATGATGGTCTGACCGAACACGCGAATGAACGACTGAACACCGGTGCTTCTGCTCTCCCCTGCCCCCCGGGCTCACTAGACTTCCTCTAGCCTCTTACTAAGACCTCCCAATATTGCAGCCACTTCTCCTTTATTCAGACGTTGAGGTCCTTCCCTTCCTCTGTCCAAATGCCAGGATCTGAATGCCTATCCCCTGAATCCTGCCCTTTTTACCCACACTTCACCCTTGAGTTTACAGCATCACAGCCCTCTCTTTCCTCCACTCTTCTTCTAAGGCAAAAACCCTACTGAGGAAGACAGACCCACACCACCCCAGGGCAAAACGCTGGCGCTAACCCTCTCCAGCTGTGCCTCGGTCACTGCTTAGCGATCTCTTATCCTCAACTGCCTGGCACAGCCGTTTACCCTGAACCTTTACTCCTCTCTTCAGAGTTCAGTCTTTCTAGACATGACCTCACTCCTCTATCATGGAGGAGATTCACTGGGATCATCTAGAGTGACAGTATTTCGCCAACGTGTCTCTTTAGCAGCCTGTAAACAAACCAAGATCACTCCTCCCCTGACCTCCCAGACTTATTCCAAAGCCCACCTCTGCACCCTCACAGTGCCTTGTGCATGTGCATGTCTCGACCCCAGCACTTACGACCCTGAACAGTAATCACTGACTCTCACTTATCCGGCTGAGAGCTTCCAGAGGACAAGAGCCATCATCTTACTCAATTTTGTGCCTCTGAAACGACCAAAGCCCCTAGCATACAGCACATACTCAATAAAGGGCCAATCTTGGTACAGGTGATACTCCAGTCCCAGACAGCCCTCCCTCTCTTCTAGGGATTCAAATCCTAGCCACCTTCAAGAACCAAATCGAGTCTAAACTCTCCCTCCTTAGGCTTCTCTCCACATAATAAACTCTAGCTAACCTGCTATAGCAGTTACAACTATACCACACACCTTGGAACTTACACACTGTTCTGTATTATTCTCTGCTTGTTTTACAAATCAGTATGATATAGAATCTACAATAAGATTATAAACTACCCAAAGGGCTTGGCCTATTTTAGTTGCCCTGCAGAAATTCAAGTGCATTTCAGAGCTTTCTCCCTCGAATGAGCCAATCCTACCATGCCCAGAATTTTTGAGTGCTCTAGGAGACTTAAAACATTCTAATGTAAACAATATACATAAGCTCCTCTTTAACCCAAGAGGAAGAAACAAGATTAGAAATTTGGGTGGTTTGTAAGCTTTTTTAGTTTCTTTATACTCTAATTACTGTTACTCCGGCTCATGATACACACAGATACAGGTAAGAATTCTCATAGTGCTAGTAAATTTCATAGTTTCCTTTTTCGATATGCATGTTAAAGAGCCCGTTCATCCTTTAATTGTTTTGAATGCTTCTGAAACGTTATTCAGATAATTGTATAAATCATATAACAATAATTAGTATAAAAATGAATGACTCTAAAATCATACCAGGGACTTCCCTGGTGGCGCAGCGGATAAGACTCCGCACTCCCAATGTAGGGAGCCCAGGTTCGATCCCTGGTCAGGGAACTAGATCCCACGTGCATGCCGCAACTAAGAGCTTGCATGCCACAACTAAGGAGCCCATGTGCTACAACTAAGGAGCTGGCAAGCCGCAACTAAAGAGCCCACCCTGCTGCAACTAAGACCTGGCACAACCAAATAAATAAATATTTTAAAAATAATAATAAAAAAAAATAAAATCGTACCAGTTGATGTAAAAAGACTCAACAATAAGTACCAAGTTTTACTAAAAGTACATGTATTTCATATTTTAATGGTGTTAAGATAAATACTTTCCTTGCTCATTCTTCTAATGCAGGGGAAAAACAAGTGATTCTGGCAGGTTTTCAAAATGGGACACATGATACAAAAGTTGTCTCTTCGAATGAGCTGCACAGCAGGGAAGCCTACTCCCCACCTCCTGTATGTTGCCCTGCAGAAATTCAAGTGCATTTCAGAGCTTGTATGTAGGGAAGGCGTCATTCACACTGTTCCCTCAACAGCACTGTTCCAGAAACAACTCTCCCCAGCTGTCCTCCTTTCCTACCTGGTTCCTCCTATGATGTTCTCTTTCCTATTAGGAGTTCGTACCCCCCCACACACCTCCACACCCCTGAATTGACCCTAATCCTCACCTGCACGATGACAGACACATGGCTGCCATCTGGGGATGATCCACCAAGAGACAGGATGAAGTAGGCTTTCTTTCGACTTTTCACCAGAGCGCTCAATCGAACCAGCTCCCCAGCAAGGTTTGGCTGCACATTTCTGTGCTTGCTTCTAAAAAAAGTAGAGAGAGAAGCCATTTTTATTTCTTTTTTTTCCCCCCCTACAAATGCCTTCCTTTCCACTATAATCTAGTAGTGATGTAAAATTTCCATAGCCCAAAGCCATTGTTCTAAAAACCTCCTTCAAACTCTACCTGCCCTTAGATAAGGCACACTTCCCTTGAAGAATCTGGCTCTTAACTTTCTGAGAGGCCCCACTGTTCCCCTGATTTGGAACATTCCATCTATATTACTCTCAATGCCTTTTTTTCCCTCCTTCCACTGACCCACCATCATCGTCCCAGTTTTACAGCGCTGCCTCCTCCCCTACACGGAAGAATTACCTGTGCCTGAGCAGGCGGGAAGCCATCTCTGGGTAGAGAACAGGGATGGGGGTGAGGGGGCCAGGACTGATGGTCAAGGGAAACACTGGCACAGGGGCACCCCAGAGCTCCAAGTGCCCTTCTCCTGAGGACTTCATTGCAGGAGGGAGGTAACTCCAGCTGGGAAACAGAAAGAGATGGCCCAACCAAGAAAGGTCCAGATCTATGAGCTAGAAAAGACCAAGGGCAAGGATTAATCAGGACCCTCGCATCCAGTCCACCCCCCACGCCATCTTTGTTCCCTCAGAGACTTAATTGTCTTGCTCCCTAGACACCATTCTTATTAGGATCTGAGGGATCTGACTGCCCCCTTCCTACTCACCTCACAGCCCAGGGTACCAGTGTTATCTCTTATATAGAGGCTTCCATTCCTGCACTCTTGTTCCAAGTCCCCTGATAGGTCTGTCAGTGTCCCTAAAAGTAACAGCCGTTCCCGGGGCAGGGGGACGCCATGTGGTCCAGCCTCTTTGGCCCAAGCCTGGTACGCAGTACTGCTCCAGGACAAGTGGCTGCAGCATGGGAGACGTTGGTGGGTCCTGAGGTCCTTTACTGAGACAAAGCTGCAGAGTGAAGGGAACAGAGGTTTTGTAAAGCTATGTTCAAGCCTAGGAATTGTATCCTCAACCCCAACAAATCCCCCAAGACCCCAAGGAAAGATCAATGGGGAACCTGGACTAAGAAAGTTTGATTGATTGAAAAAACTGGGAGCGAGGGCCTAAGAAAATGAGGATGGGGTCTGAGTCCAAACACTGGGTAGTACCTAGGGAAGGCAGGAAGCAAGTCTGTGTTGAATCATATCTTGAACAAGACAGTGCCACAGAGAGGACCCAGAGAAATGGAGTGGGAACGTAAGAGCAGCCTGAGGAGACGAGCATGTGGGGAGAACATTTCAGAGACAACACGAACTGCTCCCCTGACAGCATCTCAGCTCTCAGCTCCACAGAGAACTTCAGTGGGGACACTAAGGCACCTGCCCAATGGCTCAACCTCATTGGCCCCAGCCAGGTTTCCTTCCTAGTCTGTAGTGTCACAGTACTAGAGACTGGCTGGCAAGCTGAGGCTGAGGTGGGAGTTGATATCACAAGCTCCCAAATCTCAAGAGATGTTTGAGATCAACCATTCTTAAGCAAAGTGCCGCAACACTGCTGAGTCACTACCAATTGTGAGGTATATCACAGAGAATGTGAAACAAGTTAAATTATCAAAGTTGTGATAGATTCACATTTTTGTAATACCATTGTTACATTCCCATGGTTTTTTCACTCACTTCCATTCCCATGGTTTTTTCAGCGGAAAAGAAACAGGATAAGGTTACAAAATATGACAATTTATCCTCCTTGTTGCACTCATGAACATAAGCCACATGTGAGCGCTAAAGATTAGAAATGCTGTTCTAGACGGCCCACTCCCCTTCCACATCTGCCTCATTCTTCCCCGATGACTTCAGAGCAGATAAAAGGCAAAGACAGAAACTAACATCGTTGCACCCCTGCTATACACATACTGTACTGGGTCCATTCACGCTCAATACTGCATTGAATCTTCACCAAAAACCCCTGGAAACACACCAATGAGGAAATTTACAGAGGTTCAGGTACACAGTGGTGTAGGTGGCAAAGCCAGGTATGTCTCACTCAAAAGTCTTTTTGTCTTTCCTTACTTCTATAAAAGCCTAGGAAAAAACAACTGGAGGGAACTGTGCCTTTACCCTAGGCACCTTCAGGACAGAAAACAGTAAAGATAGGGGTCACTTTTCTCAGATTCTTCAGGGTTTGGGTCAGGAAACTGAAGGTGATAACCGCAGACCTTTTGCATGGGCCACTGCCCTCTAACTTTCAAGGCCACCATAGTACCTGGCACACAGCAGGCACTCAGTGAAGGGAAATGGAAAAATGAATGAATATTTATACCTGTCAAATAATTTTTACTCTATCCTCATCCACCATCTTCTACATATTGTGCTAGCTAGTCTACATTTATCCTGAAGAATAACAAGAAACTTAAACAGGTTCCAAGTTTTCTAAAAATGGCTGACTTACCACTTTTCAATTATTCTTTTTGGATTTTCAGTTATTATTGGGAAATAACAAAATAAATAAAGCTAAACAGATTTCTACCTTTTTTAAAAAAAAGAACAAACGGTGATATGTTTATTCACGTAACAGAATACCATACGGCAGTTAAAATAAATGACCTAGAGCTATCAATGTGAATAAATCTCAAAAGCATAATGTTAAGCACAAAAAAGCAAACTGCAGAGGATATACAAGGTATGGTACCATTTATACAAAGTCTAAAGGTATGTAAAACTACTGTATATTGCTTAGGGATAGATGCATGGATAGAAAAAAATATAAAGATATTCACAAGAATGATACACCCTCATACTCCAGAGAGTAGTTACTCCTATGAGGAGGTAAGCAGGTTTCTTTTTGCAGAACTTTTCAGAGCCTTTAACATGTCAATGGCCTCATGATTCTCCTAGGGAAGTTTATCTTATGCAATGTCTCTCAAACTTATTTGGCCATGGAACCCTTTTCCTGTAGTACTTTATTAACATTGCCTAGAACGGTTCAGGAACGGTAGTGTAGTGTTAAAAAGGACAAAAACAAAACAAAACAAAAAACACCTTCAGAAGACCTCAAACTCAGGTCTTCCAAAAACAACGATCTACCCTTGCTGAAGTCACGGTCTGTATCTTAGTTTCCTAATGCACAAAATGAAATAGTATCAGCCTCTCTCCCCACTTTGAGGGTTCTTTTTCCGTATCTTCTCGCGCCCCTCTCCTTGTCTCTAAACTTGACTTGAGCCAATTAAGGAGAACTATAAGAAAAGGAAAGCAGCTTGATGGAGAATGAGAAAGACTGGCAGAAGGGGTTTTGTTTAGACCACCTGTTCCTCCCCTTAAGTTTCTCCTCCCTCAACTCAAATGATAAGTCCTTCCTTTTCAATCCCAAATTTAACTTTCCTGGGAACCCCACTTCTCCTTACCTGTAGCTGAGGGGCAGTGTTAAACCCTGGTTCCTTCCCTGGGACAACCAGATAGTCTTCACACAGTCAATTACCAACTGAGTCAACTGGACATCAGGCTCCTTGCCAGGTGGACACAGGGTCTCTTCGATGAAGGCCTGGGCAGCCTCAAGCCAGGCTTGCTCCTGAGGAAAGTGAAGCGAGTTCAAACACCTTCCTGACCATTTTGCCCACCAAGGAAACTGGGGAAGAATAAAGGAATAGATTTTTTTTTTTTTTTTTTTTTTTTTTTTTAAATCAAGAGGGTGGACTTCCCTGGTGGCACAGTGGTTAAGAATCCACCTACAGATGCAGGTGACACGGGTTCGATCCCTGGTCCTGGAAGATCCACATGCCGCGGAGCAACTAAGCCTGTGCGCTACAACTACTGAGTCTGCGCTCTAGAGCCCGTGAACCACAACTACTGAGCCCGCGCACCGCAACTACTGAAGCCCGGGTGCCTAGAGCCCATGCTCTGCAATAAGAGAAGCCCCCACACTGCAGCAAAGAGTAGCCCCCGCTCGCCGCAACTAGAGAAAGCCTGCGTGCAACCACAAAGACCCAACGCAGCCAAAAAGAAAAAAAAAAAAAAAAAATCAAGCGGGAAAAAATGAAGATGTAAAGTAAAGCAGTTTAGAGCTTGAAGAAACCTTAGAAGTCTTAGTTTAGCCAATCAACTTAGACAACTGGCCATCCAGCTTTGGTCTTGCCTCTTTCTTTAACAAACCTGTACCAATCCTTAAAGTGCTCAATTAGAATATTCCTTGTGAACTCTTCTTTGAGCATCCCTGGCAGAATGCTGCTCCCTCCTTGGAGCTCCCACAGTACCTTGCACATGGAGCAATGACCACCAGATACAGTGGCAGCCCACCTTCTATGGGGTCTGATTCTAAACCCAGCAAGTTGAAAAACAAGACTGGTCTAAGGTCACCCTCAAAAAAAATCCTTTAAATTGCTCATAAGGAATAGTACATAACACTGTACAGTAATATGTATATGGAAATGGAAATGTGCCTAATAATAGACATTACACAAAAGGACATAAGCAGAGTATAATTTTTAATCATCCTCCTCTTTTTTTTGTGAAGTGTATACATCTGAGTGCCTATAAGCTAAATATATATGAGATACAACCCCACTGGAATTGTTTCCTGTTCTGTCTTTGTAGCTAAGATGTGGGCTTCCTAAGGAGGACAGGAACCATCTTTGCATATGTACCAGATTCTGGGGACATAGTTGCCTTTATATATAGATAACTCTAGGGGAGGGGGCCAGTCAGCCTACTCCTAGTGCTAAGCAGATTTATTCTAAAATTCCGACAGAGTTCAACAATACTTAATGACCTTTATCCTTCTTGATCCCCAGTGATAATTCAAAACCATTATAGCTCTATCCCTGTTCCTCCAATGCTCCTCCAGTCACTCCTCCACATCCAGTTAACCTTTAGCAGCTTGAAAACAGCTTGAAAAACCAGTGTTCAAGTTCCAGATGACTTCAGTGTCCTTGTGGATGGCCCTATCATTGACCTTCACCTTCACCCCACCTCAGTCAAACACTCTTGTTCATGGTCAGTGTTGTCAAAATCGGACCAGGTTAGCACTCAGAACTGCCCACCAACATCAGACTCCCACACTTTTTGCCTTCCTCTCTTGATCGTCTCTTTTACCTCCTATTCCTGAGGACCTGTCCATTGGCACACCGAATACTACTGTTTCTCAAAGTGGTACTGATGCCTCAGAATCACCAAAGTTCTGTTTAAAATGCAACTGAGTTTTAGGTGATCCCGTCTATTGACTCAGAATCCAGGAGTGGGTGGAGTGGGGGGAGTTAGCTCCAGAGTGTGTTTTGAACTTGGGTCTTGTGTAGGGAAAGGAAGAAGTGAAAGAGGACATCCACATTTCATGGCAGAACTATTCGGTTGAGGGTGCTATTTGCCAAGTTAGTGAACATTGGAAGAGGGGTGGATTTTCTGAAAAGCTCAGTGTTGGGCATATGTGGTGCCTGTAGATTGGCCAGATGGAGAATCTGGCAGGCAGATGGATATAACTAGAGCTCAGGAGAGAGATCACAGCCAAAGAAGAGATTTAGGAAAAATCAGCATCTATCACTGGCAGTTAAAGCCATGCAGTCAGTGGATGAGGTCGAAAAGAAAGTGTACAGTGTTCTCAAACTTCGGCCTATATCAGTATTAATCTGGGGAGCTTACTTAATTTAGATTCTATCTTCTATCTTTTTACTCTGTTTTCACCTCTGGAACCTCAACATTGCTGCCATGGTCGGGGTCACTACCATCTCTTACTACATTTAAACCACAGCGTTCTAACTGATACACTCTAGTCCAGGGGTCCCCAACCCCCGGGCCATGGACCGGTACCGGTCGGTGGCCTGTTAGGAACCAGGCAGCACAGGAGGAGGTGAGCAGCGGGAGGTGAGCAAGCGAAGCTTCATCTGTATTTACAGCCACTCCCCATCGCTCGCATTATCGGCTGAGCTCCGCCTCCTTTCAGAGCAGCGATGGCATTAGATTCTCATAGAAGCGAGAACCCTACTGTGACCTGCGCATGTGAGGGATCTAGGCTGTGCGCTCCTTATGAGAATCTAACGCCTGATGATCTGAGGTGGAGCTGAGGCAGTGACGCTAGCGCGGGGAGTAGCTGCAAAATCAAATTATCATTAGCAGAGAGGTTTGACCGCATAGAGACCATAATAAATCAATGTGCTTGAATTATCCCGAAACCATCCCCCCCCCGCCAAAAAAGAAACTGTCTTCCACGAAACCGGTTCCAGGTGCCAAAAAGGTTGCGGACCACCGCAGTCCACTCTCTACTCTGCTACCTCAGGAAACGAAAACAAAACTCATCCACTCTTTTGCTTAAAACCCTTCAATAACTCCCAATTATCCTCCGGTTGAAATCACTGCCTACCAAGACTTACGAGACTGTCACCTTTGACCCCTCCACCACCACCCAGCTGAACTTTTTGAGTTTTTCAAAGACACCTGCTCTGTCTCTTGCCTTTGAACATGTTTTTTGCCTCCGCCTTGAAACCTCTTTTAGCGTTTTCTTTTTTTTTTTTTCCTTGCTAACTCCTGCACGCACTTCGGGCCTCAGAAGCTTTTCCAGATTATCGGTTACCCCTTTCCCATACAGCTGCGTCAGGGGTCTCCCCCAGGAATCCACAGCCCCACAGTTAGCCGTCGTCTGCTCCTGGTTTCCCATTGGGCTTGAAGCCTAAAGAGTGGACAGAGGTGTATTTATGGTTCACAGCCGGCGCCACAGCCACGACGGAAGAAATGTAATCGCAGAACCAGTGAGAGGGGCGGGACGAAGAGCCTCACCCTCCCCCCTCGCCTGGGGACGAACAGCTAAGTCAGGGAGGCAAGGTGGAGCTTACAGGAGCAGAAAGAAAATTTGGGACAGGCAAGAAAAAAGGGACGAGGGACACAGAACAGCACTCACGGAGCCAGGACCCTCAGCCCGGAAGGCAGCCATGATGCTACAGTGACTCCACCCCCTGGAAAGCGCGCCGAGGCTCGAAGGCGGGCTGGTCCGTGACGTCATCGGCGGGCGCCCCCCTGGCTCCACCTCCGATTTCTCCCCGTTCAGCGTCAGGACCTCTCTGCTCCACTGTCACCTCTGTCTCCGACTCTGGCATTACGACTCTGGCACTTCGACTCTGGCACCCCCAACCTCTTCCCCAGTGATATCCTGTCTGGTATCCGTGGGGTGGGGGAGCTCAGGAGCTCAAACACAGCCATTCTGGCTGGTAATTCCTATGCATCTTTCCATCTCCCTGATTCTGCCAAGCAGAGAGAAGTGTTTCCTCCTTAACGCAGCACATCATTCATACTTGCTTTATGGCCTTAACTCATTGCTGTAATTGTTTAACTATTTTCCCCACTTGACTGTGAGTACCTAGAAGCTTTATTCTATTCTTCTTTGTATTTGGTGCCTAGAACAGTGCTTGTTGTTAAATAAGAACTTGATAAATTTTTGTGGATCTACTAATAAAAGCCTCTACTCTCCCTAATTTAGTCAACCAATCAATCAATCCATGGCTTAATAGGCAGTGGAGTGCACAGAATTCATGCAGCTATGTGTCAGGCACTGTTCTAGGCTTTGGGGATACAGCAGTGAACAAAGCAGATAAAAATCCCTGCTCCCATGGATGTTACATTCTAGAACATGGAGACTGACAGTTAAAAAAAAAAAAAAGGTAAAATGTGTAGAATGTTAATAATAGGTGCTATGGAATGCAGGGGGCAGTGTGGTGTGTCCCTTTTATATAAAGAAGGCCTTACTGAAAAGGTGACTTTATATTAAAGAATTGAAAGAGATGAAGGATTCATATGATGGGGATCAAAGAGAAAGAATGGACAGGTGAAACAACAAACACAAAGGCCCAGCGGTGGAAAGAAGTGAAAGAAGTCATTGAGGCTGGAGGGCAGGAGGGGAAATTAAAGACATAAAGTAAAAGAGAGGCATTTAATGCCATTGTACACTTATAGGAGCTTCAAATTGTTTTTGGAGCAAGATAGAATAAACATTGACTATAATATAGTAAGTATAAACACTTTAGACAATAAGAATGCTCTAGTCATAACAGGAAAATAAAGACTTTAATTCTACAAGTTATGGTATCCCCTAATTCAACTTCATTCAATGCAAGCTCTCTATTCTTTATTGCATGAACTAGTTATGCACTGTGGTGCTACGTTATTTATAAGGCAAATCTTTGTTTGCAGTTATTTCCCATTATTACATCAGAGATGTGTTCCTTCCCTTTTCTCCAAAACAACAGCAACGAGATTCCCCCAGAGAAGCTGAAACCTCTCCTACTCCACTCCAGCCACACTGGCTCCCTAATTAGAACACCAGTCAGAGCCTAGTCAAAATCCCAAACCTAATCATTCCTTTTGCATTCAATATTTCTCAACTCTGGAAGACCCCCCTGCCACCTTTTTGTTTTTGAATTTTATTTTGTTTATTTTTTTAAACAGCAGGTTCTTATTCGTTATCCATTTTATACATATTAGTGTATATATGTCAATCCCAATCTCCCAATTCATCACACCACCACCACCACCACCCGCCCCGCCACTTTCTCCCTTTGGTGTCCATACGTTTGTTCTCCACATCTGTGTCTCAATTTCTGCCCTGCAAACTGGTTCATCTGTACCATTTTTCTAGGTTCCATATATATGCTTTAATATACGATATTTGTTTTTCTCTTTCTGACTTACTTCACTCTGGATGACAGTCTCTGGATCCATCCATGTCTCTACAAATGACTCAATTTCGTTCCTTTTTATGGCTGAGTAATATTCCATTGTATATATGTACCACATCTTCTTTATCCATT
>NC_041227.1:89000565-89008415 GCF_002837175.3 Physeter macrocephalus | reverse complement strand
AATTTTTTGTTCTAGTTCTGTGAAAAATGCGGTTGGTGGTTTGATAGGGATTGCATTGAATCTGTAGATTGCTTTGGGTAGTATAGTCATTTTCACAATGTTGATTCTTCCAATCCAAGAACATGGTATATCTCTCCATCTGTTGGTATCATCTTTAATTTCTTTCATCAGTGTCTTATAGTTTTCTGCATACAGGTCTTTTGTCTCCCTAGGTAGGTTTATTCCTAGGTATTTTATTCTTTTTGTTGCAGTGGTAAATGGGAGTGTTTCCTTAATTTCTCTTTCAGATTTTTCATCATTAGTGTATATGAATGCAAGAGATTTCTGTGCATTTATTTTGTATCCTGCTACTTTACCAAATTCATTGATTAGCTCTAGTTTACCAAGTCCATGAAGGTGTGCCCTATATCCTGGGATTTACCTCTGCTAGTTCATAGGAGGGAGAGTTGAGTTTAGGCTACAGTGATCAGACTGTAAGTTGAACTGGATCCACCACCACCCTCGTTGGTGTGATTTAAATGTCAGGTTAGCAGCTTAATCTGGTGGCAGCATGCAGGTTCAAATGAGAGGGCCACAGGGTCTGTCAAAGAGTGGGGTAAGTATGGAGGATTGGGAGCTGTCACAGATCCAGTGATTTTGAATAAGCTACACTTGTTCAGGGGGCAGCGGGAGATATAGGACCCAAGTCAGGAAAAGGATCAGGGACAAACTGATGAATCTGGAAGTCACTTTTCTTGTTCCTACATGGTCAAGCCAGGACTGTCATGGCACTATGGAAAAATTATTTCAGGTCTCAGTACAATGAGGGTCTTTTACTTTGATGTCATCTTTCCATAAATTATTGTTTTTTATGTGTGCAGAGAGCATGTCCTAGGGGTCATTAACTTACTGAGCTCACTGGGCAGGATGTGGGTCTCATGCCACCAGGGTTTTATTGTTTTGGGGCATGTCTCATGCTTCTGTTGCATGGTTTGTTGCTAAGCAGACCTGCTTGGTTTTATGGTTAAGCAAACCTCTTTTCTTGAGTGATCATTAACCTACAGGGGTCTCCCATACTTTTTTCTTTACTTGCAATCCCCTAGTGGGATTAACTGTTTAATGATCTAATTTGTCCCTTTACTCTATCCTTAGCACAATCGTATATGTATACAGTATGAGAGTTTTTAAAATGTGCCAAAAAACAGTACAAAGCTGCTAAGTGTTTGAGTTACAAAACTAAGGAACGAGAGCATGGCAATGAGCCTCAGCTTCCACATCTGTAAAACAGGGTTTTTGTGAGGATGGACGAGATCATGTAAAGTACCTTAATGGGTGCTCGGTAAAGTCTTCCGATCATTATTATTGTCACCGTAACTAGCCAGAATACAGAAGTTAAAAACATATGCTTCCCCGACTTCCCTGGTGGTCCAGTGGTTAAGCCTTAGTGCTTCCAATGCAAGGGTCATGGGTTCGATCCCTGGTCGGGGAGGTTCCACATGGCGATCGGGGTGCGCCCTGCCCCCCCACAAAAAAATATATATATGCCTCCCACCGTGCTAAGAATTAAATAAATGAATTCATTCAGAAAAGATAAAAGTGAAAGAAAGAAAGCCAAGGGAGTAGGGGGAGGGAAACCGAGTCCTGGACAGGTAAGGGCTTCTCAGTCCCTTTCCCCGCATGCAAGGTCTCCGTCAGAGCTCAAGCTGGCTGCACGGATCTGACTGTATTTTCACAAAAGTTAATTGACCCCGCCGGGCAGGAGGGGACGGGGGCGTTCTCAGGCTTCGCCTCTTCCTGCGGCGCACGCGGATGACGTAGATGGGCGCGCCAGGATTCCAGGAGCTCAGGGACTGCAAGAACGGCTGCCACGTGCGTATGGTTACCGCGCGCAAACCCGGATGCCCCTGCATGCTTCACCCCGTAGCCACCCACCCAAAGCCTGATCCAAGCCGCTGCAGGATCCCCACCAAGCCGAGCTGCGCCCAGCGGGCGCCTGCGTGCCCGCGTTAGTGCAGGTGTCCATTCGCGTTTGTTGGACGCCTGGCAGGGGAGACCCCACGTAAACTCATGCCCTCTATGACAATTCATTCATTCAACCAAGAAAAAATCCGTTGATAGCCTGTTTTATGTCAAGTACCATGCTGGTCTTTGGGGAGACAGCCCTGATGTAGACAATCCTGTCTTTGTGCTCTTGGAGCTTCTGTTTCACTGGGAATAATAGACGAAAATCAGCTGGTATAATAAACAAAATGATTTCGGGTTGTGATAATTCCTGTGAAGGAATTATGGTATGGAGGACAACTGAGGCGCCTAACTTTAAAAAGGGTCATAAGGGGAATTCCCTGGCAGTGTAGTGGTTAGAACTCAGCGCTCTCACTACCGAGGGCCGGGTTCAATCCCTGGTTCGGGAAATAGGATCCCACAAGCCACGAAGCGCAGCCAAAGGAAAAAATAAATAAAAATAAATAAAGGGGGTCATAAGCATTGGGTGGGGGCCGCTGAGAAAGGGAGGAATCAAGATCTGGCAGGAACACTGGTTGCTGAAATGAGACCTGGCCTGGAACTTGTCAGTCTACAAGTTTGAGACTTTTTGGTTTTTAAGCCCCAGGTATCGTTCTAAGCCTTGGTAATCCGATGGAGGTAAAATTGCTACACAGTTCATGCCCTCATCGAGATTTTGTTCTAGTGGGGAAGGCAGAGCTAAAAATAAAATGTCAGATAGTGATAAATACTATATAGGAGATTAATGGCTACTTCAGAGCAGTTGGTCACGGAAGGCCTTTTCAAGGAGGTGAATTTTACCTGAAATCTAAATAACAAGAAAGAGCTAGCCATGCAAATAGCAGGGTGAGAAAAATGCCTTTCGGAACTGAGCTTGGCAAGTTAGAAAACAGTAATAGAAAAGAAGCCAGTGTGATTGGTGCATTGTAGGTGAGAAGGAGAGTGGTGTGAGATAGGGAATGGCCAGACAACATAAAGCAGGGTACTGAGTTGGAATGTTATACCGTGTGTGATGAGAAGCCATGATCTCATTTATGCTAACTTGTGGCGAGTGGACTGTGGTTGGGGCAGCGGTAGGATCAGGGGTCCTGGTCAGGAGGGCTACTGGTGCATTAGTCCAAGTGAGTCCTGGTACTGACTTGAACTGGAGTGATGGTAGCAGAGAGGAAAGGACGTGGACAGATTTGGGATACGTTTGGAAATGGATTCGCTGGCAGGTTGGGTATAGAGAGGGCTCAGGGAAAGAAAAATTAAGATCGACTCCAGTGTTTTTGGCTTGAGCAACAGATTGGATGATGGTGGTGTTAACCGAGATGGGGAAAATGGGGGGAACCGCAGGTCTGGAGAAGCGATACATCAAAATTTCTGTTTTGGCCAAAACAGGCTATCTGTGTTTATGAGACATGTATATGGCTATGTCACCTAAGCATTTGAATGTACTAGTCTGGAGTTTCAGGGAGAGTCAGAGTTGGATAAAGTTATGGAATCTGTTGGCAGGTAGTAACTCAAATCATGTGAAATTGCCATTTTGAGTCAAAAATAGTTGAATGCTGGCAGTTTCACTGGTTCAGTCTAATAGATTGTATTTAAAGCCACAGGTCTGGATGAAGTCTCTTAGGAAGAACATTTAGAGGGAAGAGAACGAAGGGCACAGTCTAGGGCAGCCACCATTTAGAGGTGAGGCAGAAGAGTGGAGCCAGCACAGGTGACTGAGAAGGAGCAACCAGAAGGGAGAGGGATATCAGGAGAGTGGTGTCAAGAAGCCAAGAGAGGAGGGTGTTTCAAGAAGTAGAGAATGAGTAAGTCAAACGCTGCTGAGAGGTCGAATAAGGTAAGAAGTTGAGTGACCTCTAGACTGGCAACGGTGCAGTCTTTGGTGACCTTGACAGAATAGTCAAAGTCAGCCTTGAGTAAGTTAGATTTGAGATGCCTATGAGTTGTCCAAGTGAAGAAGGGAGGCAATGAGCTTCCTTTCCTCCCACTTCCTTGGGAAGAGGCTGTGTACACCTGGGAGACCTTTGTGCGTGCGTGTGTGTGTGTGTGTGTGTGTGTGTGTGTGTGTGTGTGTGAGAGAGGGAGCGGGGAGAGGGAGAGAGAGAGCGAGAGAGAGTAAGAGAGAGCAAGCGAGAGAGAGAGAGATCAGAGCTGAATGAATGGTGCAGATCAGAAGCCCTCAGCTCTGCTAGGACAGAGGTGTCCCTGAGCACTGGAGCAGTGAAGAAGGCCTCCCAGAGTTCGTGAGACCTGTACTCACCTTGACAAATGGGAAAGCTTTGGACAGGATAGGGATAGGCCTAGGCATTCTAGGATGGGGCAAAGGAATGGCGAGGAGGCTAGGCAGGGTTTAGTGAGTAAAGCCAGGGTCCTGCTGAGAAGCACTGGAATCAGAAGTTGAAAAGTAGTTGGGGAATAGATGTGGAGAGCCTTTGGCTGTCAGGCTAAAGTCTTTGGATTTACCTTGAGCAGGGAGATCATAGTTTGAAACAGTGAAGTAGAGGAACTATCATTTGACTTCACTGGCCAGCCCCGTCCAGCTCATCCTTCAGGTTTACGCTTAGATGCCATTTCCCTTAGGAAGTCTTTCCCACTCCTAAAGTGCTAGGTTGGTACCCACAGTCCTGTGGCCTTGACCACACTGGACGGGAAATGTCTGGATACATTTATGCCTCAGTGCCCCCACTGCTTTCCCCCACCACATCCCTAATGCTTCCAAAGCCTCAGCTGTCCTTGAAACTTGAAATCAGTTCAACAGATAGGCTCTAGTGAATGTTATTTTTTTCTAACTCATCTCGCCAGCAAAGGACACCTACAGAGATGTCCCCAGTCCTTCACTTCTATGTCCGTCCCTCTGGCCACGAGAGGGCGGCCTCTGAATATACTCAAAGGAAGCTGCAAGGGGAACTGCCAGAGCTGCAGGGTATCAAGACCGAGCTGTGCTACAATGTGAACTGGACAGGTTGGGCCACTTACTGGATTCTTTGGGAGAGGTACCAAGTGCCAGGGGCAGTGTCTCAAGGTGTCCTTGCCCTGTCTCCCCGCAGCTGAGTCCTCCCCGAGCGCCGAGCAGATGAGGAAGCTGACGTGGCTGTTTGGCTGCCCCTTGCTACTGGACGATGTCGCTCAGGAGTCCTGGCTCCTTCCCGGCTCCACTGACCTGCTGCTGGAGGTCGGGCCCAGGCAGGTGTCTCAGCCTCGGGTAGCTCGTTCCATGGTCCAGAGCCCGTCAGCCTTTCCAAACACACTGCCCCGCCTTCCACTTTCATTCCTCTTCCTCCTCTTGTGGTCCTTGGGAGACTTGTTTTCCCTTCATCCTACTCCCCGCCTAGAAAGCTGTGCACGTGCTTTCCCCATGTGGGAAGATACCTTTGAAGACTGAGCCAGCTGCCAGGCATGTTCTGGAAATATAACACGTTGTATTCTGAGAAGTTGAAATTGAAGCATTTTGTTGCTACAAGAACAGTTACGGTTTGATTTGAATGACCTTTGATGCCCACCAGGGCATCTGATGCTCAGACCTTGGGGCCCAGGTCTGAGGCTGGAGGCCAGTGGTGTGGGCAGGTGCAGGGGGCGGTGGTAAGTAGAGGTGGGAGAGTGCCTGGACAGCAGCGGGCAGGATCCACCTTCTCAGCTGGGGCTCTAACCATCTGGTCCTAACCAATCCACAGGCTGAACTTCTCCACACCAACGTCCAGCAACATCGTGTCAGTGTGCCAGGCTGCGGGGCTGTGGGCTGTGGACCGCGTGGAGCCGACCCGGCGCTACCTGCTCTCGGTGAGGTAGTAGGCAGCCAGGTGGGGATCAGGAGGAGGAAGTGGAAGAGATTGGGTCCTAAACTCTAAGGAAATGATGAGAAGCAGGGGGAGGAGTTCCTGGTTTGACGCCTGCGCGGTTTGCAGGTTGTTCACTGCCTGAGACCACCTGGCCAAGGAGTGAATAGGACAGAAACCCAGCCTGTGCTCCCCTTACTAATCTGTGCATGCTGACAGGGACTCATGCCTGGAAGGAGGCTCTTTTTCTAATCTGAACAAAGGGGCCAGAGAGGCTAGCAGTGGGCTGGTCCTGTGTGGCTTGGAGGACGAAGGTGGACCATTTTGTCCATTCTTCAACCCTGCACCCCTCGCCTTCTGTGTGCGTCTCCACCCCTAGTTTGCCCACCCGCCTTCGGCTGAGCTGGAGGCCATCGCCCTGGCTACCCTGCATGACCGGATGACGGAGCAGCACTTCCCCTGTCCCATCCAGAGCTTCTCCCTGGGGTGCATCCCAGCACCCCTCGGCGGCCCAATTGACATACTGGCCGAAGGCCGGTCTGCCCTGGAGAAAGCCAACCAGGAGCTAGGTGAGCAGGGGTCCCTGGAGGAAGGCCCAGGCCAGGCTGGTAGGGGTGCTGAGTCCCCCGGTCAGCTCTTCTGGTGGTTGTCTCCTAGGTCTGGCCCTAGACTCCTGGGACCTGGATTTCTACACCAAGCGCTTCCAGGAGCTGCAGCGGAACCCCAGCACTGTGGAGGCCTTCGACTTGGCCCAGTCCAATAGGTGGGGAGGAATGGGGACATTCTGATGTCTGAGCCCGTGGAGGTTGGAAGGGAAGACCACTGGGACTCTCCATGGCTCTCTCTTGGCCTAGGGGCCTCCCTGAGTCTGTTTGAGTACCTGGGTTCCCCATCCATCCAGTAGTCTGAATTCACATCTTGGTTTTATCTTCACTCTGGATCTGGACCATCCACAATGACAGACTGTTGGAAGCTTATGACTTCTGGAATCTATTTTGACCTGTGGCCGTAACTCTGCCGTTTGTGCTGATGAGAAGACATGGCAAGGCCTGAGAAATGACCCATGTTTCCACCCCGACTTCCCCTCCCCACGTCACCCCCTGCAGTGAGCACAGCCGACACTGGTTCTTCAAGGGCCGACTCCACATGGATGGGCAGGAGCTGGCACACTCGCTGTTTGAGTCCATCATGAGCACCCAGGCATCCTCTCACCCCAACAACGTCCTCAAGTTCTGTGACAACAGCAGGTGGGCTGTGCCCTCAGCTGGGGTGACCTCAGACCCAGGGAATGGGAGGCCCCAGGCTCCGGTGGGGTAAGTGCAGATCCCAGGAAGGAAGTGAGACTCAGAACGGATGTGTCCACAGTGCAATCCAGGGGAAGGAAGTCCAATTCCTGCGTCCCGAGGACCCGTCACGGCCAAGCCGCTTCCGGCAACGTCAGGGGCTGAGACATGTCGTCTTCACAGCAGAGACCCACAACTTCCCCACAGGTGAGATGAGTCTCCAGGAGGGATAGGCAGGGTCAGAGTATAGGGTAGGCAAAGGCCCCAGGCCCACCTGGGGCCCAGCAGGTTGGCTGCGTGTCCTTATTTTCAGTGGGGTGGTCAGAGGTGGAGTTTGCTTTTTCAGTACCCATACCCTGCCTCTCTCTTCACAGGAGTAGCCCCCTTCAGCGGTGCGACCACTGGCACAGGGGGCCGGATCCGAGATGTCCAGTGCACAGGCCGCGGGGCCCACGTGGTGGCTGGCACTGCTGGCTATTGCTTCGGAAACCTGCACATCCCAGGTCCCGTCTCTTTCCTCTCTACCCATCTCCCCTTCCAGAACCCCTGTCCTGGCAGGCACTGGACACTGTTATCTCTTAGGTCAAAGGGTCATCATGGGTACCTTTTCCTGGGAGGGAGGGCTCTAGAGTAGCTGGCCTTTCGCCAACCATGGTTGTGAGGACAGTAGGCCAAGGAAGACCCAGATCTGGCCTTTGCAGAACCACAATTTTCTTTATAAACTAGTATCTACTCAGCCATAAAGAACTGTGGTACTGGGTTGGACTTATGGCCATCAACTGCCCCCAAAATCCAATTTCTTTTTTTTTTTTTTTTTTTT
>NC_041227.1:88988673-89000207 GCF_002837175.3 Physeter macrocephalus | reverse complement strand
CCCGTGGGATCCTCCCGGACCGGGGCACGAACCCGTGTCCCCTGCATCGGCAGGCGGACTCTCAACCACTGCGCCACCAGGGAAGCCCAGATGTGGACTATTTTTAAAGTCTCTATTGAATTTGTTTATTGCTTCTGCTTTTATGCTTTGGTTTTCTGACTGCAAGGCACGCGGGATCCTAGCTCCCCGACCAGGGATCGAACCCACACCCTCCCTCCCCGCGCCCCCCCCACCCCCCGCCGAATTGGAAGGGGAAATCTTAACCACTGGACAGCCAGGGAAGTCCCAAAATCCAATTTCTTGGAAAGTGTTAAGAACTCTGATCCCAAGAGTCAGACTCTTCCTGAAGGGCCCTGACTCCTCCATCTTCCATCTTTACAGTCCACCCATCTTTCTCCTTCCTGCCCAGGTTACAATATGCCCTGGGAGGATCCAAGCTTCCAATATCCTGGGAACTTTGCCCGACCCCTGGAGATTGCCATCGAGGCCAGTAATGGGGCTTCTGACTACGGCAACAAGTTTGGAGAACCAGTTCTGGCTGGTGAGCCTTGGGGGGGGCATGGGGGATAACAGTCCCAGAGGCGGGGTGGGGTGAGGTGTGTGACCCAGTGAGCGCTGAGGAGCCTGGCTGACTAGACCCTGTCCCCTGTCCCTGCGCCGTCCACGCTCCAGGCTTTGCCCGTTCCTTGGGCCTCCAGCTCCCAGATGGCCAGCGGCGTGAGTGGATCAAGCCCATCATGTTTAGTGGAGGCATTGGGTCCATGGAAGATGAGCATGTGAGCAAGGAGCCCCCAGAGCCAGGTAAGAGCCCGCCACCTCTCCACCAGGTCCAGCCAGCTTTCTCCCCAGCACGTGGCAGCCGCAGGAGTGGAATTTAGAGGAACTTCAGTGGTTTGTTTTTTATCTCCCAGCTCATGTCTCCTCTCCCCAGTACAGGCTTTCAAGGCAGTGCAGGGCTTTATGCCAGTGGGGCAGGCTCAGTCTATGTGGCCTGTTTCTTCCCGGGTTGACTTCTGCATGGCAGGGGCCCACCCTGCTAAGTCAAGGCAGCCAGTGTTTATCCAGGGCCTGTTTTTATCTGCAAGCTCAGTTCAATCGGTCGACATTTACTGAGCGCCCATCGGGTGCTGGGCACCATGCTAGGACCTGTGGTGGAATCAAGATAAAGGCCAGGTACCATTTATTGAATGCATGACCCGTCACATGGCTCAGAATTTAAAAAGCAAAGAAAGGTTATACAGTGGACACTCTCCTTCCCCTGACCTTCAGCCACCCAGTTTCCCTCCCTAGCGATAACCAATGTTAATTGTTTACTTTTGTACCCTACCAGAGGTTTTTCCTGCATACATAAACAGACCCATGTGTATATTTGCCCCCCCTTTTTTAAACAAATAGCATATGTGCACACCTTTTTTTTCTTTTTGGCCTCGCTGCGCAGCTTATGGGATTTTAGTTCCCCGACCAGGGATCGAACCCGGGGCCCCAGCAGTGAGAGCGCCGAGTCCTAACCACTGGACCGCCAGGGAATTCCCCACCTATGTTTTTAATAACCATTTTATTAAGATGTAATTCATGTAACATAAAGTTTACCCTTTTAAAGTGTACAAGTCAGTGGTTTTAGTATATTCACAAAGTTGTGCATCAATCACCACTAATTCCAGAACATTTTCATCATCCAAGAAACCCTGCACCCATGAGCAGTCACTCCCCATGCCCCCTTCCCCGGCCTCTGGAAACCAATAATCTACTTTCTGTCTCGATGAATTTCCCTGTTATAAATGTTGTGTTTGGCATCTTTCACTTTGCGTGATGTCTTAAAGGTTCATCCATATTACAGTATGTATCAGTACTTCATTCCTTTTTATGGCTGAATAATATTCCATCATGTTGCTATATCATTTTGTCTCTCCATTCATCAGTTGGTAGACATTTGGGTTGTTTCTGCTTTTCGGCTATTATGAATCATGCTGCTATAAACATTTTATTTATTTATTTATTTATTTATTTTTGCCTGCATTGGGTCTTCGTTGCTGCGCGCGGGCTTTCTCTAGTTGCGGCGAGCGGGGGCTACTCTTTGTTGCGGTGCGCGGGCTTCTCATCGCAGTGGCTTCTCTTGCTGCGGAGCACGGGCTCTGAGTGCATGGGCTTCAGTAGTTGTGGCTCGCTGGCTCTAGAGCCCAGGCTCAGTAGTTGCGGTGCACGGGCTTAGTTGCTCCGAGGCATGTGGGATCTTCCCGGACCAGGGCTCCTGCATTGGCAGGCGGATTCTTAACCACTGCTCCACCAGGGAAGTCCTGCTATAAACATTTGTGTACAAGTTTTCCTATGTACTTATGTTCTGAATTCTCTTGGGTAGGTAACTAGGAGTGGACTTGCTAGGTCACATGATAACTGTACTCAGTCTTTGAAAAAACTACCAGACTGTTTTCCAAAGCAGCTGCACCATTTTACATTCCCCTCAGCAGTGTGTGAAGGTTCTGATTTCTCCAGATCCTTGCCAACACTTATCTGTCTCTTTGATTATAGCCATCATAGTGGATGTGAAGTAGTATCTTATGGTGGTTTGGATTTGCATTTCCCTAATGACTCGGATGTTAAGCATCTTTTCCTATGTTTCTTGGCTATCTGTATACCTTCCTTGGAGAAATATCTATTCATGTCCTTTGCCCATTTTTAGATTGGGTTGTCTTTTTTTTTTGGAGTTTAAGTTAGAGTTCTTTGCATATTCTGGACACTAGCCCCTTATCTGATAGGTAGATGATCTGCAAATATTTTCTTCCATTCTGTGGGTTGTCTTTTTACCTTCTTCATGGTGTCCCCTGAAGCACAAATGTTTTTAATTTTGGTAAAGTATAATTTATCTATATATTTTTTCTTTGTGGCTTCTGGCTTATAGTGTCATGACTAAGAAACCACTGCCTAAGCCAGGGTCACCAAGATTGACTCATATATTCTCTTGTAATACTTTTATAGCTTTTAGCTTTTACATTTAGGTCTCTGATACATTTTGAATTTTTGTATATGGTATGAAGTAGGGATCCAACTTCCTTCTTCTTTTTTTTTTTTTGCGGTACGCGGGCCTCTCACTGCTGTGGCCTTTCCAGCTGCGGAGCACAGGCTCCGGATGCACAGGCTCAGCGGCCATGGCCCACGAGCCCAGCCACTCCGCGGCATGCAGGATCCTCCCAGACCGGGGCACGAACCCGTGTCCCCTGCATCGGCAGGCGGATTCTCAACCACTGCGCCACCAGGGAAGCCCCAACTTCCTTCTTTCACATGTGGATATCCAGTTGTTCTAACAATCCTTTTTGAAAAAAACTGTTCTTACCCCCATTGAATTGTCTTGGGACTCTTGCCAAAAATCAGTTGGCTATAAATGTTTGGGCTCATTTATGGACTCACAGTTCTATCCCAATGACCTATCTATCTACCTGTGTCCTTCTGCTAGTAACACACTGTCTTGATTACTGTAGCTCTGCAGTAAGTTTAAAAGCAGAAAGTATGAGTCCTTCAATTTTGTTCTTCTTTTTCAAGATTGTTTTGGCTTTGTTCTAGGTCCCTCGAATTTCCATATAAATTGTAGGATCAGCTGGTCAGTTTCTTTGAAAAAGGTGGCTGATTGTGTTGACTGCAGTTCGCTTTGGGGAGTATTGCCATTGTAACAATATTAAGTCTTCCGATCTATAAGCATGAGATCTCTTTCAATTTATTTAGGCCTCCTAAGATATTTCATGATTTTCAGTGTGTAAGTCTTAAGTATTTTATTCTTGTTGATGCTGTTCTAAGTGGGTAGGCATACTTCTGCACCTTGCTTTTTTTCAGCTTAGCAATATACTTGGAGATCATTTCATACTGATGAGATCAGATTACTTCATTATATTCATGTGTAACTCTCTTTTTCGGGGGCAGTCCCTGGCGGCCCAGTGGTTAGGGCTCCGTGCTTTCCCTGCTGAGGGCTTGGATTCAATCTCTGACTGGGGAACTAAGATCCTGCAAGCCGCGCGGCATAGCCAAAAAAAAAAAATTCTCTGTTTCGGTGGCTTAGTTTTTCATTATATGGCTTATATCGTAATTTATTTAACCAGTTCTCCGTTGTTAGCATTTAGATTATTTCTTGTCTTTGGTAATACAAATAATGCTGCAGTGTTTAATTTTGTACGTAGGTGTTTTGTACCCGTGCGAATAAACCTGGAGGGTAGATTCCTCAAAGTGTATTTACCCAATCAAAGAATTTTTTTTTTTTCCAATCAAAGAATTTTGATTGCTCTCCTCTAATACCGGCTTCCCTTTATCCTCACACTGCTTCGTTCTCACACGTCTGGTCACTTCCCGGGTGTTCTGATTCTGCCCTCCTTCCTCGCAGGCATGGACGTTGTGAAGGTTGGGGGTCCTGTCTACAGGATTGGAGTTGGGGGCGGAGCTGCTTCGTCCGTGCAGGCAAGTGCCAATAGCTCAGGTGCCAACTCCATGACATCTCTGGGCCCCATGCATGGGGGGGATGTGAGCTCCCAGCCCCCCTGAGCTGAGATGTGCCATCTGTCCTCCCAGGTGCAGGGAGACAACGCCAGCGACCTGGACTTTGGGGCCGTGCAGCGGGGAGACCCGGAGATGGAACAGAAGATGAACCGTGTGATCCGGGCTTGCGTGGAGGCCCCCGGGGGAAACCCCATCTGCAGCCTTCATGACCAGGGCGCCGGTGGCAATGGTGAGAGGAGGGGTTGGGACGGAGGACCAGGCCTACCTGGTCTCCTGCCAGGTTCAGTTTGGGGAGAGGTATCGCGGATCTGCAACCAACCGGCTAGCTCTGGGCCCCACTCTGCACCCACTACACGTTCTGGACAGGCTCAGGGTTAGTTGCTGGAGAGGGTGCAGTAGCGGTTCAGACAGGGATGCACAGAATTAGGGGCTCCTTTGGAGGCTGGGAACGGCCTTTTGTTTGCCCGGTGCTGACCAGGGCCAGATGAGAGTCTCTCCCGGAAACCCTCTCACCAGGCAACGTCCTGAAGGAGCTGACTGACCCAGCCGGAGCCGTCATTTATACCAGCCGCTTCCAGGTGGGTCTCCTCCCTGAAGTCTGATTGTCTCCCTGCCCCTGCCAGTCCCACCCATCTTTCCCCCACTCCCAGCAAGAACATGAGACTTGCGAGCGCCCGCTGACCCTTCCCTTTCGTCCTGCCCCATGGATGTGCAGCTCGGGGACCCGACCCTGAACGCCCTGGAAATCTGGGGGGCCGAGTACCAGGAGTCAAATGCACTTCTGCTGAGGCCCTCCGACCGGGACTTCCTGAGTCGTGTCAGCGCCCGGGAACGCTGCCCAGCTTGCTCTGTGGGCACCATCACGGGAGACAGGAGGGTGAGTTGGCTCAGGGAGTCGGTAACAGATGCTGTGCGTAGGCCTGAGCTGCCTAGGAGGGAGAGTGTCTCAGGAAAGAGACGAGAGCACGGGCGCCGTGGGGACCAGCGTGGGGCCGGGGGCTCAGCAGGAGAAGCCAAGTGGGGTGGACAGAGCACCTCTGCCCGGCTTTCCAGAAGTGTCTATTCCCTGCTGGTGGTCACAGTCTCGTTCTCTCTGGGCGGTGTCCCTGTGGTCTACAGATAGTGCTGGTGGATGATCGGGAGTGTCCTATGGGAAGGGATGGCCAGGGGGATGCCCCCCCAACACCTCCCCCGACCCCTGTGGACCTGGATCTGGACTGGGTGCTGGGCAAGATGCCCCGAAAGGTATGTGGGGGGCGGGAGGTTTCTCCTTCTCTGGCCCAGCCCTTCAGACCATCGTCTGCCCTACACGTGCTTTGTCACCTGTGTGCCCAGCGCCTCCCCAGGCGCTCACACCGCTCTTGCCACCTGTGTTGCAGGAGTTCTTCCTCCAGAGGAGTGTCCCCGTGCTGCGGCCCCTGGCCTTGCCCCCAGGGCTGAGCGTGCGCCAGGCCCTGGCACGGGTCCTCAGGCTGCCTGCGGTGGCCAGCAAGCGCTACCTCACCAGCAAGGTCCGCCCCGCACCCTTGCTCTGCCCCCCTCAGCCCTCTGCGCCCTTCCCTCTGTTCGCCCAGCCCAGGGGTGGCTGTGGGAGCCCACCGGGCCCGGGGGGCACATGGCAGGGGCAGGGCAGCTACCCCGAAGGCCTGAGCCCCTGCTGTCCACCCCGAGTCTTGTTGTGTTCAGGGTGAGCCAGGCCTCCTTCCACCCCCTTGTCCCTGTCCCTTGGCCTCTTGCCAACTCCACCTGGTTCCGCAGGTGGACCGTTCCGTGGGCGGTCTGGTGGCACAGCAGCAGTGTGTGGGACCCCTGCAGACCCCTCTGGCAGACGTGGCGGTGGTGGCACTGAGTCACCAGGAGCTCGTAGGGGCTGCCACAGCCCTGGGAGAGCAGCCAGTCAAGAGCCTGCTGGACCCCAAGGTTGCTGCCCGGCTGGCCGTGGCCGAAGCCCTCACCAACCTGGTGTTTGCTCTGGTCACCGACCTCCGGGTGAGTCCCCTGCAGCTTCTGCCCTGGAGCCCCAGGCCTCTGGGACGCAGACGCAACCACCGCCTGCTCACCCCTCTGTCCCCAGCCTCTCCACACCACCCTCCCTCCCTGACGCGAGTCTCTGCCGCTTCCCAGGACGTGAAATGCAGCGGAAACTGGATGTGGGCGGCCAAGCTCCAGGGGGAGGGCGCGGCTCTGGCCGACGCCTGTGGGGCTGTGGTGGCCGTGATGGCGGCCCTGGGTGTGGCAGTGGACGGTGGCAAGGACTCCCTCAGCATGGCCGCCCGGGTTGGCGCTGAGACCGTGCGGGCTCCTGGTGAGCTCTGGGCGCCCGAGGGCGAGGCGCGGGTCTGTGGGCCGGGCTGCGCCTCACTCTCCACTCCTTGTTCCGCAGGGTCGCTGGTCATCTCAGCCTATGCTGTCTGTCCAGACATTGCAGCCACTGTGACCCCAGACCTCAAGTGTCCCGGAGGGAGAGGTATGGGTTCTTGCCTCTCCTCGGTGCACTGTGGCTTCACAGCCTGGTCCTTTGTTTGGGGTCTGCTTCGTGAGTGCTGGGCCCCCTCGTTCAGCACTGGGGCCGTGGTGCCTTCTGGGGCTGGTGGTCTGGGTGTCTCACCACATCCTGGGAACTTCAGTGAGCATGGCGGGAGGGGTTCTCCCGAGCCACCCATCTCCCCTCACCCCGTCCCTGTGTCCCCAGGCCACCTGCTCTACGTGCCTCTGAGTCCTGGGCAGCATCGGCTCGGGGGTACAGCTCTGGCCCAGTGCTTCTCCCAGCTCGGCGAGCAGCCTCCCGACCTGGACATTCCCGAGAACTTGGTGCGAGCCTTCGGCATCACCCAGGGGCTGCTGAAAGGTGAGTGAGGCCCCGGAGGAGACGGTGCCTGTGGCTGCCACGGGGCAGGCACCGACCAGCTGAGCGTGTGAGGGTGGGCCAAGAGGGATCCGACGCCCTTCCCTCTGGTCCTCTGAGTGAGCCCACACTCTCGCCCCCGCCCTCTCCCGACTGTCCAGGAGGGGGCGGGGCCGCCAGGTTTGGGTCCCAAGGCTGCTGAGCATTTTATTCCTTCCTCCAGACCGCCTCCTCTGCTCAGGCCACGATGTCAGCGACGGAGGTCTCATCACCTGCCTGCTAGAGATGGCCTTTGCTGGGAATTGTGGGATAGAGGTGGCCGTCCCTGCCCCTGGGGTCAACGGTGAGGAGCCTGAGGTCTAGATTCCAGCCTGGGCTGCCTGCCCCATCCTGCGGACCCCATGTCCTATTAAAGGGTGGAGTGTCCCCAACTCCTTTTCCCCTGAGTCCCTTGCTGTCTTTTCTGACCACTGAGCCAGGTGGCACCTCTGAAACCTCCTGCAGACCCTGAGGCCACATCCTTGGTCCTGCTTTCCCAGGCCTCACCCCATCCCTGACCCCTGCCTTCGTTCCTTTAGCCATAGCCACCTGACTCCACCTCTGAGTCCCTGGCAATACCCTAGTCACCTTGACCCCTCTGTTACTCTCCCAGTGCTGCCTGTACTGTTCGCTGAGGAGCCAGGCTTGGTGCTGGAGGTGCAAGAGCCAGACCTGGCCCAAGTGCTGACACGTTACCGGGAGGCTGGCCTCCACTGCCTGGAGCTGGGCCGCACGGGCAACGCCGGGCCCCACGCCATGGTGAGGAAGTGAGGAATGGCAGGCCTGCAGCAGGAAGGTCGTGGTTTGCCTCTGCCAGCCTTGGAGGGGGCCCAACGTGGACATCTTTGCTCTCAGCCCCTGAAAGATCTGCCCCCCTCTCTAGGTCCGGGTATCAGTGAACGGGGCTGTCGTTCTGGAGGAGCCCGTTGGGCAGCTACGAGCCCTCTGGGAGGAGACCAGTTTCCAGCTGGATCGGCTGCAGGCAGAGCCCCACTGTGTGGCCCAGGAAGAAGTGGGGCTGAGGGAGCGGACGGGGCCCACCTACTGCCTGCCGCCCACCTTTCCCAAAGCTTCCGTGCCTCATGAGCCTGGTGAGGGAATGTGTGCAGTGGCTTGGCTGCCCGGGCACTTTGGGGAGGAGCCGAAGGCTTGGATGCGGGGGCCTGCCCTGGACAAGGCGTCTGGGGGGCTGGGGTGGGGAAGTAACCCTCTGGCACAAGGACACTCCTTCTCCCCCCAGGTGGTCCCACCCCCCGAGTTGCCATCTTTCGAGAAGAAGGCAGTAACGGAGACCGGGAGATGGCTGATGCCTTCCACTTGGCTGGGTTTGAGGTGAGCAGGTTGCCTGGCAGAGCCGGGGCTGGGCTTTGGGCCATGGGCCCTCTGACACTTGCCCTCCCCCTCCTGCCAGGTGTGGGACGTGACCATGCAGGACCTCTGCTCTGGAGCAGTCAGGCTGGACATGTTCCAAGGCATGGCCTTCGTGGGCGGCTTCAGCTACGCGGACGTCCTGGGCTCTGCCAAAGGTGGGTGTGCGGCCCTGCCCGCTCGCTCCCCGCACGTTCCTGAAGAGCTGCCTTAGCCCCCTTCTCCCTTGACTGAGAACTGGCCTCTCGCCTCCATGAGGCTGGCCGGGGGAGCGTGAGCGAATGCATTCATTCTGGGCCAGCCGCCAGCAGGCCTGCAGGTAGCTTTTTTTTCATTCATTCATTCATTCATTCATTCATTGACTGCGTTGAGTCTTCGTTGCTGCGCGCGGGCTTTCTCTAGTTGAAGCGAACGGGGGCTACTCTTCATTGCATCGCGCAGGCTTCTCGTTGTGGTGGCTTCTCTTGTTGTGGAGCACGGGCTCTAGGCACACGGGCTCAGTAATTGTGGCTCGCGGGCTCTAGAGCGCAGGCTCAGTAGTTGTGGCGCGCGGGCTTAGTTGCTCCGCGGCATGTGGGATCCTCCCGGACCAGGGCTCGAACCCGTGTGCCCTGCGTTGGCAGGCAGATTCTTAACCACTGCGCCACCAGGGAAGCCCCCTGCAGGTAGCTTGTGAGGCAGGTGGGCTGGGTGGTGCCGTGCCAACCCCAGGGGCATGTGCCCTGTCAGAAGCGGCAGCTGCTACTCAGCTCCAGCAGGTTGTCCTGTCGGAAGGCAGGCTCGGCACAGCCAGATCTTTCTGTTTTTCAAGACAAGCCAGAAATCCTGATTAAATGTTAGGCAACTGAATAAAAAGTTTTGAAAATGCTCTGCTGCCTAAGCAGAAAACTCGTCATGGGCCGTCTCAGGCCCAGGAGTTGGCAACATCTGTTTCAAGCCGTTAAACCTTTTTTCCCCTGGCGTTTGCCCTGAACTCTGCAAAGGGGGGAGTCCTGGGCGAGTGTAATGGGGCATGCTGGGATGGAAAGGCGACGGTCCCCCCTCATTCCGGCGCTCACCCCAGCCTCCTGTTCCCTCCTAGGGTGGGCAGCCGCTGTGACCTTTAACCCCCAGGCCGGGGCTGAGCTGAGGCGCTTCCGGCAGCGGCCAGACACCTTCAGCCTGGGCGTGTGTAACGGCTGCCAGCTGCTGGCCCTGCTGGGCTGGGTGGGGTGCAGTCCTGGTGACGAGGCGGCAGAGATGGGCCACGAGTCCTGGCCGGCCCGGCCCGGCCTCCTGCTGCGCCACAACCGGTCTGGGCGCTTCGAGTCGCGCTGGGCCAGCGTGCGAGTGGGGCCCGGGCCGGCCCTGATGCTGCGAGGGATGGAGGGTGCCGTGCTGCCCGTGTGGAGCGCCCACGGGGAAGGTCAGGCTCCGGGGAGGCGGGGAGGGCCTGCGGGCAAGGGTGGGGGAGGACGCCGCCACGGAGCTGCTCTCACGTCCCTCGTCCCTCCTTCTGCCCCAGGTTACATGGCGTTTTCTTCCCCGGAACTCCAAGCCCAGATGGAGGCCAGGGGCTTGGCTCCGCTGCACTGGGCAGACGATGACGGCAACCCCACGGAACAGTACCCCCTGAATCCCAGCGGGTCCCCAGGGGGCATGGCTGGCGTCTGCTCCCCCGATGGCCGCCACCTGGCTCTCATGCCGCACCCTGAGCGGTCTGTGAGGCCTTGGCAGTGGGCGTGGCGACCCCCTCCATTTGACACTCTGACCACCTCCCCCTGGCTCCAGCTGTTCATCAATGCCCGAAACTGGACCCGGGAAGGAGGCTGCTGAGCAGGCCGGGGAGACTCCCCTGGGCCCCGTGGTTTTCACCCACGGTGTCTTTAGAAGTACCTCATATTATTTCTGTGTGTCTTGGACAGACAAGGACCAAAATGCCCAAAAAAACCTTGGCTAATTTTATGAATCTGTCTATGCCTTACGCTGTTGGATCTGTTTTCAGTTCTGTTCTAACACGTTTTGTCCTTTGTGGGCCCGAGAAACAACATGCGGTTCAGGGAAAAGAGCCTGCGGTGGGAAGTTAGGATGCCTGGGGGGAGGGGGTTCCATTGCCCCGCTTCGCTGCACCACGTCACTCATGTCACTTATCTGAGCTCGGAGGGATGTCCTATGCCCCCCTTCCTCGTCGGGGTTTAAGGGGATGGGGGCGGACAAAAGCAAGCGACTCAGGACCTCAGCGTGCTCATCTGGAAAACAGCAGAAGCTTTCTGGATTCTTCTTTCTATTTTTATTTTATTTTTTAAATTTTAGATAGAGAATTTTAATTAAATTGGCATAGTTAAGACCAAAAAGATAAAGTGGACATTGTCAGTGTATCTTCAGCCCTTGCTTTAACAGGCAAATGAACACAACTTGAAACACAGGTGAATTTTGCTCGTCTATGAGACAGTGAAGGGAGCTTCTCAATATTTAAATATATTAATATAACCCGTTATAGAAATCTAAATATAAAACCAATCTCCTACAGGGTTTGAGAAGGCATTCACCATATCCCTGAAAAATTTAACATTCCTTATTCAAGTTTAATCATCTCTTTAGAAGGGGAAAACAGTGATAGAACTTGTTGAACCAGAATTACGATCAAAATTCAAAAAGCTGACCATATTCATTTAGCCACAAGCCAATCTTATTCAAATCAGGACAGAAATACTACATCATCCGTTCACGATCTGAATTCTAGTATATGAGATCAATTTAAATATTGTACACATAAAAAGGCATGAGACATTTGTTTCATAATAAATAAGGCAGTGGCCAACTATTA
>NC_041227.1:88987289-88988533 GCF_002837175.3 Physeter macrocephalus | reverse complement strand
GTTATAGAAATCTAAATATAAAACCAATCTCCTACAGGGTTTGAGAAGGCATTCACCATATCCCTGAAAAATTTAACATTCCTTATTCAAGTTTAATCATCTCTTTAGAAGGGGAAAACAGTGATAGAACTTGTTGAACCAGAATTACGAAGGCAGTGGCCAACTATTACTCATTAGTAGCTTTTTTGAGATAAGCTATCAAGTCTGCCCTTTCTCCCTTCTTTTTTTTTTTTTTTCTTGGTACGTGGGCCTCTCCCGTTGCGGAGCACAGGCTCCGGACGCACAGGCTCAGCGGCCATGGGAATTACGATCAAAATTCAAAAAGCTGACCATATTCATTTAGCCACAAGCCAATCTTATTCAAGTCAGGACAGAAATACTACATCATCCGTTCACGATCTGAATTCTAGTATATGAGATCAATTTAAATATGGTACACATAAAAAGGCATGAGACATTTGTTTCATAATAAATAAGGCAGTGGCCAACTGTTACTCATTAGTAGCTTTTTTGAGATAAGCTATCAAGTCTGCCCTTTCTCCCTTCTTTTTTTTTTTTTTTCTTGGTACGTGGGCCTCTCCCGTTGCGGAGCACAGGCTCCGGACGCACAGGCTCAGCGGCCATGGCTCACGGGCCCCTCCCTTCTTCTTAATGCCAGTGAAGATCACTTTTGTTCCAGGGATGTACTTCTTAGAATTCTCCAAATACACTATCAGCGTCTCCTCTCCCCAGGTGATGCCTCTGTTCTTGTTGTCATCTGTGTAAGAGAATCCGACAGGATGACCTTTCGCCCAAACAGACCATGGAGATTTGGCCCAGTCTTGTGCTTGCCTCCCTTTTCCACAGTATGGCACTGGGCACACTTCTGAACAAAAATCTTCTTGCCCTTCTCAACATCACCCATTTTTAAATCATTCTCCGTGCACGACTAAGAGGTTCCCGCTCACAAGCCGAACGTCCTGCTCTCTCGATTCTTCTTTTTAAATGCAGCTCTGTGCTAAGTGTAAGCAGTTGTCGGCAGCTTCTGTGACAGTGTCTCCAGCTGAGTCATAGGACTGCCCTGGTGCTGGCCTCTGAACTCAATTCTCTCATTCGTTCATTCATTCATTCCATTAATTTTCGATGGTTTGCTACAGTGCCAAGCACTGTCGCTGCCACCGGGGAGTTTATGGTCTAATAGGCTTTAAAATAATATCTGTGGGACTTCCTGGTGGCGCAGTGGTTAAGAATCCACATGCCAATGC
>NC_041227.1:88985861-88987279 GCF_002837175.3 Physeter macrocephalus | reverse complement strand
CTCTAGAGCCCACGAGCCACAACCACTGAGCCTGTGTGCCACAACTACTGAAGCCCATGCGCCTAGAGCCCGTGCTCTGCAACAAGAGAAGCCACTGAAATGAGAAGCCCATGCACCACAATGAAGACCCAACACAGCCAAAAATAAATAAATAAATTAAAAAAAAAAAAATCCGCCTACCAATGCAGGCGACACAGGTTCGAGCCCTGGTCCAGAAGATCCCACATGCTGCAGAGCAACTGAGCCCGTGTGCCACAACTACTGAGCC
This sequence comes from Physeter macrocephalus, assembly GCF_002837175.3. Taxonomy (NCBI): domain Eukaryota; kingdom Metazoa; phylum Chordata; class Mammalia; order Artiodactyla; family Physeteridae; genus Physeter; species Physeter macrocephalus. The sequence goes on along the minus strand of NC_041227.1, from coordinate 88,987,011 downwards.
TGCGCTCTAGAGCCCACGAGCCACAACTACTGAAGCTCGTGTGCCAAGAGCCTGTGCTCCACAACAAGAGAAGCCACCGCAATGAGAAGCCCACACACCGCAATGAAGAGTAGCCCCTGCTCTCCACAACTAGAGGAAGCCCGTGCGCAACAACGAAGACCCAACGCAGACAAAAATAAATAAATTATAAAAAAAATAATATCTGTATGCAATGTATATATATATATATACACACACAACGGAATAGTATTCAGCCACAAGAAAGAAGGAAATCCTGCTGTGTGTGACAACATGGATGGACCTTGAAGGCATTATGCTCAGTGAAATAAGTCAGACAGAGAAAGACAAGTACTATATGATCTCACTTATATGTAGAATCTAAAGAAAGCTGAACTCAGAAACAGAGACTAGAACGGTGGATGGGGGAAAGGGGGATGTTGGTCAAAGGGTACAAACTTCCAGATAGTAGATGAACAAGCTCTGGGGATCTAAGGTACAGCACGGTGATTATAGCTAATGATACTGTATCATATGCTTGAAAGTTGCTACCGGAGTAGATCTGAAATGTTCTTACCAGGAAAAAGAAGTAGGAATTATGTGATGTGATGCAGGTGTAAGGTGTGATGCAGGTGTAAGCGGTATGGTGGTAATCACTTGCTAGTGTATCAGATCAACACTTTGTACACCTTAAACTCACATGATGTTATATGTCAACTATATCTCAATAAAGCTGAAAAAAAAGTATCTGTATATGGCACCTACCATGAACCAAGCATATGCTAAGCATTTTATATGTAACTAAATTATTTTTCATAAGAGTTCAGCAAAGTCCTTGACAGCCCCCTCCCTTTTCAAAACAAAGGAAGAATTAAGGTTAAATAAATGGCAGCATTTGCTTCCTGCTGCCCTGCAATCACACTTCCGGGAGGCAGCACTGCCAGGACTCCTTGCTGACAGCTGTCCTTGCTCCCCCGGCTTACAGGAGTGCGTGAAAGGCCGCTTCCCCGTGACCGCTGTGACTGTCCTCTCGTACGGCTCAAGTCAGTTTGCCCCCTGAAGAGCTCAACATCTGGGTTAAAGAAATTTCCCTGAGGGCCTCCCTGGTGGTGCAGTGGTTGAGAGTCCGCCTGCCGATGCAGAGGACACGGGT
>NC_041227.1:88978091-88985768 GCF_002837175.3 Physeter macrocephalus | reverse complement strand
CGTGAGCCATGGCCGCTGAGCCTGCGCGTCCGGAGCCTGTGCTCCGCAGCGGGAGAGGCCACAGCAGTGAGAGGCCCGGGGGGGAGTGGAATGGGGAGGGCTGAGCGGTGCACTCCTAGTAGAGTAGCCTAAGGAGAGAGTGAGGAAACAGTGTTGAATCACAGCTATGGAGAAAATAACTGTTTCAGGTCTTTTTCTCATTGCTTTGCAAACTGACCTACCCTGAGCAGTTTGCGGGAGTAGGGGTCATTTTTGGCATTTCAGTATTCCTCCCTGATGCTGGGAACCCGTGTGTGTGTGTGTGTGTGTGTGTGTGTGTGTGTGTGTGTGTGTACATAAAATATAGGTAATCTCAAATGCACAATTTTGAAGGCTGATACCAAGTCTTGGATGTCAGGTTTACAAGCGCCTGATGCAAAAGTAGAAGGATGGTATGTGAGGTAACCTGCTGATTGGCTGTGATAGGTAAATTCATGCATTTTGGAATTGGAGCGGTTTCTGGTTTAGATTACCCTGGCCAAGCAAGACCCACCCTCGGACACTACCAAAAGCAAGTCAGCTCAGCTTCTGTTTTTATCCAGAAGCCTCACAACCCTGTCCTTGCTGGTGCCCCCCACCCCCCGCCGTGGAAGGGGATGCCAGTTGTTCCCCGATATCTGATTCCCCTTTCTAGAAATAGGACCCTCCAGTATTTTAGCAGGGGTTGTGGCTGCTCAAAATAAAGATGACATCTCCCAGTGTCCCTTACAGCTGTGACTAAATTCTGTTTTGTTTGTTTTGTTTTGGGCCATGCCACGTGGCATATGAGATCTTAGTTCCCTGACCAGGGATTGAACCTGTGACTCCTGCAGTAAAAGCATGGAGTCCTAACCACTGGACCACCAGGGAATTCCCTGTGACTAAATTCTGATTGGTAGGAGAGAAAATGATGTATACAACTTCTACGTGTTCTTAAAGGAAGGGGTGCAACCTGAACTTTTTTCCAGTGACTTCCTCCATTCTACCTCGGCCATGGAATTTTGTCATCACCCAGATGTGCTTCACTTCCACACTTACTCAAGCACCCTACCTCTGACCATAACCTCCCTTCCTTCCATCATGCATCTTCCTCTTCAGTACTCGGATCTCAAAGTCATCAGGACCTCCAGCTCAATCACATCTTTCCCCCAATCCATTTCTTCTCTCTTTTTCCCTCCTTATCCAACTTCCAGTAACAGCTTTTCCAGTGCCCTTCAACTTGACCCAGTATCTTTACATCATTCCCATTTGACAAAATCCCAACCCATCAGCTCTCCCAGAGAAAGCCAGACAACAGGGCAGATTGTCCCATTAGAAATTCAGCATTACTCACCTATGGGGGAAAGGGGGAATCGGAATGAGAAACAGAGACCAAAGGTAATAAGAGAGGGCACCCAAGTGGAGCAATGATAATAATGTACCATGAACAGAAGGCGGATGGTGACCTCAGCTCACTACACCCGAGGTCTGAAACAAGACCATTAACGATAATGTCCAAACCTAAGTCTTGTCTTTTTTTTGGGTCTCATCAGTCAACAGCTTTCTGACCAAATTCTTTGCTAGACACTGGAGGCTCCTACGGTAGCATCACACACCTCCTTTTCTAGCCCAAGTCACTGTTGTAATTTCTTTTTCAGCATTGCAATCTTTTGTTCTTGTTGTTTTGTTTTGGGTTTTTTTTTTTTTTTTTACCATTGCAATCTTACATTGAACGATGTGTTTCTTTGCTCAACGAGCCGTCTCCTCAGTAGAGTGTAAACTCCATGAGAGCAGGAACTCCATTTCTGCCCTCCACTGTATCCTACCACCTAGCATGGTACCTGTCACCTACAAGGTGCTCAATAAATATACGTTGAACAAATGAATAAATGTGAATGTTCAAATTAGTAAAGGTTGATACACATTTTTTTCCTTAATAGAAGAATGAACTTAGTGAATTGGGCTTATGGGTGGCTTTGCTTTGCAAGTCCTCAAGCATTTCCCTTTTTTACTTCATCCCTCCAGTCATTCAAAGTTACAAGCTCTTGTCCTCATGTCAAATGAAGGACAGTGTATGCATGTGTTGCGGGGTGGGGTGTGGAGAGACAGGGAGAACCAGTAAGTCTTGTCTCTGTCTTAACACCTGCCTGGCAGCCAACAGGGCCTTCAATTTCACAGAAAAAGACACGGCACTGAACTGAGCATGCGTTCATCCCTTTCAGCCTGATATGTGCTGGAAGGAGGGCTCCAGGAGGGCCGGGCACAGGGAGGGGGACGTGTGTGCAGGGGTCCGGATGGGACCCCTGGAGAAGACCACTTTCTCCAGAGAGGCTCCCAGCCTCTCTAACAGGCCAGCGCACCCCTGGGCATCCCTCCAAATAGCACCTGGGACACCCCGCCCAAAGCCAGGTGTGGACAACGAGGCTAGAAAGGAAAACGGGAAGTGGACGCCACACAGTTATGAGCCTGTAGGAGGAGGGTGTCCCCCAAAGCAGCTGAGCCTTCAGAGGGCCCGGGGGTCCCACAAGCTGTATTTATTTCCCCAGCACCTGCTGCATTCAAGACCCTGGGGCAGAAATCAAAGAAGTCCTCAGCCTGTCATTAGACATCTGGGAGCAGCAAACAGCCAGACGGTGGAGCCTCGGGCACTGCTGCGGTGGGGCCTGGGTTAGAGACCTGTCTTGGGCTTCAGGAAAGACCTTCCCATGCGAGCAGTCCACTAGGAGTGCCGGCGACTGTGGGCCGTTTTCCCCCAGGACGGGTGGCTTTGTGCAGCTTCATCTGTCTGCTCAGGCTGGAGGAGAAGCCCGTGGCTAGAGAATGGGACAAAGGGTGTGAAACAGGGAGCCCCGCCCCATCTGTCACTCAGGTAAGAAAACTGTCAAGGGCCTCCTCCCTGGGCAGGTGCACACACAGTGGGAGAGGGCCGTGAAACAGGCAATTTCAATGAAACATCTTTGAGAGGAAGCTCAGGGTACAGGTGGGAGCTCACAGCAGGGGATGCGGCTCAGATGCTCTGGATCAGGGAAGGATTCCCGGGATTAGCTGACACCTGAGGAATGACTAGCAGCTGGTCACAGGAGAGGGGAGGGAGGGAAAGCCGAAGATATTTGCAAAGCCTCAGAGGCGAGCAATAAGGCGAGTTAAGGAACTGAACAAAGATGAGTCTGTCTGGAACATTAAGTACAACGGGAAACAGAACAGGCACAGTTAAAGGCCTAACAGAGCATGTCAAGGAATCTGGATTTTATCGTAAGAGCAATGGGAAACCACCCGAATGGGTTTATATTAGGGAGAGACATGATCACTCCAGCTGCAGAGGAAGAAGACAGGAGAGGATGTGGGGAGTCCCATAAGAGGGCTTTGAGCGCTCCAGACAGAAATAGTGCTGGCCAGGACTAGGGTGGCGGCAGTGGAGATGGAGAGGGATGAAAGGACTCAAGAGATGTCAGGAGGGACTTCCCTGGTGGTGCAGTGGTTCAGAATCTGCCTGCCAATGCAGGGGACACGGGTTCGAGCCCTGGTCCGGGAAGATCCCACATGCCGCGGAGAAACTGAGCCCGTGCGCCACAACTGCTAAGCCTGCGCTCTACAGCCCTCGAGCCACAACTCTTGAAGCCCGCGCGCCTAGAGCCCGTGCTCCGCAACAAGAGAAGCCACCGCAATGAGAAGCCCACGCACCACAACAGAGTAGCCCCCGCGTGCAGCAACAAAGACCCAATGCAGCCAAAAATAAATACATACATTTAAAAAAAAAAGAGAGAGAGACATCAGGAGGTAGAATCACCAGGCACACTGGATGTGAAGGGAGGAGAGAGAGGAGCTGATGATGAAGCCCAGATTTTTGCTTGGACCACTGGGTAGGTGATAATTTCATTAAGTGTGATAGGAACACGGGAGATGGCACATGTATGGGAGGAAGATGATGTGCTCTGCTTAGGACGTGTTGAGTTTGAGGTGTCGGTGGGACACAAAAATGGAGCTGTCCACCGGGTAGTCAGAAGAGATCTGGGATGGAGGTGAAGGTTTGGGAGGCACTGGTCTATGCTTGGGGAAGGTGATCTGGGAGGAGTGAGTAGAGCCTGGTAACCCAACTTTGAAGGGGTTGGCAGCAAAAGAGGAGGCTGAGAAGGAATGGCACCACTGACCTTACAGTCTAACCAGCTGAGTGGCTTCCCGCTACCCAAGTCACTGGAGCATCCTGGGATGCCCCTGGGAAGGTATCCAGGGCAACAGAAGGGACTAGGGAGTCAGCCTGTTCTCCTCACCACCGAGTCCTAGCTCTGCTGACCCCACCTTCACAGCGAGGCAAACCCTTCTCTCCCCTAGATCCTTTTCCAGCGTAGTACAGACAGCCCTCCCCACTCCCAAACACCTCACCTGCAGAAGGTTACAGGGAAATGGCTTGGCTAAACAAAGCAGGTGAAAGGAGCTAAATTATGTGGCACTTTGGAGGCTGCGGCCCTGTGGACTCCCAATGGCACTTTATAGGAGGTTCCAAGGGAAGGAACGGGGGCATCCCCACTGGGTTAAGGACACAAGGATCCTGGCCTGGGTCACAGCCCGAGGAAACCTCTCCTTACCCCTGAGGATGTGATGGGCACCCCCCTCTCCGTGAGGACCCATCAGATTATGAAACGCAGTGACGGGACCAAGCCCCAAGCCCCTCACCCCCGCCTCCCTCAGACTCTAAGCAGGTCACCAGGGGGAAGTCCACCGCCACACACCACCTCTCCCGTCTGACCACGTCCACGTTGCCTCCTCCTCCCACTCCTGGAATAAATGCTGAGAAACAGGTGTGAGACGCAGGAGGGCAGGTGGAGGAGTCAACACTGGGAGTTGCCAGAACTTAGTTGGCAGAATATGTAACTCATTCTGAGGGTAGTGGGCACGTGTGTAGCTCACTAGCTCCGGACACAGGGGCCGTATGAAGAAACGGTACAGAGCACTGACATACGGCGTGGTCATCCCTGCTTTGCTGGCCAGTGATAATCCCATGGTGAAAAGCGATGCATCGCGGAATTCCACTGTTGGCGAGTGGGGGACGGGGGTAAAGTGCCCAAATTGTGACCTGGGGGCAAGAACAGAAGCCCTCTCTCCTCTTTGCCCTATCCACAATCAAACCCTTCATCAGAAGCCCTATTTCTGTCATCGGTGTCTCCGTTCTTCTTGGCAAAGTCTCCATCTTTGAACCTGTTCTTTCTGCTCCATACTTTGTGGATCATCCATGTTATCACTGCCCTTGCTTTCTGCTTATCCTGCTTCATCTCCTCCTCTCCCACCTCCACCAGCTTAGTACAGACCCTCATCACCCCAAACTTGGGATATTACAATGACCTCTTCTATTTCACCCCTAACTGGTCTAACACCAACTGGATGTACTATAATACAATTCTGGTGTATACACACACACACACACACAACTACCAATTGTGTATATGTATATATATATATACAGACATATATATGTATACAATACACACATACATATATATATACACACCAATATATGTATATATATATATATACACCAATTTTTTAATGTTCAAATCCACTTTTATTAAAATTATTTGGCAATTCTGGCAGCAGTATAAAGTCTTTGACCACTGGACACATTAGACATGAGTATATAATTTTGGTTTATTGTGGGTTTGGGTACATGTACTTTTCTAAATCTTCTGCCCTTCATTTCATCACCAAATGGCAAAGTGCCTTAAGTTTCTCTATCTGAAATACCCTACTATTTATAGAACAGGAATTGGTAAAATAAGATTGAAAAAATAAAATGCACATTCAAAAAATTCTCTTCAAATATTAAAAACATACAAAGTATATTGAAGACATCTATGTTTAGTCCAATATATGTGTATATATATATGTGTGTGTATATGTATATATATACACCAATTTACACACACACACACAGTTTTTAAAGGTTACACTCCATTTACAATTTTGTTTTTTAATTTTGATAACTGTATTTAAATAGTTTAATTTTCTTTTTTTCTATATATTTTCTTTTTTTATAATGGTTATATTTCCCTGTACATATTATCCTTGTTGCTTATCCATTTAATTTAATTAATTTATTTATTTTTGGCCACGCAGCATGTGGGATCTTAATTCCCAGACCAGGGATTGAACCCACACCCCCTGCAGTGGAAGCGCGGAGTCTTAACCACCAGACCGCCAGGGAAGTCCCCTATATATTTTATCTTATGAATTTAAGAACATTATTCTGAGTGGGGGGGGTCCATGGGCTTCACCATACTGCCAAGGGGGTGCATGGAAGCAAAAAAGTTAAAAACCCTGCTTGGTAGAAATATATATTGTCCTTACTCTTCCCAAAGGGATGCTTGACTTTGTGCACTGAGTTACCTCTCTGGTCCGAGTCCATCACTTCCACCTCTTGGTGCCCTCAGAGGTGATGGGGTGGGGGGGTGGGGGCTCTGAGACAACTGTCCCCAAAGCAAAAAAACTGCATCAACTGCATGCAGGGCATTGGAAGAGGGAAAGTCCCAGGGGTACAGAATCAATCAGTTGCAGGCCTACTTCAAACCAGTGAGTTGAGAGCTGGACACACCCTCACACCCTCTTGAGAAAAGTAGCTTCAGGCCATCTCAGCCTTCTGAGATCGCTCCCATGATACTGGTCATCCTAACCACAGCCAGCTGGACAAGGAAGGGATCTCATCCGTGTCTGGCTAGTGGCCAGGCAGGAGAGCTGGCCAAATAGGTACTTTCAGATTGGATGGTGACTAACCGACCCAATTTGATCCCGTCTCTTGGGAAGTTTGAACTTGAACACGCAGGGGGAGTCAGCGGTTAGGAAGGCCAGAAGAAGTGACAGACACAGAGAAAAAGGTGAAAGGTGATGGAGAGGAAAGTGGAGTCCAGAGCAAGAACTTGCCAAGTTAGGGTTTCCTTCCACCCCACTCTCCCAGAGGAGGTCCCGCCCTGCACCTCTGTCACTTCCTGGAGGTCTGCTTCCTACCATCTGGAAGAGCCCACCTAACCTGCGCCCCAAGAGCTCCAGAACTGTGGAGGGTCAGGCACCCCGAAATGCACCAGAGGCTCACAGCAGAGCATGACGCCTAACGTGCCAGAGACCCAAAATGAGGAAGCTGGGGGGATTCTCGTCAGTGCCCCTAATCTAGTCTGACCTCCTCCTGGCTCATGAATAGGCCCCCCACCCCTTGTGCCCGGTGCCAGGGCCCTGTGAATTTCTCTGTCCTTGCAGGTCCCTTTCCAAGGGTCCCCTCTCTGCTTGACTGCTCAGCAAGCAGCCAGAGGCAGTACTGCCAGTGGGGGCAGGAGCGAGCAGAAGGCAAGCCAGCAGAAAAGCGGAGGGAGGGATGGAGAGGTGCCTCACCCTCTACGTGAGGGAGGCAGCATGGGGTCGACCCCTGTGACCTGGCTCCCTTGGTTCCCCATGTCCAGGCTCCTTGAAGGCTCTCCCTTGGGGGTCTATAACACACCCCTCTTCCTTCTAATTGCTCATGGATCAAACTTAGTCCATTCTCTTTGCCCCGAAACAGATTCAATTCAACTACATCCGTACTCCCTTTACCGCTAACAACGTTTTATTTATTTATTTATTTTTTTGGCGGTACTAGGGCCTCTCCCTGTCGCGGCCTCTCCCGTCGCGGAGCACAGGCTCCGGACGCGCAGGCTCAGCGGC
>NC_041227.1:88950490-88978010 GCF_002837175.3 Physeter macrocephalus | reverse complement strand
GCACGTGGGATCTTCCCGGACCGGGGCACGAACCCGCGTCCCCTGCCTCGGCAGGCGGACTCTCAACCACTGCGCCACCAGGGAAGCCCCCTAACGATGTTTTAGAGTGGAGGAAATGAGGCTCCGAGAGAAGTCTGATGCTGGCTGTCAGAAGTGGGGAGTCCACGCTGCTCAGCACACCCTGACCGTGGCCGGCCCTCCAGCCTCACAGCTCCCTGCCATCCATTCCCCAGGGCACCCTCGCCAAACTGATATACTTACACTCCCCCAAACAGGGCCCTCTCGCTTCCCAGTCTTTGCTCGCGATGTGCCCCTTGGCTAGGCTACCCCTAGGTTGCCCTGGCGAATTCTGAGTCAACCTTTTAGACTCAGAGTGTCCTCTACTCTTCTTTGTACACTCCTGGTGAGGCAGGGGCTCTGTCCTAATAGACTTTATATCTCCAGCCTTTTGCTTAAGGCCTGGTAAGGTGAGGGACCAAAGAATATGTGCCCCTTGGCCCCAGTGTCACAAAATGATTACAGTCCAGAGGTATGATCGGCACTTGGAACCCAGTGGGTAGACAGGCTGGGACCTGGGACCTTTTGCTGCCGTGCTTGCACCTGGACACACCTCTCCTCCAGCAACCAAATACAAAGAAACGGGTATGGGACTAAAAGTAACTATGTGTGCGTGCACAGCTGGGGTAAATTCTGGACAAAAGATACAAAGAGACCAAAAAACCCAACTGCCACTTTTGAAGAGCCTGGAGCAAAAGCAGGGGCTTCTATGACTTCATCTAGACTAACTGCGGCATACCCTGCCTTTCGGTTTCCCATTTCTAGAAAACTGCTCCCATCAGTAAACCATTCGACCTTAGGGCTGTCCAGAGGCTCATCTAGAAGATCAGCCCTGCTGGAGTAAGTAAGTTTGTTCTCTGGTCTCTATACACTGGTGCAGTAAGTCTCCCCTCTCCACTGCTGGAAGCAGGGTTGCTGGGTTCAGGGTTTGGCACACCTTTAAGGGGATGTCGGGGGTGTCCATTAGGAGGGACAGATATCTGGTTAACCTTCCTCTAGTCAACCAACGATGTCCTTTGACCTCCAGCACAGACCGTACCTGATGAGGGGTCAACACATCTAAGTGTTGTCCCAGGGTGAGCTTGGAAGCCTCATTAGCCAACAGGGCTGTAGCTGCTACTGCCCGCAGGCAGCTTGGCCAGCCCAGGCCCACTGAGTCCAGTTGTTTTGAAAAGAAAGCCACTGGTCTCTGATCTGGTCCCAGCTTTGGGGTCAGGACTCCTGGTGCTGTCCCTGACCTCTCGTGAACGTACAGGGTGAAGGGCTTGTCCAAACGTGGAAGCCCCCGTGCTGGTACTCTGATCAACTCAGGCTTTAGAGTCTCAAAGGCCTGCTGGTGGTCCTTATTCCATTGAAGGCATTCCCTTTCTCCTCCCTTTAGAGCGTCATATAGAGGTTTTGCTACAAGGCCATAATTTGGAATCCTGATACGACAGAACCCAGCCATCCGGAGAAAGCCTCGGAGTTACCTCTTTGTGGTTGGAGGTGGTAATGCACTAATTGCTATTTTTCGATCTATGGCCAGGACTCATGCCCCTGGGGTCAAAACAAATCCTAAATATTGAACCCCTTGCTATGAGATCTGAGCCTTGGTTGGAGAGAATTTATATCCTCTTTTCGCCAGAAAATTTAGGACCCTAACAGTATTTTGATCTGAATCGTGTTTGGTCTCACTACTTACCAATAACTCAGCAACATATTGTCACAGAGTTCCCGTCTCAAGGCTCAGTTCCTTCAGTTCCCTTGCAACGCATTTCCAAAAAGATGGGGGCTGCCTCGAAAGCCCTGCGGACACACCATCCATGTGTACTGGGTAACCTCCAGGGGGTCAGGGTCCCGCCATTCAAAGGCAAAAAGGTATTGAGAGTCTGGGTGTAGGGGAATACAGAAAAATGCATATTTGAGGTCCAAAACAGAGAAATACTGGGCGCTCCCTGACACCTGGGTGAGGAGGGTTCATAGGGATGACTCCCACATTCACGACTCTTGCACAAACCGACACTCCCCGTTAGGATTCTGAACCGGGAGGATCAGGGTGGTGCAAGGCGATTGGCAGGGCCTAATGAGTTCGTGTCTTAGGTTGGATTCCCCTCAGGGCCTCAGGCTTTAAAGGATATTATCTCTTCCACGGGTATTCTTCCCCAGGCATTAACCTTACTTTTATTTGGGGAACACATTTTGCCCTTCCTGGCACCGAGGCATCCCAAACTGCAGGATCTACTTGTTCTCTAATTTCTTGAGGGATGTCTTGGAGAATATTTTGGTGCCCAGCGGGTGGGTCATCTGGGGCTACTAATAGATGCACCCTCTGTTCGAATTCTTTACCTCCTTGGACTTCACCCTGTCCTAAGAATACACTAGCTTCTAACTTATTCAGCAAATCTCTCCTGAGGAGAGGGACAGGGCATTCTGGCATGTACAAAAATGAGTAATAATAACGGACCCGATTCCGCAGGCAAGGGGAGACGTAAATCGCCTTACCTTTAGCTGTCCATCAACTCCTGTCACAGCACAGTCATGGCTGGATAAGGGGCCGGCTGGCCAAGTCAGAACAGAGCAGGCAGCTCCAGTGTCTTCAAGAAATTCAGTTCTCCTACCTGCCACATGGAGGGTGACCCGAGGCTCCATTGGAGAAATGAGGATGGATCGAGTGGGATCTGGAGCTGGGCAGGCGATCGGGCCGTCAGTCAGGGTGTGGGAATTTCTCATCTGAGAGATTCGCAAAGAACTGGGGCCAGTCGGGTTTGCCCCTTGGGCGTCCCACAGGAGGGCGCTCAGGGCATTCCCCCTTCCAGTGCTCCTCCTTCAGACAAAAGGCACACTGGTTTGGGCCCAGGTGGTTTCTCGGTGGTCTGTCCCACCTTCTCATCCCTCCAGGGTCCCCTCGAGGTGGTGGGTGAATCAGAGCAGCCAAAAGCTGCATTTTCTTTATTAGCCTCTTATACTTATTGGCCTCCTCCGTTAAGTCTCAGTTGTTATAGACCTTGAAGGCCTCCTCTACCAGGGTTGACAATGGGATTTGGGGCCCAGCCTCAAGCTTTTGTAATTTTCTCCGGATATCAGGAGTAGCCTGGGTGATAAAATGTATGGCCGACAGTGTCCTCCCTCTTGCAGACTCAGGGTCTGTATTGGTGTCCTTCCTGAATGCCTCTGTCAGTCGGCTCAGGAAGACTGCCAGGTTTTCATCTTTTTCCTGTGTAACCTCAGACCTTCTCATAATTTACAGGCTTCACCATACACCTTTTCATTCCTTCTGATAAACGAGTAATATAATGTCTCATCCTAGCCCGGCCTACACGGCATTCATGGTCCCAGTGTGGGTCATGTTCTGGGATTGCATCCCCATCCACCTGATAAATCTGGTGGTGTGGACTGGTGGCCAGTAGGCCATCTGCGTGTTCCCTGGACTTCCTCAGTATACGCTCCTTTTCATCCGGGCTACAACAGTGGGCCAGAACAGCCATGATGTATTTGGGAAGTCTGTCAAAAATTTTTAAAAGTTTTAAAACACCCGGTTGGATAGGATCATAGGTTGCTGTGAAACAATATTGATTCCTTGAGCCAAGGTAGGGAAAAAAATCTAAAGTAAATATAGATCATTTAAAGGCACAGGAGCTCACACGATCTGTTATCAAAAGCAGCATTCCAGGACAACTTTGTTCTCTTATGAGAGACAGAAACCAAATCCAGTCTTGCATCAGCCTGATCTTCATAAAGTCTATTTACCTAATTAAATTTAATCCAACCTTAGAAAATCCTGATCACATACAAAATTCTTTTCTCACTGTTCCTGTTCCGCAAACCTTCTGAGGCTATACTTTGTCCCGTATTCTTTTCCCATTCAGAAATAGCCAGCTCTAGTGATACAGGCTGCAACATGGGACCCTTTGCTGCACTGCTTGCACCTGGGCACAACTCTCCTCCAGCAACAAAATACAGAGAAATTGTATGGGACGAAAAATAACTGCACGCATGCGCAGTCGGGGCAAATCCTGGCTAAAAGATACAAAGAGACCAAAAAACCCAACTGCCAGTCTTGAAGAGCCCGGAGCAAAAACAGGGTACTGCGCATGCCTCCTGCACACACCACCTATAGGGTGGGAAAACCATCAAAGCCCCCCCTCCGGCCTGACCCCTGGACACAACCCTACCCTCACCCACATAAAGAACAAGCTCACCACCCCCTCAGGGAGCCAGCAAGCAAGGGATACTGCTGTTTGCTCTCACTTCCCCCTGCTGCAGCAGGGGCCCCAATAAAGCCTTGCCTGAATTTCTTGTCTGGCCTCTGATCAATTTCTATTAATTAAGGAGGCCAAGAACCCTGGTAACAGGATGGCCTCAGGATGAGAATCCTCTTGCTCAGTTTTTGGCTGGGAAGTAGATGACATCTAGAACCCCTGAGGGTATGGGTGGTCCCCTGGGTTCCAAAATTCACCCTGTTGGGTTTATTCAATCACTCAACAGTAACCTCATGGGTCTGTTATGCTCTAAACACTCTGCCAGGTGCTGGGGATCAAAGATGAATGGAGCAATTAGCTGGGAGGATACACTTGAGCTGAAACTTTAAGAACACTCTAAAAATCTATAAAAGAGAAAGTTTATTCTGTGCTTTCGTCCAGGCGTGTGTGTGAGGGGTGGGCAACGCCTCCCTCCTCACCCCTCCATCCCCTCGCCTCACCTCAGTTCCCAAGGTGAAGATTTCAGGGGGATTAGATGTATAATCCCCGGTTTGGGTCTTGCTTCCAGGAAGGCGTGAGGCCTGAATCCTAACCCGGCCCCGCACACCTGGCCCTATTGTTCCCCTAATTCCATGCATCCGGGAATTAGCGAACTGGCTGGCAGCTCATTCCCTGTCAAGACGCCCGGGAGAGTGATATGGGAGACCCTGAAACTATCCCCACCAACTCAGGAGACCCCACAAGACATCGGTCCCTTGGACGAGCAACGGCCCCTAAGGAGGGTCTCAGGCAACACTCTTAGAAAGTGCGACCCCTTTAGAAGGAGGAGACCGGCGGGCGCGGGCTAGTGTCACAAGTCCTAAACCTAAGCCTCAGCTCCTAGCGGCCCCCGCGGTCCCGTCCCGCGCCCTTCTAAGAGCTTGGCTTCCGGGAGGAGCTCCGCTGGGGCACCGCCCCCCCAAGGCGCGGGCGCCAATTGGCCAGCGTGATCGCGGGGCGGGGCCAAATCCTAAAGGGTCAGGAGCAGAGGAAGACCTGAAGGGGGCCGGGGCTGTCGCGAAACGGAGGTGATGCCAAGTGGCCCCATGTGGGTTTCTTTTAAATCTTTAATGCCCATACCCTAGTCTCAGGCCCATGGAGCCCACGCGAGACTACCCACTGTTCGGGGGCGCCTTCTCCGCCACTCTCCCACCGGGCGCCATCGACGTAAGGTAAGAAGGCCCGGGCGCCAAAGGAGGCTGACCAGGTGGGTTGCGGGAAGTAGCCGGGGTCAACCAGGGTCTGCCTCGCCTCTCTCCAGCGACTTCCGACCGGTCCCGGACAATCAAGAAGTTTTCTGTCATCGCGTGACAGACCAGAGCCTGATCGTGGAACTTCTGGAGCTGCAGGCCCACGTGCAGGGCGAAGAGGCAGCGCGGTGAGGGAGGCGGGCCCGCGCTGGCCAATGGGAGGACCAGAGCCGAAGGAGTGGGCGGGGCCTGTGGCGGGACGGTTAATCTGGGCAATGAGAACTCCAAGGGTAACACCACATCACCAGAAATGAGCGAAGTTTAGAATGAGATGCTTGTAAGGGGCAGTGAGAAATGCCCCTCCCTGACCCTGCTCCCCCAACTCCAGGTACCATTTTGAGGACGTTGGCGGGGTGCAGGAGGCTAGGGTTGTGCAAGTGGAGGCTGTGCGGCCCCTCCTTTTGGAGAACCTGGCCCTGAGGGGCTGCTGTCAAGAAGCCTGGATCCTCTCTGGCAAGCAGCAGGTAGCTAAAGAAAACCAGCAGGTGAGGGCCAGGGGAGTGTGAGACGTCTTGGAGGGGTGAAGGGGGTGGCTCTAGGGATTCAGGTAAGCATCCTGACTCTGATCACTTTAGGTAGCAAAGTATGTGACACTGTACCAGGCCTTGCTGCGGCTGCCCCAGTACCAGACTGATTTCCTGCTCACCTTCAATCAGCCCCCGTAAGGAGAACAGAAGGGGCACATGGCTCATGACTGGGTCCCCAGGAGAACTGGCTTGGAGGGGCAGAGTAGGGAGACTGGGGTCCTCCAAGGAAGTGGAAGTGGGCCAGGGGTTTGGGGTCACAGATAACCAGGTCCTCTGGGAAACAGGAAATGGGAATTTACAAGCCCAAGGCCTGGATAATGTTCTCTCTCTATCTGTTCCCCACCCCAAGCCCTGAGAATAGGTCATCTCTTGGCCCTGAAGATCTGTCACTTCTGCCCTGGAGCCTGGGTGACTTTGAACAGTTGGTGACCAGTCTGACCCTTCACGATCCCAACATCTTTGGTACCCAGTAAGGACGCTGAAATGCTGCATGCTGCTTCTGAAGACTTGGGGCCTCTGTTCTGCAAGGGGATCAAAGGGATGGATATATTCCCCTAATTCCTTCCCAGTGCATAAACATAAGACACCTCCTCTCTGCAGAAATAAACCTGCTTTATAACCAATATAATCTCTGTGCCTTTGAATCTAACAGAACACCTGGGTCCCCCCAATTCCCTTTGGTCTTGGACGGTGGAGTTTAAAATTGTGCATGGGATCAGAAGGGACCCAAGGCCGACGGTGGAGTTTAAAATTGTGCATGGGATCAGAAGGGACCCAAGGCCGGCAGTGGAGGAAGGGAGGAAATACACTTTGCAGTGACTGGTTCAGCCCTGAGAGAGGGGTGTGAAATTCACAGGGGTACGGGTAGGGAAGGTTTAAAGTGACACCCAAGGAAGGGAGGGAAATGATCCCTTGTAGTGATTCAACCCTGAGAAAACAGATGGGGAGTGGGGGTTGGTGGTCCCCCTCTGACGGATGAAAGATCATCTGGTCAGAAGTCACCAGGTCATAACAATGGAGTCAGAAGAGTCCAAGGAGTGCCGACTTGGTGGAGTGTTGGAAGAGTGGCTGTTGTTATTTGGTATACATGTAGTAGAGTGTGCGCAGCTGGTCCCAGAAGAAGAGGGAGAGGATGGTGTGGGGGCCGAGGCGGAAGTAGGAGGCACCTATACCCTTGTACATGCCCCAAATGCCCTCTATCCGAGCTGTCTGCAGCAGAGCATCCAGCAAGCCCCGGTACATGAGGCCCTGAAAGGTTGAAGAGGAAGAGCAGAGTTTGTCAGAGCCCACCAGAGGCCTCACCTCAGCAGGCTGCATTTTAGGCTTCCTACCTGCACCCCCAATCTGCTTCCCTCACCCCCTGGCTTTCCCTGCCTGCCTGCACCCCAGAGCACTCCCTTACCTTGCCCTGAGCATCTGTGGGCTGGTTGTAGAGCCTTGTGCTGACCACGTCAAAGGGTGTCATGGCCAGGACCACCACAATGCCACTCACCATGGCGGCCACCAGAGCCACCTTCCAGCTGTGGGGTGGAAATATCTAAGGGGGGGAGGGAGGAAGAGCTCTGTTAGTCAGCCAATCATTCAACCCCTCGGAAAGCCCAGGCCCTGCGCGGGGGATACAGTGGAGAGCTGGTAACTCAGGGAGCTTCCACGCCACCAGTGATAACACTGTGAAGGAGGTGTTATCAGTTAGGAAGGCCCTGAGGACTCAGGTACACCTGGGAGGAAGTGACAAGAGAACTGTGGGAAGGTTGTAAAGAGACAGTGATCCCCCCAAGCCCTCCTGCCGCTCTCTCACATTGAATGTTGGCACTGTCCCTCTTCAAGCTGAGCCCACTTCAGCTTGCCCTCCCCCTGCCCACATTCCCAGGGTGGCCCCACCCCTTTCCCAGGCAGTACCTCCTGCTGGGTCACGAGGTCCTTGGTGGACGAGAAGGTGCACAGCTGGGTGGAGGAACCGACGATAACTCGGGGCAGGCCGCCCAGGGCCCCACGCCACAACCCCACCAGACCATGTTTCTGGCCAATCTTGATTAGCGCCTGAAACATGCCCTGGTTGGGGGAGGGGAGGGCAGAGAAAAGACCATGGGGGCGGGGTTCAGTCACCCAGGCATCAGGGGCTGCCACCCCCTAATAATGCCAAGGATGTCCATAAAAGGCCCCCGATGTCTAGACAACCAGTGCCATGTGGGCTTAGAGCGTGAATGTGGCCCTCACTTGTTTGCCAACCCACCTTCCCTCCCTCACCACCCCAGAACAGGGCAGGGCATATGCAAGTGAGGACATTAGCAGGTCAGGAGAATGGGGCAAGAGAAATAGGTGCAGAAGCTAGAGGAACAGGGAACATGGGGATAAGAGGGTCTGGGTGGACTCCAGGGGCAGAGTAGGGCCGAACTGATGGGCTGGGCAGAGCCGTGGCTGGGTTGCAGCTGTTGGGTGCAGGCAGAAACCTGGGGGAAAATGGAAGAGAATGGGCAGGGACGCCAGCGGGTTGGAAAACCCTCACCTGATGGTTATACTGGTGCCCCACAGCAATTTCTGTGGCTGCCTGTGCCTGTAGGTGTGTCTTCACCTGGGGACAAGAGAGTATCACAGCCTATGGCCCAGCGGCCAGCCCCCCACCCCAGACACCCAAATGCCTGACCCCTTCACACTTCCTCCGCAGTGTTCGGCAATGAATATCCTTCTAATCTGATAATTATTGTTGTTCCCCCCTAATAAATTGGTCATGAGACTGTGTCCCTTGGCTCCAGTCCCGGGGGATGGCTCTCCTAGCGCTGCAAGACACCCCACCCCCTCTACATCCTTCTCCCCTTGGGGGAAGTGGCGGGGATGGAGAGGTTGGAGAATGGCAACAGTTCCTAAGACTGTTCATGTTAGGCAAGACTTGGTGTCCAGCCTCTCGTGCCAGCTCCTACCCTCAGACCGGCAGAGAGGATCTTCAGCCACCGTCATGACCAGGCTCCCCATCAGACTCTGGGGCGGGTTGTGAGGGGTCATCGGCAAAACTTGCTCTCTGGCCCCCAAGCCCTGTGGGGGGCATGTGTCCAGCTGACTTTGGAGAAGTCACTGTCCCTGAATCTCATACCCTGGGAGTGAGACCAGACTGCCTCTCCTTCTACAGAACTCATTGCCTCCCATTGTCTTTCCAGAAAGAGCGCTAAGCAGGGCCAAGTCCTGGCAACAAGCAGCTGTGGTGACCTTGAGCTAGTCACTTCCCCTTTCTGGGCCTCAGGTTCCTGACCCTTCACCGATACCAGATTAACTCAAAGGGGCAGACTGTGGGATAGTAATTCTGTAACGCCCAGGACTTCCCCTGATCCCCACACTCGCTGATGTATGTTAATCAAATTCCTCACCCTCCCCTACACAAATCCACTTCCAACCTCAGTATAAGGTTGTGAAGGCCCAGGCACCCACCCTGCACCAAAGGTCTGCCCTGAAGGCCCCAAGCAAGACCCTTCTTCTCACCATGTAGATGGGGCTCCCCAGGTAGGCTCCCATGACCCCAGCCAGGGCCCCAGCTGCTGCGCTGCGGACAGGGCTCAGGGTGCCTTCAGCCGTGTGCAGGCAGCCCCCAGCTTCAGCCAGCCCATAGGTGCCCAGCCGGATGCCGTTCATCAGGAACTGGTATAAGAGGGCAGGGGCCAGGCCCTTCTGCAGGGCTGCCAGGCCGTCCACCTTGCCGATGGTGATGAAGGCATGGAAGACGTTTCGGTAGTGTCGTCGGTAGGTCCCGGGGGCCTGCAGTTCTCCCTGCAGCTGCATCCTGGTCTTCACCACCTCCAGGGGATTGGTGAACAAACAGGCCCCGCAGGCTGCCAGGCCGCTCATCAAGAAGTCCATGTTGGGACAGCAGTAGCAGGAACTGGCCCAGGGGTAAGAAAGTTAAAATGAGCTTCAGAAACGGAGTCAGAAAATCAGGGGAAAGCCTCAGTTCCAGCAGTCCAGGCTGCAGGACGTAGAAATGCAGAGGTCTGGAGTCAAGAGTGTCAGGGTCAAATGTCAAGAGGTCAAGGGTTAGCTGGAATTTGGGAGTCAGGAGATGGCAAAGAGAGAAGAAATATGAGTTTAGGAGAGTCTGGCGAGAAGGTTATGACAGGGACTTGTTAATCAAGGGATTTGAGGTCAAGGAGGGGCAGAAGCCAGGAGGGCGGCAGGTGGGATGCTGAGGATGGCCGGCTATGGGGGCCGGGAGTAGGTGAGGGAAAAGCGGAGCTGGGAGACCGGAGCTAGGGAAGAAGGAAAAAGAAAATCAGCAGGTTAAGGAGGGAAAGGATCCAGGAGAAGATCCAGTGGCGTCCCCGGACAGCAACGAGGTCTGGACCGGGGAAGGAAATCGAGGCTCGGGCCGGGGATGAGCGCCCTCAGGCAGCTGCCGGAGCCCGCAGCAGCTTCACCCCAGGGAGCCTGCGGAGGCCGGGCCGCCACACTCCAATCACTGGAGAGCGACGCCCAATGGGGAGCCTTAGCCGAGAGCCTCAGCCAATCAGCGCCGAGCCGGCTCTGCGGCCAATGGGAGGTGCTCTCGGCGACCCGGCCTCCGGAATACGCAGAGAGGCGGTTGGAATTAACTCTCCCCACCCCGGTACCAGTGCCTGGGCTGCGGACTCGGAGTGCTGGGAGGGGTCCCCGGGGAGCAGAGGTTTTATCACTGGCGGGGAGGAGAGGTTGGACCCTGGGTTACTGGACGGGCGCAGAGGCCGAGTACGGAGGCAGCAGTCCCTCATCTGCATGTTTTGGGCTGCTGCTCTTGCGGGCGGAGGGCTCCCCTCCTTCGCCTTGTATCCCGGGTCATCGCCGGGTGGGATTGCCAAACTGTAGGTCCACTCCCTCTCGGTTCAGGCGCCAGGGGAGCCCGGAAACTGCGGCTCCTCCCACGAGGCAGGTGGGACACACCTGCCGGACGGGACAGATCTCCTTACGCTTGGTAAAATAGTTGTAGGTTCCAGCGCGGTGGTGTGGTGGCTGCGGACGCGGAGGAAGGGGTCCCGAAGGATGGCGAGGGAACAAAGTCACATCACATCCCTACGCTCTTTTGATCTTCACAGCAAACCAGGGAGAAGGCCAGACAGGCTAAGTAAGGCGGGATTTTGATCCCTGGGCTTAGGTTACACAGGGCCAGCAAGTGGTGGGAGAGGTCCTGAGACTCTGGACTCCTTCCTGTCCTAGTTCATGAGCCTGGTAATGGTTAATTACGCAAGAACTTCTGAGAAAAGAGACTAGGGAAGCTAGCTGGGAAGGGGTTGAGGGGGGAAGGCTTGGAGAAAGGTGCCAGGAGGATAGGGGATGTCTTCTGGAGCGGGAGGAGGAGGCAAGGGGGCACAGCTGTGTGTGAGGCAGCCACCAAACTTAGAGGCCTTTGGAGTTCCAGTTTGGGTCTTCCTGTTTACCAGCTGGATAGCCTTGGGCAAGCTACTTAACATGTCAGAGCCTCCTTTGTAAAATGGGAATGATAATTATTTATTGCACAAACCTGAGTGAAAGTGTTGCATTTTCTCCAGATGCTCAACTATCAGTCTCCCTGTGCCCGTGTGTATCCTGTTCCCACTGCTGGTGAAAGTCCTTGCACCCTTATTTTGGTGACCTCCAAATCACTCTTCATCTTGAGCTTCATCTCCTGATCCTTGAAGCTTTTTAGCCACTTCCATCCTGCTTTGCTCCTCAGGCATTTACCCTTGTTTCTCATTTGATTAGCAGTTGTTTACTCTGAGTCCTCCAGTACTCTGGGAGTTCTTGGATGCCCCGGGGCTGGGGGGCTGAGTCTGGGTCTTATCTCCCCAGTGTACTGCTAAATCTTTGAGCCTCTGGGTTAGGCAGGAGGGGTGGAGCAGATAACGGGGCTTCTCAGGAGAGGCTCAGAAAGGGTCCCCTGAAAATTTTCAAGGAATGCTCCCCAAATGCCTCCACCTCCTTGCTGGGATTGACACCCAGAAAACTGAATTCATCTCTTGGTGAGTGTCGAGCCAAAAGACACAACCAAGCCAAAGAGCAGGAGAAGGAAGGATTTGTAAGTAAGTAAGGAGAACACAGGGGATCTCTCCCAAAGCAGTGTCTCCCGAACAGCAAAATTGGAGCTGTTTTAAGCTAAGCATACATGCATATTAGTGAATGGGTTTGGGTGGTGTATGCTTATTCGTGAAGGGGCTCGAGCAGAAGAGGAATCAGCATAGAATAGTGGCGAAGATTGCTAGAGTCCGAGCTTTAGTTGATCGAAGTCTCAAGCATCTGAAGAAGGTTAACATCATTAGGTTCCCACCAGTCTGCGGTTTTAGCCCCTAGTTACTTACCATCCTCCACCTGCATGGGGGACCTTGGTTCCGGTAGAACAACTAAAAAGATCAGATTGTTATGCATATCCCTTGAGGAGGACCTAGGACTCTGTTTTATCGCTGAATTGTTGATTCTTGAATGCTTTTCCTTTGTTCCTGCATTCTTTTGTTCCCCTAAGATCATTAATTACTGAGACCTGTTCTAGGGCAAGCATTGTGGCCAGGCTGAGATCACAAAATGGCTTAGGCCTAAAATGGCTTCTCTTATGTCAAGAAAGCCATGCCGGGTTCTCTTTCTCCGGGACCCCCTACCCTATCTGCTTATAGGATGAGAGTTCATCATTGTTTTCATCTTTGAGTTTATACCAGTCATTCTCAAAGTGCAGTCCCTAGAGCTATAGCAGCCGCACCTTGGGACTTAATAGAAATGCAGATTCTCTAGGCCCACCCTAGAGCTCCCGCACTGAAGGTGAGGGCCTGACAGGGGCTTAACAAACCCTCTAGGTTATTCTGATATGTGCTAAAGTTTTAGAACCACTAATGAAGCCTTTCATTTTTAATATCCAGATGCCCTACAGATAGACAACTTTCAAAGTGTTATTTTTTTAAAATAAGCTTCATTTTTATTTTATTATTATTATTTTTTGCGGTACGCGGGCCTCTCACTGTTGTGGCCTCTCCCGTTGCGGAGCACAGGCTCCAGACGTGCAGGCTCAACGGCCATGGCTCACGGGCCCAGCCGCTCCGCGGCACGTGGGATCCTCCCGGACCGGGGCACGAACCCGTGTCCCCTGCATCGGCAGAAGGACTCTCAACCACTGCGCCACCAGGGAAGCCCTAATTTTTATTTTTTTAAAAAATTATTTTATTTATTTATTTTTGGCTGCGTTGGGTGTTCGTTGCTGTGCGCGGGCTTTCTCTAGTTGCAGAGAACGGGGGCTACTCTTTGTTGTTTCGGTGGCTTCTCTTGTTGCGGAGCACGGGCTCTATGCTCGGGCTCAGTAGTTGAGGAGCAGGGGCCTAGTTGCTCCATGGCATGTGGGATCTTCCGGGTCAGGGGTCGAACCCGTGTGCCCTGCATTGGCAGGCGGATTCTTAACCACTGCACCACCAGGGAAGCCCTTTTCCCTGTGGTTTTTTTTTTTTTTTTTTAAACTGGGTTTTTTATTGTTGAGTTTGAGTTATTTGTGTATTTTGGATAACAGTCCTTTATCAGATAAGTGTTTTGCAAATATTTACTCCCAGTCTATGACTTGTCTTTTCATTCTCTTAATAGTGTCTTTTACAGACCAGAAGTTTTTAATTATAATAAAGTCTAACATCAATTTTTTTCTTTCATGGATCATGTTTTTGGTGTTGTATCTAAAAACTTTGCAAACCCAAAGTCACCTAGATTATCTCCTATATTTCTTTTAGAAATTTCATAGTTTTGTATTTTACATTTAGGTCCATGATCTTTTTTGAGTGTGAATGATGTAAGGTCTGTGTCTTTTTTACATATGGATATCAGTTGTTCCAGGAAGTTTTGTTGAAAATACTATCCTTTCTCCATTGAATTGCTTTTGCTCCTTTGTCAAAAATCAGTTGACTCAGGGAATAGAGCCAATATTTTAACATAACTATAAATGGAATATAATCTATAAAAATTCTGAATCACTATGTTGTACACCCAAAACTAATATAATACGGTAAATCAACTATACCTCAATTTTTTAAAAATTGAAAAAATATCAGTTGACTATATTTGTGTTGGCCCATTTCCATTGATCTATGTGTCTGTTTTTTCACCAGTACCATGCTGTTTTGATTATCATAGGCTATTATCATTTTTTTTCCCCCTGGGTATGAATGTCCTGAGACACGTGTGAGAGGAGTGGAGGGGAAGCACAAAGATGGCTCCAGGTCTGAGAGAAGGGGTGAAACCACAGAGAGGGGAGAGTGAACGATGCAGAGGCCTGGAAGGCAAAACTTCTGCAGCTCTCCTAGAACTTCCAGTAGGACTCATTAAAAATTCATCCACACAGAACCCAGTTTGAAAAGTCAATATTCCAACAAATAAGAAATGTATTAATTTCTGGTGATATAGGCAAGGATGAGACAAGTTTGATAGGCAGAAAGGAACCATGGAGGTGACAGTTGTCCAAAGATTGAAGGGGCACTTCGTGGGAGAATTGATCCTGAGGCAGGTGTCCACCAATAGTTCTCAAATGCTCCTTTTTGTTGGCCTTGCCTAGAGCCTTCTTTGGTTATCTTTTGTGGTCCTTTTTGACCCCAGGTGACCTATGCATTGTAGTATGAGAAGTCATATGTTTGCTGTTATTACTACCCAAATTGTTGCTTGGGTGGGTGGGTTTTTTTTGGTTTTTTTTTTCCCAGTACCTGATTTTAAGATAATCTAGTTTGAAAGATAAGTAAGGAATTTCAGAAAGATGCCTTAATTTTTTTCTGTATCCCTTAAGAATGAGATGATCTGTTCCATTTATATTTTTGAATGCAGGTTTCCTCTTGCACTCCTCTTCAAAGTAATTTTTATTATATGTGTACTTTTTCTAAGTTGATTAATTAGTTAATTTTAATCTAGATGGCTGACAAACAGATCCTTTATATAGGGCACCACATCTGTGTAAAAGGAAATCAAGTTGAATTTATGCCATAAAATGGGGTATTTTAGTCAGCTCTGGACCTTCCCAGCAGACACTCTTCTCAGATCCTCAGATCATTCTCACTGTGCACTGCTGAATTATTCCCACCTTACGTTTCATCCCGAGCATTGTTGATCTTTTTTTTTTTTTTTTTTTTGGCAGTACGCGGGCCTCTCACTGTTGTGGCCTCTCCCGTTGCGGAGCACAGGCTCCGGACGTGCAGGCTCAGCGGCCATGGCTCACGGGCCTAGCCACTCCGCGGCATGTGGGGTCTTCCCGGACCGGGGCACGAACCCGTGTCCCCTGACTCGGCAGGCGGACGCTCAACCACTGCGTCACCAGGGAAGCCCTTAAAACAGGATTGCAACTCTTTTTTTTTTTTTTCCCCTCTTTTCATATCAGCTAAGCTTCTCTCTCACAGCTCTCCAGATGGGCCTACTCTCCTCTTCACTGTTTCTCCACTTCCATGGTCTCCCCAGATGGTCACCCATGCCTTGCCTCCTGGCCTGGCCAAACTTTACCTGATTTTCCTAACAACCAGGTGAGTGACATAAGGAGGACTGAAGGAGGGTCAAAGCCACCTGATGTGGAGGTAAAGGGGTGAGATAGAAAGACCTAAGGACTCCTCCAGCCTTCCAGCAAAGAATCTTTGGGCAAAATCAAGGCCAATCACATTGAAGCTTCTGGAGCTACTTTGTTAATCATTTTTATTTTTTTAAATGTTTATTTATTTTTTGGCTGCACCTCACAGCTTGCAGGATCTCAGTTCCCCAACCAGGGATTGAACCCAGGCCACGGCAGTACAAGCCCGGAATCCTAACCACTAGGCCACCAGGGAACTCCCCTTAATCATTTTTAAATTGAAAGTATTTTGTTTTGTTTTTCACAAAGATGTTTACTGCAGCATTAATTGTAATGCCAAAAACTGGAAGCTGCCCAAATGCCCTGCACTCGAGAATGAATTATAGCGTTTAAGATTCTTTCAACAGTAAGTGACAGAAGATCGGGTCAAACTAGCTTAAGCACAAAAGGGAATTCAGTGGCTCCGGAAACTGAGCAGTCCAAGGGGCTTAAATGATGTCAGGCCCCCTCCATCTCTTGGTTCTGCTTCCCTCCGGTGTGGGGCTCATTTTCTCTCACTATTGACTAGTTTCCTCCGTTGTGGGGGAAAGGGAGGCCAAGACACAGATTGCTCCAGACTTCTATTATTCCTGCTTTGTGACCTTGGAAGAAAGAGAAAGATGCCCTTTCCCAGAGACCCAGGGCAGGACATCCTGGCATGGGTGATTTGCTCATTCCTGGGCCAGTCTCTGTGGCCAGAGGAATGGGATCCTGGGATTGGCTGAATCTGGGTCTGGTGGCCAGGAGGAGGTTGCTGTGATTGACCGTCCCACCGGAACCACATGGAGTGGGGTGGTGGGTGAAGAGTTTCCCAGAAGACTTTTACTGCTGTTACCAGGGTGACAAAATCTAGCTGATGCAATATTACATTCCAGGAAAAATTATAATTACAAAGTCCATGTATGTAGTAACATGGAAAATAGTTAGGAAGCAGAAAACAGAATTGAAACTATGATGGCACATTTGGAAGGTAGAAAAAGAGAAAACTTTTGCTTTGCTGGGGTGGTGGAAGAATGTATCATTATATTAAAAACCTTCTGGGACTTCCCTGGTGGTGCAGTGGTTAAGAATCCACCTGCCAATGCAGGGGACACGGGTGGTTCGAGCTCTGGTCCAGGAAGATCCCACATGCCACGGAGCAACTAAGCCCGTGCACCACTACTGAGCCCGAGTGCCGCAACTACTGAAGCCCGCGCGCCTAGAGCCCGTGCTCGGCAACAAGAGAAGCCACCACAATGAGAAGCCCGCGCACCGCAATGAAGAGTAGCCCCCGCTCGCTGCAACTAGAGAAAGTCTGTGCGCAGCAACGAAGACCCAACACAGCCATAAATAAATAAATAAATTTATAAAACTAACTAAATAAATAAAATAAAAATCTTCAGTACCTTTGCAAAAATATTTGTACAATAAATCAAAGATGTTTGTGCAAAAATAATCTGGCACATATCACATGATACGATTTTCAGAGCTAAGTTTCTTTTCGGAATGAGATGGGGCATAAATAGACGGTGATTTGTATAGATCTGAAATGTCATGCTTTTCATCTTTGTGGTTGCTTTGAGCAGGGGGCCCAGTGGAACCTCTTTGTCAGGAGTGTTAGAACATTCTCAGTGTAGCTCCAGTGAACTTTAGTTCCCCAAAACATGCTATCCTGCCTTTGGGAGTAGAGAAAGTCTCTCCCCACCAGGCAGGCAGGTGAAAAGCCTTCAGGTGGGTCTCTGATAAGGACAGAGAGAGGACAAGGAAATAAGCTCAGACGAGCCAGGAAGGACAGGTAAAGGTGCATGGGCGGCCCAGCCCACCTAATTCTTCTTTTTGTGCCCATACCCCCATGCAGAGCTGGGGTGGTTCATGTAGTACCAAGTGCCAACATGTCTGCAGCCGACAACCAGCACTTTGGGGTTAGTTATCTTTTTATTTATTTTTCTTTTTGGCTGTGCTGTGCAGCTTGTGGGATCTTCCTTCCCCAACCAAGGACGGAACCCGCGCCCTAGGCAGTGAAAGTGTGGAGTCCTAACCACTGGACCGCCACGGAAGTCCCAGTTATCTTTTTAAATGTTATTTTTGTAAGTAGTAAAACTAATAAAGACATTCCTATTTTAGTAAAAACAAAAAACAGGATTTGTTTGGCTACACGTGTGTGTGTGTGTGTGTGTGTGTGTGTGTGTGTGTGTGTGTGAGAGAGAGAGAGAGAGAGAGAGAGAGAGAGGTGGGAAACTGGTGGGATCAACAGAATTATGGAAATGGTCTGTAGGAAAGGAGAGCCATGGGAGTAGTGAGTGGGCTGTGGGAAGGATTCAACTCAGTTTGTTCAATTCATCAAAATATTAAGCACCTCTTATTATGTGCCTGAACTTGTTCCAGAATTTTAGGGTATATCAGTGAACAAAACAGATAAAGATCACGCCTCCAGGAAGCTTACTTTCTTCTTTTTAAAATGTCATCATTTATTTATTGACAGGAAGCTACTTTCTAATGTGTATGTAGGATATACATACTATGTCAATTTAATAGTAATACACTATATGCTATGTTATAAGGCATGATTGCTATGGGAAAAAAGTCAGGTCAGGAATTTGGTGTGATGCAATTTTAAAGCGTGGTAGGGCAGCCTCACTGAGGTGATATCTGAGAAATGAGGTGAGGGAATCTTTCATGGGGATGTCTTGGGAAGGGGGTCTCCAGGCAGAAGACACAGCCAGTGCAAAGGCCCTGGGGCAGGCATGTGCCTCAGAGGAGAGGTTTAGGTTCATTGTTGGACCTTGTCTTTTACTCTGGACTTTGTCTTTTACTCTGAGGAAAAATGAGTTGAAACATATGTTTTATCCCAGTTTTCTGGCTTTTCTTCTTAGTGTCTTGTTTGGAGTGTGTGTGTGTGTGTGTGTGTGTGTATGTGAGAAAGTCTGGCAAAAGCAGGCACCTGGGCGTGGGCAAAGGCCCCCTGAGTTCCTAACTGCCCTTGCATCTTCCTCTCATTACCCTACTTCCCAGGCTGGGGTGTGGCTCATTCTACCCCCTCAGTTGTTTTTATGACACACTCTGAGCCCTGGGAACTCAGCTCTTCAATCACAGAGCAAATTAGAGGTGAGAGGGACCCCTGCCCACTGCCCCGGCCCCCAGGAGTACTGATTCCCAGCCAATCAACATCAAAGCCTCCCAGGGGGACAGGGAGAGTCGGGGGCTGGGACCCTGAGAGACAGGGACTGAGAATGGGGAGCAGGCAGGGGGCCCAGCAAAGGGCATATCCACCTGGGGTGCACCGAGATCTCACACCGACCCCTTGGTCCACTACACACACACACTCGCCTGACACAATGGCCGGGTGGGGCTGAGGAACTGGCTTCCTCTGCGGAGATCTCAATCTGGGCCCTCAGGTCCCGCCCCAGAAACACAGGAACAGACCATCAGAGACCTGGCCCCGCGTTCCTTGCTCCAAGGGGCAGGCAGGACAGGCTGAAAATAGAAACCGCTTCCAAAAAGATAAAGGTAAATTTAGGGAGGGGGAAACCGGGGTGGGCGGTGGGGTCCCTTGGTGTGAAATAATGGGCTGACTCACCCCCAGGGGACAGGTTGGATGTGAAAGGGACAGGCTGTCATGCGAGGTGTGGAAGAGATGGTCAGACACGCTGTCGAGGGACACACACCCCATCCCTCAGCGATCCAGAGGTGTCTGGAGCCCATGCCCTCCCGCCAGCCCAGCCAGTGCCATTGCCACCCTGTCCTCACCCCTACCCCTGTCCACCCCCGGCCGCTGTCCGCACAGCAATGCGGACCCAGGACAGAACGTGCACATACAACGTGCACAAACAGCCCACTCTCCACGGCTGTGTTTCATCCCTTGCCCAGGCTCTGTTATCCTCCGAAACCCGGCATTCGGGGTCCCTCACATCTTCCAGAGCCCCAGTGTGCGCATGTGGAGCGTGGTGTGGTTTGGGGGGGGGTGTCCGGTTGGGAGGAGGATCCGATTCCTGTTTCCTGCCCCTACTCACTCGGCCCCAGGAGGTGACCGAGAGTGGAGAGGCCTCGAGGGTGAGTGCTTGGGCCGAGTACCTGGATCCCTGCGAGAGGCCTGAGTGGGGGGCGGGGGAAGGAAGTTAGGGCAGGTACCTGAGGGGGGCAGGGATCTCTGAGTGGGGCAAGGCTGGGGAGGAGCTGGCCAGCTGGCGAGGCTACTGCCCGGGGTCACCTAAGGAGCTTCCTGCCAGAACACAGAGGCCATTGAGCTGCAAGACTCCCAGCCTACAGCTCCCAGCCCCCACCCTGCATCATTTCTCAAAAACCAATCTGGGGCCTGGAGGGATCTGACTCTCCTGCTGACTCCACAGGGGAGTTTGGGGGCGCCGGGTCTCCCAGCCCGGACCTTGCTGCCTTCTCAGGATTACAGCGCCTTCCCGGTGGGAGGAAGTGAGCCCAGGCCCCAGCGTCTTGGCCCCATTGGTCCTCACCTTTAGTCTGGCCTCCTGACCACCCTCTAGGCATCCTGGCGGGACCCAGGCTTCCACCGGGGCCTCTCTCCGGGACCAGGTGGGGGGCTGGGAGACAGGCAGGGATGAGGATGGGGCAGGAGAGACCATGCCGGGGCCTCCTGGTCTCTTGGGGTCAGAGGCTCCAGGAATCTTCATGGCAGGAAAAGGAGACTAAAAATAATCCGGAAAGGGAGAGTCCGGAGAGAGGAACTGGGAAATGGGGGTGGAGGGCCTGTTGGAGCAGGGAAATAGTGATGCATCCTTCACGGCCCAGGCACGGGCGGGCGCGCAGGGAGACGCACACCGCACGTACGCCCCGCACGACAGCACGGAACACACACACCCTTGCAGCCCCATCTCACACAGCACACCGGACACACTGTGTACTCCACTCTCCCACCGCATACTCGCGTATAACAGATACACTCTGAAACACAGCATCCAACACCCTGTTCATGTAGCACTAGAAACACACCATGTCCACTCACGCTTAAACCACACACACAAACCTCCACAGCACACGCTACAGACACAAAACACAATAAATCAGGTAGACACACAGCGGCTCTACCGGCACACCCCATTTCCCTTACTGATCCAGTTCTCTTGCACCCCTCCCCCAGCCTGGGTCTCTACCCAGGTGCCCCAACTCTGGCCTCACTGTCTCCTCTGGCCTGACTGGGGCAGCAGAGGCTGAAAGACAGAGCGCAGTGGAGGCTGGGGGTGCCAGGGAGGGTTCAGAGTCCTCAGGTTCAGAGCGCGATGGAGGCTGGGGGTGCTAAGGAGGGGTGAGAGGTAAAGGGAGAAGACAGTGGAAATGGGAAGAGAAGAAGTGTACCCGCCTTCCCTCCTGACTCTGAAATCTTGGCTCATTTACTTGCAAACATTTCTGCTCACAGGCCTCAGTCTACACATATGCACTAAGGGTCTCTCTTTCTGCCCCTCTTCTCAGGGGATGACTCCAGCAGTGTACCCCACTCCTTGGAAGAGCTCAGAGGAAGATGTCAGCTCAGTCTCTTCCTGCAGCAACACCCCCTACCCAGAAGCCCCCTCGGATCATCCGGCCCCGCCCCCCTTCTCGCCCACGGGCTGCCCAGTCGCCGGGGGCCCACCACAACGGCTCCTCTCCACAAGAACCTCCCCTCACTGCCAACGAGGCACCAACCCTGATGTGCACCCCCATCTTCTGGGAGCCCCCAGCCTCGTCCCTCAAGCCCCCAGCCCTTCTGCCCCCGTCAGCTTCTAAAGCCAGCCTCGACTCCCAGACTTCCCCAGACTCGCCTTCTGGCACCCCCAGCCCAGTGTCCCGGCGCTCCATCTCCCCAGAACCTGCTCCCCGGTCTCCAGTGCCCCCACCCAAACCCTCCGGGTCACCCCGAACAGCTCTGCCCCTGCTCCACTCGACCCGGGCCCCTGGCCAGGATGGCTCTGCCTCGGCCGCAGGCACCGTGCGGAGACTGGCTGGCAAGTTCGAATGGGGGGCTGAAGGCAGGGTCCAGGCTCCAGATGCCCCGGAGCCGGGTCCTCCAGGGGGACTGGATGTGAATGGGGAGAGAGAGACTGCCCAGGGCATCCTCGCTGGGAGTGGGTCCCAGGAGAACGGCACTCCAGGTAAGCCCGGGCTGGCTCAATCCAGCTCCTCTTCTTTGTTTTCAGGGCTTTAAGATTGGGTACTTTAAGGGGCCACTTTTTAAAAACTGGATTCCATGTTTGGAAAGTCTGTTTTTCAGATTTCGGGGAGTTTGAAGAGAGTCAGGGTAGAGGTGATAGATGCCTAGGGCTGACCTCCTCTTTCCTGCTGCTGGGCAGGTGAAGGGGAGGGAGGAGGCCTGGGGAGGGTGGGTGTCCTAAGGATGCCCCTGTCTCCCACAGATGCTGCGCTGGCCTGCCCTCCCTGTTGCCCTTGTGTCTGCCACGTAGCCCGGCCCGGCCTGGAGCTCCGATGGGTGCCACTGGGGGGCTATGAGGACGGCCCCAGGGCCCCCTGCCGGGCCTCCCCACTGCGGACCTCCCGCTCCCGCCCCAGCCCTCCAAGCCTCAGCCAGCCCCCAGTCGTCCTCACGTCCTACCGCTCCACTGCCGAGCGCAAACTCCTGCCACCCCTCAAGCCCCCCAAACCAACTCGGGTCAGACAGGACGTCACCAGCTCTGGGGACGCCCCACAGCCAGATCTCGATCTGCCCTCCGAAGATGGGATCCAAACAGGTACAGGGCCCCCGGGGAGTGGACCTGTGGGCTGGGAAGGAGCCTCTGGGCTCCCGGAGCATTCTGAACACCAACTCACTGCAACCCCCAGCAGG
Organism: Physeter macrocephalus; assembly: GCF_002837175.3. NCBI lineage: Eukaryota > Metazoa > Chordata > Mammalia > Artiodactyla > Physeteridae > Physeter > Physeter macrocephalus. The sequence continues at coordinate 88,955,658 of NC_041227.1, read as the reverse complement.
CCCTGGGCTTCTTGTTCCTCCACCAGCTGCTGCTCTGGGACTTTCCGGAGTTGTAGTTTTTATAGCAACGGTCTCTGCTGGGCGGGAGTCAGGAGTCCTGGGCTGGGGATACTGGAGGCTTGCTCTCTCTCTTCTCTCTGGATTCTCTCTCTAGGGGACAGTCCCGATGGCGCCCCTCAGAACGATCCTCCAGCCACCACGGAGGGCAGGTACCGAACACTCCCACCCTTATTCCTACCTGACAGTAGACTAACCTTCGGGTCCACCTGAATCCCACCCCCACAAGCGTGGAGTGAAGAAGGCCTAGGCCTCTAGGGACAAGCAGTGCCGGTTTCTAATCCCAGCTCTGTCCCTTATCAGCTGTGTGACCTTATACAAGTCACTTAACCTTTCTGGGTCTCAGCCTCCTCACCTGTGAAATGGGGGTAAACATACCAAATACTTCATGAAGTTGTTGGGGTCTGATATTGGTGACGAGCCAGGGCCATAATAAACCATTTTAGTTCCCCCACTTTGAGCTTCTATCGAAATTATTGTCTGCGAATCCATGTATCAACCGGGAACACCTCTCCTGTGTTATCTGGGCCTGTTAATCATTTCACCACCATTATCAGAGTTAATCTGAGGCCATCCATTTATTCAACAAACATTTGCCGGAGTTTATTCTCCCGGGCTTTTACTTCGGGTGAAAGGGTGCATGGTGGTGCCGATGACCAGAACAGAGCGGGGAGGTGTAAGAGCCGGGTTTGCCCATGTTGAGTTGTACCGAGGCACCCATAGGACATTCCAGACAATGGTCATTCCATGGGAGCCCTGGAGATGGAGGCTTGGAAGTGTCCAGTGCACAGTAGTTGAGACTGCAGGAATGGATGGGGCCCACTTAGTACAGGGCCTCACATACAACAGGCACATAGAACGATCCGGGGTTTGGCCACAGTCCCCGCACACAACCTGCACGCAGGTCGTGTACCCCCTTACGCTGTCCCGTGAGGAGCACCCCCGGAGGCGTGCGCCGGCGGTGGTTCTGACGGGACTCCCTCCCTTTCTGTTTCCCCAGGGAGGATGAGGAGCTGCAGGAGCAGAACTGGGAACTGCCCCTGCAGGACGGTGAGCCTCTGGACCGGGGGCTCCCCGCTGAGGCCACCAAGCGGTGGGCAAGGGTTCCGGGGCCCTGGACTTCGCTGATGTGCGGCACCTGCTCCCCAGAACCCCTGTACCAGACCTATCGCGCAGCCGTGCTGTCAGAGGAGCTGTGGGGGGTCAGTGAGGATGGCGGACCCTCTTCAGCAAATCCTGGGGAAGCTCCCCCCTTCGCCCGGCCCCCCGGACCTCGCAACACGCTGTGGCAGGAGCTTCCGGCTGTGCGAGCCAGCGGCCTCCTGGACACCCTCAGCCCCCAGGAGAGGCGCATGCAGGAGGTGCACGCACCTGGGGTCGGGCGCGGCGGGGGGCGGGGGGCGGGGTGGGGGGGGAGGAGCCTGGGACCCGGCGCCTGGGCTGCCTGGGAGCTGGGCTTTCCACTCCGGCCGCAGCTGCTCTTCGTCCTCAGAGCCTGTTCGAGGTGGTGACATCCGAGGCCTCGTACCTGCGCTCCCTGCGGCTGCTGACCGACACCTTTGTGCTGAGCCAGGCGCTCCGGGACACGCTCACCCCCCGGGATCACCACACCCTCTTCTCCAACGTGCAGCGCGTCCAGGCAGTCAGTGAGCGGTCAGTGGGGCCGCCACCTCTCCGCAAAGCGGGCCTCGGGAGGAAGCACTCCTCAGCTCTCTCCTGTCCCCGGGCCTCCCCTCCAGGGCCCACTTAGTGCCCAGCTCTTCCCTCCAGAAGCCGGGACACCTGGCTCTCTGCCCCCCTCCATTGCTTGTCGCCCACTCCCCCAGCTTTCTAGGGAAGTTACTGTCCCGTGTGCGCGCTTCCCCCCACATCAGCGACCTGTGCGACGTGGTGCACGCCCACGCCGTGGGGCCTTTCTCCGTGTACGTGGATTACGTGCGGAACCAGCAGTATCAGGAGGAGACGTACAGCCGCCTGATGTGAGCGTCCCAGGGGCGGGGCCACGTCACCAGTGCTGGCGGGAGATGGGGAGCAGGGTCGGGGGCCAGGCCAGGGCAGGTTGCGGGGAGATCGGGGCCTCGAGGCCGAAGCCAGCCTGCGCCTGCTTCTACAGGGACACGAACGTGCGCTTCTCCGCGGAGCTGCGGCGGCTGCAGAGCCTCCCCAAGTGCCAGCGGCTCCCGCTGCCGTCTTTCCTGCTGCTGCCCTTTCAGCGCATCACGCGGCTCCGCATGCTGCTGCAGGTGCCCGTCCTGCCTTGGGCCCTTTTCGGCCCCACCAGCCCCGTTGGAGAGCTCTCCCCAGGGCCCTCCTGCCCCGCCATCTCCATTTCCCACCCCACCACAGACACAAGAATCCCCTAGGTCAGGTCTCCTAATCGGGGCCTCTCCATCCGGGACCCACCAAACCCTACCTGGAGCTACCCAAACGTTTCCAGGAGCCGTCTGGGTGCAGGAAAAGAGCCTCTGGCTAGAGACCTGAATTCTAGATTTAGCTCTGCCACTGACTGGCTGAGCGACCTTGGGCAAGTCCCTTTCTCTTTCCAGGTCTCAGGGGGAATGTGGTGAGAGGTCTTTGAGGTCCTCTCAGTCCTGTCTTTGACCGTATGCCTTCCCAGTGGGGTGATATCACCCTGGAGGCAAAAACTTGTTCTTTGGGGGGGGGGGCGAAAAAAATCTTCACTATTCCAATGGTTTGTGGTACTCCAAAGGGCCAGGGTGTATAAATAGCTATACAGTATGTTTGTGGTATTAAAATTTGATGGGGGCGGGGGGAACAATTAGGGAAAAAATGTCTAAAAAGACTCCTTAGTGGGCTGATACTGAAAAAAGGGGTGAGAAACACTCTTCTGTTGCAGAGTGGAGACTTCTCCCTAAACTAGGTCGCCTGATGTGGGGATCTCAATGTGAAGAGTCCTCAACTACATCTTCAGTGCCCTTGTCTTATTCAGCTTTATATATCCCCAGTGTAGACAATAACAACATAGTAATAATGATGATATTGATCATAATAGCTAAACAACTCTTGGGTGTCTGTTCTAGACATGGTTCTAAGTGCAATACGCTCGTTTAACCTTACCAACGACTATGTGACGGTAGGAACTATTATTGACCCCACTTTATAGATGAGGAAACTGAGGCTCAGAGAGGTTAAATAACTTGCCACAGGTCACACAGATAATAATTGACGGAGACAAACTTTAAATCCAGGCACTCTTAACCCCGCGCTATATTGTTTGTACTAATAGCTGTGGTTAATAATTATTAAAATAATAGCAACCCTCTTTTCAGCGTTTACTATGTCCCAAAGACTATGCTACTTACTTTACATATATTTGCTTGCAGAATCCTCACAACAATGCTAAGGGTATGGAAGGTGGGAGTTATCCCCATTTTACAGTTGGGGTAACTGAGACTCAGAGAGGTAACCTGACTTGCTCAGGGTTATGCAGACAGCGAGTGGTGAGGCTGGTCCCCCAGCCCTGTGAACCCCCAAATGCCAAGCCAGGCAGGGTCCTCTGAGCTGCAGCCCCTCTGAATCCCAGAGCCACAGAGCAGGGGCCCAATTACCCTTCTTCCTCATCCCCAGAATATCCTGCGCCAGACAGAGGAGGGGTCCAGCCGCCAGGAGAATGCCCAGAAGGCTCTGGGTGCTGTCAGCAAGGTTGGAGGGGGATGCTGGGGCTGGAGGAGGTGAGGAGGCGGTAGGGAGGGATGGAAGGGGTGGAAGGGAGTAGGGGTGGGTGACTTGGCTCCCCTTACCCAGATCATTGAGCGGTGCAGCGCCGAGGTGGGGCGCATGAAGCAGACAGAGGAGCTGATCCGGCTCACGCAGAGGCTGCGCTTCCACAAAGTCAAGGTTAGATCCTGCCCAGGCTCCCTGCTTCCCTTTCCCCACGGTGCTGGTGCTGCAGGGAAGTCAGAACGTCCTCCCTGCTTCCTCACAGGCCCTGCCCCTGGTCTCCTGGTCCAGGCGCCTGGAGTTGCAGGGGGAGCTGACTGAGTTAGGATGCAGAAGGGGGGGTGTGCTCTTCGCCTCCCGCCCCCGCTTCACCCCCCTCTGCCTGCTGCTCTTCAGTGACCTGCTGCTCATCACTCAGCCCAAGAGGTGGGTCTCAGGGAGGGAGGGAGCCCAGGCAGGATTCCAGCTGGACCTCTGCTCTCCCTCTGAACTTCCTCTTCCCTGGGCAGTGGGCAGCGGCTACAGGTTCTGGACTACGCCCATCGCTCCCTGGTCCAGGCCCAGCAGGTCCCGGACCCATCTGGACCACCTACGTTCCGCCTCTCCCTTCTCAGCAACCACCAGGGCCGCCCCACCCACCGGCTACTCCAAGCTTCATCCCTGTGAGTTGTGTCTCCTTCAGAAAACACCCTGGGGACCCTCACTTGACCTCTGCGAGTCCACCACCCTCCTCCCTAATCTCTCTCCTCCGAAGCCCCTGCCTAACTAACCCCCAGGAGGATCTCCCGGGCCAACTGTGACCCTTCCCTATATTCCCACCAGATCAGATATGCAGCGCTGGCTGGGAGCCTTCCCTACCCCAGGCCCCCTTCCCTGCTCCCCGGGCACCATCTATGAGGACTGTGGTGAGTGTTCCCTAGAGGGGAGGAGGGAAGGAAAAGGGAGTCTTCAGGGGAATATGGGGAGAAGGTAAAAAGAGTCTGGATCCCACTGTAATGTCACCCACCCCGACCAGACTGTTCCCAGGAACTCTGTTCAGAGACTTCCACACCTGCCAAGACTGAGGGACGGAATCTGGAGTCCAGGGCTCCCCACAAGCACCTACACAAGAGCCCCGAAGGTGAGAGATTCTTTTACTTATTCATTCAATAAATATTTATTAAGCACCTATGAGGTGCCACTCACTGTTCTCGGCACCAGTGAACCAAACACGCAGATATTCCCGCCCTGCTGGACTATACGTTCTAGTGGAGGAGAAACAGTAAAGAATAAACAAGATAAATAAGTAACATATATACAATGGAATATTACTCAGCCATAAAAAGAAACGAAATTGAGTTATTTGTAGTGAGGTGGATGGACCTAGAGTCTGTCATAGAGAGTGAAGTAAGTCAGAAAGAGAAAGACAAATACCGTATGCTAACACATAT
>NC_041227.1:88938670-88950050 GCF_002837175.3 Physeter macrocephalus | reverse complement strand
GGACTGTCATACAGAGTGAAGTAAGTCAGAAAGAGAAAAACAAATACCGTATGCTAACACATATATATGGAATCTAAAAAAAAAAAATGGTTCTGACAAACCTAGGGGCAGGGCAGGAATAAAGACGCAGACAGGGAATGGACTTGAGGACACGGGGAGGGGGAAGGGGAAGCTGGGACGAAGTGAGAGAGTGGCACGGACATATATCCACTAGCAAATGTAAAATAGCTAGCTAGTGGGAAGCAGCCGCATTGCACCCGGGAGATCAGCTCGGTGCTGTGTGACCACCTAGAGGGGTGGGATAGGGAGGGCGGGAGGGAGACGCAAGAGGGAGGGGATGTGGGGATATACGTATACATAGAGCTGATTCACTTTGTTGTACAGCAGCAACTAACACCACATGGTAAAGCAATTATACTCCGATAAAGATGTGAAAAAAAAAAAAGATAAGTAAGTAAATTATACTGCCTGAAGGTGGTGAGTGCTGTGGGAAAACGCAAGTGGAGCAGAGTCAAGGGGGTCAGGAGTCCCGGGGTTGGGTAGGCTTACGTGTGTAAGTCGGGAGGTCGAGGTGGACCTTGTTGAGGAGGCACCGTGTGAGCAGTGACTTGGTGGAGGTGAGGAATTCAGGCACGTGGTGTCTGAAGGGAAGAGTGTCCCCGGGGGAGGCAGGAGTCAGGCTCGTGTGTTTGAGGAGCAGTAAGGAAGCCAGTGTGGCTAGCGGGAGTGAGGAAAACAGGCAGAAGCAGATGACGTCATAGGGGTAACGGGGACCAGATCACGTGGGTCCTCGTAGGTTCCTGTAAGGAGTCTGGCTCTCACTCTGAGTGAGATGAGCCGTCAACGCAGGGCTTGACAGATGAGGGAGCCCGATCCTCTTTTCTCTTTTTTCTTTAACTTTTTGTTTTATATTGGAGTATAGCCTATTAACAATGTTGTGATAGTTCCAGGAGCGCAGCAAAGCAACTCGGCCATACATACACATGTATCCATTCTCCCCCAAACTCCCCTCCCATCCAGGCTGCCACATAACACTGAGCAGGACCCCGACCCTCTTTGATGTTGATGTTTCCTCCACCTCCAGTGGCCCTTTTACCAATTCTCCAAGGCTTCTCCACTAATCCCCGCACCTGCCGTGACCTTCAGGCAGTAGACCCCACTGGGCCTCCTCTCCGTCCTGACCTGCCCCCTGCCCCGGTCCCACTTACGCCCTTGTCTCTCTTTCCCCAGGCTGGCTGAAGGGGCTTCCTGGGGCCTTCCCTGCCCAGTTGTTGTGTGAAGTCACGGGGGAACACGAAAGGAGGAAGCACCTTCGTCAGCACCAGCGGCTCCTGGAGGCTGTTGGGCCCTCTTCAGGCTCCCCCAGTGCCCCCCAACCCTAATGCAGGCCGGGGGGACGGGGTGGCGGCACAAGTTGGCAGCCTGGCACAGAGGAGACAAAGCCCATCCAACCACTGGATTTGCTGTCAGTGGAAACCCTACCTCAGTGGCAACCAATAGGGACCAAGCTTCAAGACTGGGCAGCCAATGAAAACAGGGCCATCTGAGCCCATGCATGAGGGAGAATGAAGATGGATTGAGTGCATTGCCAGTGGAGACAGAGGCTCAGTGCAGAGTGGCCAGTGGGTGCTGAGCTGGCTGAACCTCTGGCCAGTGAGTATCCCTGCTATGCTCACAGCCAAGAAAGAGGAAGCTAGGTCAGTGCAGCTAAAAGAGGGCTGCACTGGAGATAAAGTCCTAGGATAAAATAGCCAATAGCAGGGACACATCCAGCCAAAGAAGAGACCAGTAGGAACCCTGCTTGGTGCTATAGCAACGACCGTCTTGCCTTTTGAGTCTGGGAAGTATTAGATTCCATTCCTGGGGTGCCTCCTGTGTCCTCTTAAGCCACTTCCTCTCTTCTAGAAGAATCCAGAGTGTTTGTCTCAGAGAATCTGTGTGTGTGTGCGTATGTCTGTATATGTATCAAGGAAGGTGATTCTGCTGAACGTGATGTGTGTGTGGTCTTGCCCCACTCCCAGATGATTGAATCCTCTATTTCTCCCCTCACTCCCCATTTTTCCTATTAGTCTCCTCAGGAAAGACACTAGGTCTGAGCTCCAGAGGAGAATGTGCTGGGTGTGGTTGGCAGCCAGAGGCCAGAGCTGGGGATGAGAGGCCTGGGTTCTGGGTCTCTTGGAGGCCAGGGTTCCATGACAGTTGGAGGATGATATTGTGGAGCAGCCAAGCAGCCTGGCAGAGGAGTCCAAGGGGCTGAAGATGGCCAGTAACTGGGGTCCGAGGCCTCCTGAAGCCTGCAGGCCCTTCTCCTTGCCCAAAGCTTGGCCTCCATAATCCCTACCTGCAGATCCTCCAACCTGAACTATAACCAGCCATTCAGCCTCAGCGTCGGGCTTCAGACTGGTTCTGGGTCCCAGGGTTGAGTGAAGAAACAGGAGCTGTGGATCTCGGGCCAGCTGAGCCTCTAGGGCTTTCTTGCCTTCATCCTGGTCCTTTCACAGAAACACTGGGCCAAGCAGTGGGGAGAGAACAGAGAACCAGCATTACTGCCTAATCCCACCCAGAGCATTTGCTTCCAGATGAGAAACTGCCCCCGCACAATGCCAGAAGGAGGTGAGGAATGGAGACAGAGCGGAGCAGACAGTTGCTGGCAAGTGGGGGCCCGGGCCTGGCACAAGGTCGTCCCTGAGCTAAGCCATCACACCTTCCCTTCAGCTCATGCATGGCAACTTGCCCAGGACAGGAACTGCCACGCTGACCACTGGAGGTGCAAGGACTCTGGGAGACTGAGAGGGAGAAAGGCACTGGCATTTGGCATGTCCATGACTTCGGAGATTCACCTAGCACAGTGCCTGACATACGAGAAACCCTCAATAAATGGTGGAGCTGCATTGAGGCTCTCCTGGGAGCATGTGCTTAAAGGAGCAGTGGTTTCCAAATGTGACTTTATTAGGGGGGAGGGGCTGCTTGAAAAGGGATCCTTTGAGAGCAGGGGTCAACTCTGCTGGGAACTGGGGCTTGGAGACCAGGTGCAAGGTGTGTTGGCTCACTCACAGCTCCTGAGGGATCTATGGCGGTGTGATGGGAGGAGGGTTGCAGATGCTGAAGCAGAGAGCTGCTGCAGGTTGGGGAAGAGGACAGGCAGAGCCAGATATGGATGGGGCTCTGGCAGGGGATGAAGATGCAGCAAGAAGGACACAAAGGGCAATCAGTCAGCAATAAAGATCCTTTACTGACCAGCCAAGCATCTCTGTGTCTAATTTATTTCAATTCTACACCTATTTATTGAGTGCCTTCTATGTGCCAGGCACTCTTCTAGGATCTGGGGACACAGATGAAACAGACAAAGGCCTTGACCTCAAGGAGCCTACATTCTGGGGGAGCAGGTGGGGGGGAAGTTACTAAGTAAACAAGTTAGTAAGTAAGAAAAGATCAGGTAGCAGTGAATGCTATGAAGAAAACACAGCAAAGGCTATGATACAGAGTGCCGTGTGCGTGTGTGTGTGTGTGTGTGTGTGTGTGTGTGTGTGTGGCTTTGGGGAAGACCCTGGAGGAGGTAACATTGAGCTGAGACTCAAATGACAAGAAGGGAGCACCTGGGAAGATCTGGGCAAAGAGCACTCTGGGTGGTCGCAAGGGGATTGAAGTCCAGGAAGAGAAGGCAGCGGTCATGGGGAGGGAGCTGGCCTACAGGCTCCTTCCTTTCCTGGTGTGGGAGTCCCTCCACACAAGCTCCCCTCTTCCTCTGACGTAGTCAGAGACAGACAGACACGCATCCAGAGGCAGACACAAAGCTGCACATGTGCACCATATATGTTCCATCTCAACTCCTCACTCGCTCCCCAAGTCCTGCCACTTAAGGAAGCCTCCAGGCTCCAAGTCAGAGGTTCTAATATTGGGATGATGGGGAGATGGAGACCAGTTAAGAATTGTTTGGGGGAAGTAAAGACACAAAACACAACCACATGTTCCAAAGGGACAGAAAGACAGGGAGTGAAGGGGACTTTCATGGTTCTGTTATCTCAGAGGCCCCTTTCCATTTTGAGGTGACCTGAGTGTGTGCGGTCCTGGAGGGGTCTGCATTCTGCAGACCTGTTGGAGAGCGTAGAGGGGCATGAAAGAGGCAGATGTGAGGGAACAAGGACTGCCAGTAGCATGGAGAAAGTGGATGGGAAAAGGAATGGGGCCCTGGTAAGAAAGACAGAGAAAATGGAATAATGGATGATGGGGGCGGGGGAAGGTATGGGACGTCCCTGGCAGTCAAAGGTTAAGAGTCCCTGCTTCTACCGCAGGGAGTGTGGGTTTGATTCCTGGTTGGGGAACTAAGATCCAGCATGCCTCGCAGCGTGGCCAAAAAAAAAAAAAAAAGGAGGGGGTACAGGTGGCAGTAAGTAACTTAGTATTAGTTCCCCTAAGCTCTCTCCCTCCCTTTCCTGAACACCCTCTGCCAGGCATCAACTTCTCTGTGTACAGCCCCCTCCTGATGTCCATCATCCTCTCCATCCTGTGTTGCTCCTCCCCTTTCTTGCCCCTCTGGCTGCCTCCTGCAATTTCCTTGTAGGTGTGGCACGAGGACCCTTGGGAGGAGAAGTCTCTCTCAGTGCTGCCCTGTCTGGCATTCCAGGCATGGTGGTGTTACTAACATCCCAGGTGGTAGAGAGGTACACTGACGGGCTTGGGGCATCCTGGAGCTGCCATTGCCCCATTCCTTCATATTCTGTCATTCTGGGGAGGTGGAAGAAACAAACATTTTCACAGGCTTAGGAAAGGCTCAGGTGTGTCTCAGACCTGGCAGAGGTGACTGGGGAGACAGATTGGGGAAGCTGGGCTCTTGTTGCGAGGCTTTCTCTGAATCAGTATGTGCTCTCTCCACTCACAGTCCTGCTGCTCATATTTGTGGCCTCCATATTTGGGAAGTCGATGATAAGGCAGAAAGGATAGGGCCCCGACCTCCCTTTGCGCTGGCCCTTCTATGGGCTCTGGGTCAACATCCTTGTGGCCATTATTGCAGGTGAGGCTGGTTGCAATCATGACCTCAGGCAACGGGTGTTTCAGAAGAGCCCGCTTCTCCCCACAGCCTGTTCATTAGCGTTCTCTCCTCTCCTTTTAGCCCCAGCGACCCCTCCAGCCCACTTCCTGCGATCCATTCCACAGCCCTTCAGCCTGGCTCTCTGTCCATCCCTGAAAGCTTTTCTCTCTCCCTCCTTCCTCGCAGGGCTCCCATCTCGTCAGTTACAGTGGTATGTGCTGGTTCCTGTCCTCCGTGTTGGCCACTCGCCCAGGCAGGCATAGCATCCCGGTGCAGGAGTACCTCTCCTCCGACAGCGTCTCCAGCGAACTCCCGGAGGCCGCCCCGTCCTGGCTCCCCAGTACGCCCTCTCCAAACTACCCGCTCTCCACCCTCCAGCGGCCCGAGAGCACCCCAGGCCAGAAAAAGGGAAGCAGAGGAGCAGAACTCCCCAAGGATTCACTGGAACCCAACCCGGACTCCCCTCACCCCGGGGCGTGGCCAGGACCCTCCATGGCCCCGCCCCCGGGATTGGACCCCGCCTCCAGACCGAGCTCCGCCTCTCCCCGTGAGGCTGAGCTCTCACCCTCCCTGCGGTGGATCCAGACTTACTGGACGAGGAGAGCTTCCCGCACCCGGCCTTAGCAGGACATCTGGCCAGGCTCGGTCTCCTGCTTCCGCCCCCACGGAGGAATCCTCACGAAGTTGAGGCGCAAGATCTTCGTCTGCAGTCAACCGCGCGCCGACCTCCCCTCCCCGCGCCGACCCGCCGAACTCTTGCTGTCGCCCCGCCTTCCCAGGGCAGGCGTTTAGCAGATTATCAACTTCGGACCCTATTGGTCACCTAGGCGCTCAGCTCCCGAGCATCGGAGGCCGGGTTGGCATTTTCCATCGGTCCCTGCACGCACCTCTGTCACTGGGAACTCAGCCTTGCCTTGATGCTTTTCCAGATTCACAAAGGGAGGCAACCTTGAGTTTAGCCGACTCTAAACCAAGAATGCATAGAGGCAGCCTGTCTGTGTCCTTCAGTTTATTTATTGCCCAGGCCACAGAACTACCCTGAGCCCTGGTCCAGAGAGCTCAGAAGCATTTTCTCTTGGGGAGGAAACTGATTCATTTCTGAAAATTTGTTTTCTATTCATATTTGGGGTGAGAAGAAACAAAGTAGGCTGAGAAGAGCTGAGAATCAGAGAGAAGTGCTGACAGGTGTTGGGGAAATGTCAATTAAAACCAGTAAACATTTCCTGAATCTCAGCTAAGTGCCCAAATCAAAAGGAGGATGGAATGGAGAAAGAGGAAGACAAAGTGGGTTAGAGAGAGAGAGAGAAGAAACGTAGGAGGGAGAGAGAGAGAAGAAACGTAGGAGGGAGGGCTTGTAATGCAGGGGTCAGATTCTGGCCTGCAAAGGCAAAGAGGCCTTGGATTCGGGAGCAGGACCAGAGACTGATTTTCCATAAAGCTAATATTGCTGATTTTTTTCCAGGATGCTTTGAATCTACCCAAAACTCTCGAGTGAGACTGTCCAGATTCAAATGCTGGCTCTACCACTTATTAGGTCTGTAACCTTAGCCCTGGTTCGATCCCTGGTGGGGGAAGATCCCACATGCCGCGGAGCAACTAAGCCCGTGCGCCACAACTACTGAGCCTGCTCTCTAGAGCCCGAGAGCCACAACTACTGAGCCTGCGCTCTAGAGCCCGAGAGCCACAACTACTGAGCCCGCGTGCCACAGCCACTTAAGCCCGCATGCCTAGAGCCTGTGCTCTGCAACAAGAGAAGCCACTGCAATGAGAAGCCCGCGCACCACAACGAAGAGTAGCCCCTGCTCGCCGCAACTAGAGAAAGCCTGCACGCAGCAACAAAGACCCAACGCAGCCAAAAATAAATAAATAAATAATAAATTAATTAAAAAAAGAAAAATTAGAAACTGGCCATTTGTTTTCCAAAGTGTCTGTACTATTTTGCATTCCCACCAGCGATGTATGAGAGTTCTGATTGGTATCCTGCTCTGTGTCTTGGCTAGTACTTGGTGTTGTCAGTTTTGTTGTTTTTGTTTTGCGTGCTGGTCCATTAGGTGTGTGGTGCTATCTCACTGTGGTTTTAATTTGTGTTTCCCTAATGACTAATGATGCTGAGTATCTTCATGTGCTTATTGGCCATTCACATATCTTCTTTGGTGAAGTGTCTGTTCAAATATCTTGGCCTTTTAAAAACTGGGTGGGTTTATTTTCTTATTATTGTGTTTTAAGAGTTCTTTAAATATTCTAGATATAAGTCCTTTATCAGATATGTGATTTGAAAATATTTTCTCCCAGTCTGTGGCTTATATTTTCATTCTTCTGACTGCATTTTTCCAAGAGCAGAAATTTTTAATTTTGCAGTCATTTTAAAAAATATATTTATTTATTTACTTATTTGGCTGTGCTGGCTCTTAGTTGCAGCATGTGGGATCTTCACTGTGGCACGTGGAATCTTTAGTTGCGGCATGCGGGATCTAGGTCGCTGACCAGGGATCAAACCCAGGCCCCCTGCATTGGGAGCATGGAGTCTTAGACACAGGACCACCAAGGAAGTCCCTGCAGTCTCTTCTTGCTTTGTTTTAAGCAGCCATTTTTTTCTTCCTACTTCTGTTTAGTTGGTATATAGAAGGCAGTGGAATGTCCCACAGGGGCAGAACCAAGCAAGCAGGACACACTCTGGCAAGTGGGTCTGCCCGTCATTCTCCCATGTGCCCAAAGCCTCAAGGTCAAAGGGCATCCTGGGAGGAGAGTGGACCTAGCAACCCAGATCTTTTACAGTCTCATTCTTTACTCAGTGTGTTATCCTTGGCCTGGCAGCATGGGCACCACCTGGGAGCCTGTCCGAAGTGTGGCGTCTGCATTTTAATGAGATGCCCAGGCCAGGAATACACACATTAGAGTTTGAGGAACACCAGCAACGACAGGCCCACATGAAGGAAGGATGCATATTTCATAGATGTGAAAGGGAGGGAATATTGCAGCCCCTGAAATGAATTCTGGCCACTGAAATGTCCTAGCAATGCCATGGGTCTGGGAGCTCACCACAAAGGAGATTCATGCTGGTGTTTGTACCGGGATGATCTGGCCTGGGGTAGGACTGTTTCTGAGTGTAATGCAGGTAGCAAAGCACATCCACGTGGACAGTCAAGGAGTGACCAATAAGCCTGTGTTCTCGAGTCCATGTTGTAAGCCCAAGTCCATGTTCTCCAGGTTGGCTTTGCCCGTGGGCACTGAGAGGCTATTGTCCCCTAAGGATGTCTAAGCACCTGCCCTTACGGATGGAACAGTGGGGCACCTTCCTTCTCAGAAAGCTCCCAGCCTTGCACTCCGTTCTGGCTGCATCTCTGTACCTGTGTGAGCAAGTGATCATTATTTGCTGACTGCTCAGCCTCCTTTCTTTTGGGGAACGATCCCTCCCCAAATCCATGTGGTTCTGGTGGGCTGTCAGTCAAGGTATCCAGGCCAATCAGACTCTTGGGATTTGGAAACCTGCCCAGGAATAGACAAGGATGGAGGTTTGGGGGGAACAGGAGGGAAACAGCGGGAAGAGAGACCAGCTCATGCTAATGATACGTCCATGCTCCACTCGTCTCAGTTTAGTTCTAGGCCTGGATGTTCTGCTTCCCCCTGAGTCTGTGTTTATTCAGTATTGCCTCAATACATTCCTTTTTTCTTAACTTTGTCTGGGTTCGCGCTTGCAACCAAAGAACTCTCACTGATACAAAACCTTACAAGATAATTGGCCAGGACTTCCCTGCGGTCCAGTGGTTAAGATTCTGCTCTTCCACTGTAGGGGGTACGGGTTCGATCCCTGGTAGGGAAAGATCACTCATGCTTCGCGGTGCAGCCAAAAGATAAGTTAATTTAATTTAATTTAAATTTTAAAAAAAGATAATTGGCTAGCACTGCTGCTAGCCCATAAGGGGTCTTTGTGCCTTTAACCTTGTTAAAAGGCAGCCCTTCTGAATAGAATGTAGGGGTAGTTGACTTGGCAGAGAACAGCACCTTTATGAGATACAGAACGAAGCGCCTCTTCCTCCAGGCCACTGGAGCCCCCTTGGTGGAGCATGGCTTGCTGAACAGAATGCTGACTGGAGTTCAGTTCTCACTCACCTCCTTTGCTGCATGCTCTTGTGCAGTGCCCATCCTGCACAACCTTACATGGAGACTCTGTTGTCAGGTCGCCCACATTTCCCTCCGGCTCTTTCTCTTCCTTCCGCCTTCTAGTTTACCTCTTCTAGGCTTTTACTGTGGCAACATCAAGGCTGATAACAGCTATGTTTACTTTCATAGCTGTAGTTAAGTTTTCCGTGCTTTGTGCATATGTTGATTCTAAAAAATTGAAACTCAATGAAGAGTGTTTACCTTACATACTGTGACTGTATAAATATCTTTCATTGCAGAGCTAGTAATCACTAACATTCTATTTCCTTTCTTGAGGAAATGCTGTTGGACTACTTTTAATTACCTTTTGAAAAAGAATATTTGATACATTCACAGGGTTATATGAAATCTATGTTAGTTATAAATGATTCGAATATAATGAATACCCGTGTACCTATCACCCAACTCAGGAACAAATTACCTATTGCCAATAACATGTTATGTACCAGTGTAACCCTCCCTGTCCCATTTCCCTGTTCTCCCCTGAGAAATAGCCATGATTCACTATTTCATGTTTATCATTCCAGTGCTTTTTAAAACATGCCATGCAATCATAAGAGTATGTATGCTTCAACAATGTTTTGCTTAGTTGTGCTTGTTTATGAGCTCTATAAAAATGGAATCATATTTATGGTACAGTCTTCTGGGAGTTACATTCTTCAGGAAACATATTTCCAAGATTCTTCCATATTATTTTGTGTTGCTGTTAGAACCGCTTACTGTGATTAAACACTTTTACGAACTCCAGGAAAAACTAAAACAGATCCAAGGAAGAAAACGCAGTCCTGATGGTCACCAGTTCTGCGTGAGTGACGTTCCCAGTGGGCCCAGCTCCCATCCCCCCCCCTCAGTTTTGCATCAGATTTATCCCAACCTGCAGCCAGGGAAGCTAGGGAATTTGCCCACTAACTCTCTATCTGTCATTAGTTCATAGGTCAGCCTCCAGACCCGGGCGACCCTGACCATGGCTAATCGGATGGCACATGTCCCTGGCAGGGCCAGAGAATGTTTGGGCTTGGGACGGAGACACAGCCCGCGGGTCTGGTGGCTAAGGACAGCCCACGATGTAAGGGCCACATTTCTCACCATGTGGACCAGAGGAGGAGGTTGGTTTGCAGAGAAAGAGCAAGATGGTCAAGGAAGGGACTTCCCTGGTGGTCCAGTGGGTAAGAATCGTCGCTCCCAATGCAGGGGGCCCGGGTTTGATCTCTGGCCGAGGAGCCAGATCCCACATGCCACAACTAAGACCCAGCGCAGCAAAAATAAATAAATAAGTTTTTTTAAAAAAAGATGCTCAGGGAGGAGCAAGACCAGAGTCCAGGTGCTATGGTCTGGATATTTGTGTCCCCCAAATTCATATGTCGGGAAAGTAACCCACAAGGTGACGGTTTTAGGAGGTGGGCCTTTAGGCGGCTCCACTTTCATTAATAGGATTAGTGTCCTTATAAAAGAGACCCCATAGAGCTCCCTAGCTCCATGTGAGGACACAGCAAGAACTCAGTGACCTGGAATCGGGCTGTCACCTGACCATGCCAACTACAATGGACGACACCATGATCTTGGACATCCAGCCTCCAAAACTATGAGAAATCAGTTTCTGTTGTTTATAAGCTACCCAGTCTGCGGTATTTTGTTACAGCAGTCCAAACAGATTAAGACACAGAGGAAGAGTCCTCACAGGATTTGAATTCTGTTTTTTTTAAAATTTAATTTATTTTTTATACAGCAGGTTCTCATTAGTTATCTATTTTATACATATTAGTGTATGTATGTCAGTCCCAGTCTCCCAATTCATCACACCACGATCACCAACCCCCCACCACGTTCCCGCCTTGGTGTCCATACGTTTAGGATTTGAATTCTTGATTCCAACTATTCTGAGGTCCAGCTGGGCACGTGACCTCACAATCCGTAATTAACTCCCCTTTTAAACTAATTTCGGTTCCCTTCCATCATTTGCAGCCACTCATCGGCATGGATGCCTGCCAAACACCCCTGTGTTTTTTGCTCCTTCTCTGTTTGCTAGTAAAAGAGTGCAAAACAGGGCTTCCCTGGTGGCGCAGTGGTTGGGAGTCCGCCTGCCGATGCAGGGGACGCGGGTTCGTGCCCCGGTCCGGGAAGATCCCACATGCCGCGGAGCGGCTGGGCCCGTGAGCCATGGCCGCTGAGCCTGCGCGTCCGGAGCCTGTG
>NC_041227.1:88886070-88938603 GCF_002837175.3 Physeter macrocephalus | reverse complement strand
GTCCGCCTGCTGATGCAGGGGACGCGGGTTCGTGCCCCGGTCCGGGAAGATCCCACATGCCGCGGAGCGGCTGGGCCCGTGAACCACGGCCGCTGAGCCTGCGCGTCTGGAGCCTGTGCTCCACAACATGAGAGGCCTGCGTACCGCAAAAAAAAAAAAAAAAAAAAAAAAAGAGTGCAAAACAGCTAAAACAACTTAACAATAATAACTCCACTTTCTGAGAATTTACCAAAGAGTGCTTTTTGTTCATTATCTTATTCCATACTCAAACCAAATCTAGATGAGTATTATTGTGGTGTGTTATAGATGAGTAAACTGACGCATAAAGAAGCTATAGGGGGACTTCCCTGGCGGTCCAGTGGTTTAGGTCGTGGCGCTTTCACTGCCAGGGCCCAGGTTTAATCCCTGGTCACGGAACTAAGATCCTACAAGCTGCACCAAAAAAAAAAAGAAGAAGCTATGTGAATCCTGCAGGTTCACAAGACCATTAAGAGAAAGGCCCGTTATCCATCCTCTGCCTGCTGGACCCAAAAGCCTGCGTTCTTAACCTCATGTATCACTGCCTTTGCAAAGTGAACCACCTCTGGTGGGATCCAAACTCACATCCCAGATTTGAAAGGCTCCTTCCTCATGAGAATTCCAGAGGCTGACTGAGGTCTGGAAGGCGTGGTGATCAGGCTGCTGCGGGTGACTCAGATTTATTTTCCTATAGCTTAAAAGGGAGCTTAGAAAAATCTTCTCCGACTGTGTGACACCCCCATGTCCTCTCCTCATCCTATGTCCTTTCCCTCTGGTGCTGAAAAAAAAAGAAGGGAAAAAGGTCAAAAGAGGGGAAGGAATGGGAACTGTGGACCAGAAGTGAATAGAGGTGGGGGAAGCAGGGAGAAGGTTGGTGACACCTGTGCAAGGCATTTCCAAACGTCTCCCTGGGGCCAAGCTCCTCTCCCTCCTCCTGCTCCATCAGTGAGCACTTGGGGGTGGGGTTAGGGCAGAGGACGTGGGAAGAGAAAAGGAGACCCTCAGCGACCACTGCTCTTAGACGAAGGGCAGCATCAGCCCCACAGTTCTGAATTGAGGCCGCAGGAGCAGGGTTTCCAGAAAGAGTTGGAGGTGAAGCTGTGGGCCCCCTCCCCCATTTGATGTCCCCCCACCCCAGGAATATTCCATGGCAGTTAGGGGCCCTGTCCTGCTGAATGTGTTGTTCTTTCCCAGATCCCAGGCCCCGTGGTGGCCACTGCTTTGCCTGATGAAAATATTTAAATGATGAAGGACAACTGACCCTGGCAAGGGAAGGGGGAGATGGAGTGGAGGATAGAAGGAGAGTCAGGGGGTGCTCAAGATGGGGACAGGGGACATTAGGGATGAGTTCCCTGGGTCAGGAGGAGAAAGCGATGAACATCAGAAGCCTGGAAAGGGCTGGGAGGGCTGGGAAGCAGGATGGGGTGGAGGTGAGCCTGGGACAAGATGAAGCGGTGCCGAACTGCGTCTCCACCCCCGACAGTAACAGACAGGTGACCATGGGCCACCACACGGAGCATCGCTGGGTCTCTCCGATGCCCCTGCAATGGAAGATTACACATAGCTCTCGCTGGATATCGCAGGTGTTGGCCTCAGAGCTCAGCCTGATCGCCTTCATCTTGCTGCTGGTCATGGTCTTCTCCAAGAAATGGCTGTACCTCTCGAGGATCCGTTTCTACCAGCACTGGCCCCTGAATGTTAGCACCAAAATCGACACATCAGTTCACATGATGTCCCTGGGGCTCCTGCAGATCTGCAAATCCAAGAGCTGTTCCAACTCAGAGAATGGGAAAGGTGAGACCCTTGCTCTCCCAGCCCACCCCAGGGCTCTAGCCTGCCTTGGCCTCGACATCTGTACCCCGGTATTCTAGGCCCCTCCCTCTGGTCATCCCCACGTTTTTGGCAGCTAAGATGGTTCCGCTGGCCATAAGTATGGGGGGCGGTGGTAGGTGGGAACTCTATGTACTTCGTGCTCAATTTTGCCGTGAGTCTAAAACTGCTCTCAAAAATAAATTCTATTAATTTTTTAAAAAGGAAAAACCCAAGTGAAGAAAGAGAACATAGAGTTTAATTTTCGACAATGGAGAAAACTCAAGGGTTATACTTCCTGCCTCCACAGAGCATTCGACAGAAACAGGTTGAGAACCCTTGCAGCAAGGAATGTCACTGAAGGATTCAACTACTGGGAAGGAAGAATTGTTCTCTGTGGGGGACCATTGTTTGAGGGTGAAGCTTGTTCAGTGGGATAGAAACTGTCCGTGGTATTTGTGAGAATTCTGGCTCTGTGTCTGTTTATCCGCACAGGGATTTGTCAGACGCTACGTTCTACTGAATCCCTGAAATATACTTATGTACAGAGGGGAAAATGGCACAGGGGCTGGGGGCTTTCAGTCACCTTTTGGGGTCTGCAACCTGGGCGATGAAGACTGATTGCATGGGAATTCCCTGGTGGTCCAGTGGTTAGGACTCTGAGCTTTCGCTGCTGGGGCCTGGTTTCAATCCCTGGTCAGGGAGTTAAGATTCCGCAAGCTGCGTGACGCAGCCATGCTTGCATGGAATCCTGCTTCTGCGAGCCTAAGAGTTACTGCCCTGTATCCCCATGTTCACAGGTCCCCAGGCCTAAGGACTGGTCACAAGAAGGCAAAGCTGTCTGTCCTCTTGGTGGGACTCTGACAATTACAATTAAAAAAATTTGTGGTGGGGTGGAGACACCATTTCAGAGTTACAGAAAAGTTGCAAGAACGGTACAAAGAATTCCTTTATATTCTTCACCCAGATTTCCCCAAATGTTAACATTACTACATTGCTTTGTATCTCTCCCTCCCTCCCTCCCTCTCTCTACACACATGCACACACACGCACACACACTTATTTTTCTTTACCATTTAAGTTGCAGACATGATGGCCCTTTCCCTCCCAATACTTCAGTGTGTATTTCCTAAAAACAAGGACATCCTCTTCCATAACCACAGCACAAGTCTCAATATCAGGAAATTAACACTGATATAATAATATAACATCAGATTTTGCCAATTGTCCCAGTGATGTCCACAGAAAAGAAAGTCCTGGATCATGCACTGAATTCATTTGCCATGTCTCTTTCGCCTGCTTTAACTGCAACAGTTTCTCAGTCTTTCTTTGTGTTCCTAACATTGACCAGTTATTTCGTAGGATGCCCCTCCATCTGGGTTGGTTTCATGTTTCTTCATAATTACATTTGGGTGATGCATTTTGGGTAGAAACATCAGAGAAATGTCGTTGTGTTCTTCTCAGTGCATCATATCAGGAGGCACCAGTAGTCGTACCAACAATGGGGATGCTCATTTGATCACTGCGTTAAGGTGGTATCTGCCAGGTTTTTCTACCGAGGATCTTACCAAGTCTATTTCCCCTGTAAGAAGTCCTCTGATGCAAAGGAGGCAGAATGGAGAATGTTCACTGGTGAACTGCAAACAGTCCTTCAAAACTCAGCTTAAGTGACCTTTCTGTGGATCCCTTGTAACTCTTTGCTTTGTGCCCTGTTTCAGCATTTAGCACTCTCTATCACGACCAGTGACTTGATGGTAAACCAGCATGATGCCTGGCACATGGCTGGTGTTTATAAATGTCGAATGGGTGGATGAAAGAGATAGGCTAGAGAAGTGGGTGGGTGAGGAGAGATGGAAGAGGGAAAGCCAAGACTGATAGATTTCAAGGAGGCTCTCTCCCTGGTACAGAGAATACCTGCATCTGGAGATGCGGAAGGGTGGCAGCTGCCAGGTGTCAGCGCTGGCTCCCTCCACTCCACTGAGGGCAGAGACAGTGTTTCAGGGTTATTACTGGTGATGTGCGTTAAGTGTTGAGGCAAGATCCTAGGGGTCCCTGCAATTAAGGCAGCCATTTCCAGGATTCCTGTCACTGCATCAGGAGAAAGGCATAGGGAAAGGGGACATCCTCCAAAGAAGAGCAAAGAGGGGGGCAAACACCTGGTCACTGCATGACCCACCTGTGCAAAACCCAAGGAGGAAAGGCTGATAAGACCTCATCTGCTAGTCATGTCAAGGGAAGTGTCTAAAAGTGAAAAGAAATCCTAGACCAGCAGAGAAGTTATTCTGAACAAGGAGCTACTCGACAGAAAGGATGTACCAGTTCAAATTAAATAGAACAGGAAGATTCTACAAAGGAGACTTGGGGAAGCAAAAGACAAAATGTCAGGACCAAATTTCAAATGGGAAAAGAGAAAATATAATGAGACCTAAACCAAAAAATACATATATTTAATCAATTATAAATAAGAAAAGTAGACGTAAGATAAATACGTCTGTAAAAGGTAAAGCCTCATATTAAAGCGGAAAGCCAACTGCCTCAGGAAGCTCAGATTTCCTGTCCACTTTGTTTGCTAGGAAAACAGAGCAGAGCAGACCATCTGGGGTAATTAATTCTGGGGCAAAAATGTCAGAGCCTGGGTAAACAAAGATTAGTGCCAAGATAACAATGATAAGGTGGAACCAGGAACCAAAAAAAGAAACCAAGTTTCAATAATTCAAAGGAATAGAATTTTGGATTAAAATTCAGAAGAAGATTCCAGGGACAAACTTATTCTGCCATTGGCTAACTTGTGAACAACAGAGGGTTCTTACTCTTTTATATTTCAAAGTATCTCAGGTTTCAAATCAATTTCTGGAAAATTTCTCCAAAACAAAAGGAAAGATGTGTAAATCACATATTTAAAAACGGCTCCCCTCCCCACCAAAATGTTTCCCCTTAAAATTCTACTGATACAACCCAAAGCCACCAAATCTGACAAGGTTAAAATAACTAGGCAGAGGTAACTGGCCCACACAGTGTTGAAGCCCACCTTGGCAAACCATGCTTTACGTGTCTGTTGCACAAATGTCCAGAAAGCATGCAGAATAATTTGGAAGCAAGAGTTTAAGTCTGAGCTTCTCAGACACCTCCCCCTTCCTGTCTCAGAGCTAACTAATGACATTCCAATGTGTAGACTCAAAAAACTACCGGGAATAGAATCTCAGAAATATCAAAAGAAATGTTTTTTCTTCCCCTACAGCTGCAAAAAAGCAGATTCTATGCCACAATATTAGGCTAGTTTTGATAAAGTCATAAGTGGAAAATATTCACTAAAGCATCAATCTCTGCGTCTCCCATCTTCTCGCAAAATATCTGCAAACCATATATCTGATAAGGGGTTAATATTCAAAATATTTAAGGAACTCCTTCAACTCAAAAGCAAAAAAACAAATAGACCAATTAAAGAATAGGCAAAGGGGAACTTCCCTGGCGGTCCAGTGGTTAAGAATCTGCGCTCCCACTGCAGGGGGCACAGGTTTGATCCCTGGTTGGGGAACTAAGATCCCGCATGCCACACAGCAGATATCACCTCACACCTGTTAGGAATGGTATTACTAAAACAAAAGCTAAGTAAGTATTGGCAAGGATGTGGAGAAACTGGAACTCTGGTACAGTGTTGGTGGGAATGTAAAATGATGCAGCTGCTATTAAAACAGTACGGAGGTCCCTCAGAAAATTAAAAATAGAAATTAAAAAAACATAATCCAGCAACCCCACTTCTGCATATTTATCCAAAAGAACTGAAATCAGGATCTATATTTGCACATTCATGTTTGCTGCAGCATTATTCACAATAGCCAAGATGTGGAAACAAATCTAAATATTTACTGACAGATGAATGGATAAAGAAAATGTGGTATACATATAATGGAAGTTTATTTTATTCAGGCTTAAAAAGGAAAAAAATCCTGCTATATGTGACAACATGGATGAACCCTGAGCACACTATGCTAACAAGCCAGTCACTGTGTGATTCCACTCCCACTCACGTGAGGTATTTTTTTAAAAAGTCAAACACATAGACGCGGAGACTGAATGGTGGTTGCCAGGGGCTGGGGGGAGGGGGAAATGGGGAGTTGCTATTCAAGGGGGTATAAAGTTTCAGCTATGCAAGATGATTAAATCCTAGAGATCTGCTATAGAACACTCTCCCTATAGTCAACAATACACTTCAAGTTTGTTAAGGGGGGGTAGATCTCATGTGAAGTGTTCTGACCACAGCAGAAGTGTGTTTGGAAACCAGAGTTGCTCTGTCCACTGCACTCCTGAACCACCCCGGGGGCAGATGGAGAACCGAGGTGCATTCAACCTTGAAGGGCTGAGTGTGTCCTGACCCAGGGCTCCAGGACGGGCCTGTGGCTTGGAATGTGGCTGGACGTGTGAATAGGCAGAGGGCACTGAACCTTGTGCCAGTGGCAGAAGAAAGGACTTGCCTTACTTTGGCTGGTCATCCTGCGTAGAGACGGAGCTCTGTGAAAGCTCCCTAAACTGGAGGGGAAACAAGCCCCTCCCCCCATGCCCATCCTCTCTCACATACCGTATCACAATTGGGATTCTTATTATCATCATCCCCATTTTACAGGCAAGCTTTGAGCTCAGGGGATTTGTTCAAGGTTACGTATCAAGTTTACAGGCTTGAGCCTGTGGGGAAAAAATGCTGCAGGATCCTCACTTCACTGTTAAGTCAAATCATCTTTAGCCCATTCTCCATTTACTTTTCCTAGGAAAACTGAGTTCCTTAGGCTACATAACAGAATCCCAGAGATTAGCTTTAAAAAATGTTAAGTCTTCATAATTGACAAAAGGAGCCTCAGAAAGATATGGCAACACTCCCTCTCTCCTGCAGACGATGTGGAGGGAGAGACACTGTTCTGCATTTTAAAATTAAGCCAAGGGGAATTCGCTGGCGGTACAGGGGTTAGGACTCCGCCAAAACAAACAAAACAAAGCCAAATAATCCAGCTGGACACGGTATTAAATTAAGATCATTCTCAAGAATTGATATTGGAGATTTGTATGAATGTTTGTAACTGGTAACTCATTTCTTCTGTTTTCTGTTAAAATAAATCTGCCCTTGTAAGTATCATTTAAACAGGAGGGTTTTGTAAGTCTTCTAAGACTTTGGAAATTGTTGCCATACCTCATAAAAACTACCTCTTAAAAAACTGTCATACTGGGGGCTTCACTGGTGGCGCAGCGGTTGAGAGTCCGCCTGAGAGTCTGCCTGCCGATGCAGGGGACGCGGGTTCGTGCCCCGGTCCGCGAAGATCCCACATGCCGCGGAGCGGCTGGGCCCGTGAGCCACGGCCGCTGAGCCTGCGCGTCCGGAGCCTGTGCTCCGCAACGGGAGAGGCCACAACAGTGAGAGGCCCGGGTACCGCAAAAAAAAAACCTGTCCTACTGATTGGCTCCTGCTATATGGGTTGAACTGTGTCACCCCAAAGATGCTGAAGTCTTAACTGCCATCTCCTGCCCTGTACCTGTGAATATGACCTTATTTGGAAATGGGGTCTCTGCAGATGATCAAGTTAAAGTGAGGTCATTAAGGTGGGACCTAATCCACTACGCTAAGGGGAGATTTGGACACAGAGACAGACACGCACAGAGGGAAGATGATGTGAAGACGTAGGGAGAGTGTCATCTACAAGCCAAGAACACCTGAGGCCGCCAGAAGCTAAAAGACGGGCCTGGAACAGATTCTTCCTCACAGCACTTAGAAGGACCCAACGCTGCTGACATCTTGGTCTCAGACTTATGACCTCCAGAACTGTGACACAATAAATTTCTGTGCTACTCAGTTGGTTACGGCAGCCCCAGGAAATGAAAACTGCTGTCCTGAATACAGTATAACCATTACTGTAGTTCCTTATCAGTCAGATATCTGTTAAAACAAGACAGTATCACTAAACATTTTTCTCCTCTCCCCCATACATGGCAGAAAAAATAAAAACCCTCAAAGAACTTGAATCTGTTTCATATAAATGGACAGCCCTGATCTGATTACAAGTCCAGTGCGCTTCCATCCCACCACAGCTGCACCAGGGCACAGCTACCTGTTTTTCTTCTGCAGTTAACCTCTGCTCTTTCCTTTTGGCTGCTCTTCTCATTAATTTGTAAGTGCTTTTAAAAATTAGGTTCTGTGGACAAAGAATGTCCCCTGCAATATCAGTAAACAAAGGATGTTGTGACCATCAAGTCATGAGCCCCTGCAGCCGCCCACGACTGTGTACCCTGAGGAGATTCAGGATGCAGAAAAACAGGATACTGGTCCCTAGTTAAGATGCATATCAAAGGGATAATTTCAATAAGCCCAGACTCTTGCATCTTCCCATACATAGAAAAGTGCTAAATTCATGAACTTGAGATGTCTGTTTTTTTAAAAAAAATTAGCAGTAATCTTTTGATGTTCGATTACCTGTTTTGGGTTTTTTTTGTGTTTTTTTTGCAAAAACTGCTATATATCCTGGCTTCTCCCTTACCTCTTTGGACCAGTCCCTCAGAGCTATCTGAGAAGCTGTATCCCCGGCTTAAGTCCTCAGTAAGTCTGCTGAATAAACCATAATTCTCAAATTTTAGGTTATGCATTTTTTTTCAGTTGACAGTCCCTTATGTCTGTTTTAGATGTTGCAAATATTTTCTTCCAGCCTGTCATTTACCTTTTTCTCACTTTTTTAAAGGTATTATTTTTCATAGCTATTTAAAATTTTTATGTAGCCAAGTATAGTAACCTTTTCTTTTATGGCTTTCTCCATTCCAAGATCCCCCAAATCTCCTTTTTCCCCAATATTTTTTAGTTTTGTTTTTTATATTTAGGGAACAGACTTCATTTTTTCCAGTTGGATAGCTATATGATCCAGCACCATTATTTTTTTTAATTGAGGTATAACTGACCAGCACCATTAACTGAATAATACAACCCCTCCCAGTTGTGAAATGCCCCTTTTATCATAAATAAGAGGCATGGGTCTGTTTCTGGCCTTTAGTCACATTCTGACTTCATTTGCTTTCTTTAGCAACAGGCCACAGAAATGCATATGCAAAAATACTGGAATGGCCCAGATGGTGGCCAAGTGTAGAACACAGGCCTGCCTCCTGGGGGTTACCACTTGGTCCTTGCTGCCCTGCAAAAATGTGGGGGGCCAGATCTTCCAAGTTTTCAAGAGGTGCTGGACATCCAGATTTTTTTTTTTTTTTTTTTTTTTTTTGTGGTACGTGGGCCTCTCACTGTTGTGGCCTCTCCCGTTGCGGAGAACAGGCTCCAGACGAGCAGGCTCAGCGGCCGGGGCTCATGGGCCCAGCCGCTCCGCGGCATGTGGGATCTTCCCGGACCGGGGCACGAACCTGTGCCCCCTGCATCAGCAGGCGGACTCTCAACCACTGCGCCACCAGGGAAGCCCCATCCAGATTTTTATATGAAATCTTCTGTTTTGAAAGTGATGGCAATTAATATTTTACATTTAAAAAACATTAGGTGGACAAAATATATTTGCAAATTGAAAGCAGTCAGTTCTGATCCAGATGCTGAAATGTGTTCATGCAGAGTAAGGCTGGACTGGGTCTAGGTGTCCACTCCAGCTCTCTCCACTGCTAACCCTAAGGAGCAAAGGAGGAAGACTGATGCAGCAGCTCCGGAAGCCTAAGTTATTTGTGGCCACCCCCAGGAAAGGCAGTAGTGTCGTGCCTCATTTCACCTCTCACCCACACGAGTTGATGACGTGGTTCCTGGTTTGCTCCGCAACCAGGAAGTCAGCATGGGGGGAGGGCTGGCAACGTCAGTCGAGTTGGGTCTCCAAGGCCCTGCTAGCCTGAGTGATACAGAAAGGATGGAACGTGAGGTGCTGGCCAAGGATAGAGCAAGATTCTGGTCCCCCCAGACAAACTGGAAAGTGTTATCATCTCCTTTCTAATAATAATGCAGCCTTCCTGGATATCCAGCTTAACACTGTTTAATCAGCAAAGGAATGGCAACAGACAGAGATCTACAACTCTCACAAGGAGGATAAGATCTGCTGAGAACAAGGACAACTCACGTCTAGAACTTCACATGCATTATCTCACTGTCTTTCACAGTGACCCCATGAGGGAGGCGGCACCAGGACTGCTCTTGCCTCTTTCAGAAGAGGAAACCAGCGCCAGGGGCAATCAGGATGGTTTTGAGATGCAGGAAGAATGAACGGGAGAACAAGGGACTGCAGGCCCCTTCTCCTCCCCAGTGTCCACCTCTGAAGAATCATTTGTTCACTCAGCAAACCCTTACTGAACACCTCCGATGCGCTATGTACTCTTCCAGGCCTTGAGAATACAGCAGTGCACAGATCCTGGGCATTACTCTTCCCTTTACTCTGAACTATGACCCAGACTGGCCTTTGCTCTATTCTTCTCTGGTTGGAGCAGTGACCTCAGGCCAACTTTTGTATTTTGCTCTGGAGTCCTTAGTTGTTTCCCTGCTACTAGTCACTTCCTGGAATGCACTGACCCTTTCCAAGAATACATGTTGTGCTGTGCCTGAGGCATAGAAAACTGGCAGACTCAGACCCAAGTCCCAGCCATGCCTTAATTTTGACCTATTTTAAAAATATGTTTCAGACACATCACACAATAATCCCTGTGGGTGCCATTCTGAGAGCGGGCATGGTACATCAGGTTTCTCTTTTTTTTCTTAAAATTTATGTATTTATTTATGTATTTATTTATTTTTGGCTCTGTTGGGTCTTCGTTGCTGCACATGGGCTTTCTCTAGTTGTGGGGTGAGCAGGGGGTACTCTTTGTTGCGGTGTGCGGGCCTCTCACTGCGGTGGCTTGAACCGTTGCCGAGCACGGGCTCCAGGCGCGCGGGCCTCCGTAGTTGTGGCTCGCGGGCTCCAGAGCGCAGGCTCAGCAGTTCTGGCACATGGGCCTAGTTGCTCCACGGCATGGGGGATCCTCCCGGACCAGGGCTCGAACCCGTGTCCCCCGTATTGGCAGGCGGATTCCTAACCTCTGCGCCACCGGGGAAGCCCAGGGAAGCCCCCATCAGGTTTCTCCTGAAGCAGGAAACTTGACTGCCTGGTGGGGCAGGCAATCTCTGGGGCATGTTAGATCAACCTCTTTTCTTCTCGGTATTTGTCCTTCACCTACATCTTTTTCTCTGATGCCCCCATCTTTTGGGTTATGTGTTTAGAAGCAGGAACAGGCACTAGATATATGTAGGGCAGTCCCACCAGCTCTACAGGCTTCAGACCCCATCAGTTCATGTTCTGCAGGCAAACGTACTCTTCCACTGACTGTAGTTGGTAGAACTGCAGCCCCCCAAAAAGATACGTCCAAGTCCAAACCCCTAGCACCCGTGAATGTCACCTTACTCGGAAAAAGGGTCTTCACAGATGAAATTAAGGATCTTGAGGGACTTCCCTGGTGGCAGAGTGGTTAAGAATCGGCCTGCCAATGCAGGGGACACGGGTTCGAGCCCTGGTCCAGGAAGATCCCACATGCCATGGAGCAACTAAGCCTGTGCGTCACAACTACTGAGCCTGTGCTCTAGAGCCCGTGAGCCACAACTACTGAGCCCCTGCGCCACAACTACTGAGCCTGTGTGCCACAACTACTGAAGCCCACAGACCTAGAGACCGTGCTCTGCAACATCAGAAGCCACAGCAAGAAGCCCGCACACTGCAACGAAGAGTAGCCCCCGCTCGCCGCAACTAGAGAAAGCCCACTCGCAGCAACGAAGATCCAATGCAGCCAGAAGTAAATAAATTAATTAATTGAAAAAAAAGGATCTTGAGATGAGATCATCCTCAATTAGGATGGGCCCTAAGTCCAACGACATAGAGTTGGCGTCCAACAGTGTCCTTGTAAGAGACAGAAAAGGAGCACACAGACAGAGGGGAGAAGGCCACATGAAGACCCACGTGCAGACGAGGCAGAGACCGGATTTGTGCTACTCTAAGCCAAGGGATGCAAGGACTGCCGGCAGCCACCAAAGGAGAAAGGCATGGAATGGATTCTCCCTCAGAGCCTCCAGAAGGGACGAACCCTACCAACACCTTGATTTCAGACCTCTAGCCTCCAGAACTAAGGGAGAAGAAAGTGCTGTTGTTTTAAGCCTCCACATTTGTGGTAATTTTTTATGGCCGCCCGAGATCAGAGACCCAAGTTGCTTTCCCCCCGTGAGCCAGGACTACCATGGACAGCTTTCCTGAGAGTGTGGCCTTCATTCCTTTCATCTGGGGCCTTGGCAACAGTTCTCAGGTGGCTACACGGTGCCCAGAGGCAGGTGTCTGTTCACCAGCAGAAGAGACCTGGGGCCCCTTGGGAGGTGCTGGGCCCTGCAGCTTTGGGAGGAGTGGGATTGACGTCCTCGTCCATGTCGGATGGGTCTGCTCCGACCTCAGCTCTTTCTTCCTGCCTGATCCAAAGGCTGCTTTCTAGTTGTTCTTCAGCAACTTCTAGTTCTTCTTCTGTCTGTAAAACAGCCACGGTTTCCCGGGGTAAGTGTGAGGAATAGAGTCCAAATTTGGCTTTACAACCAAACATCGCCTCATATGGACTTTGCTGCAAGGAAACATCAAAGGCCTGATTCCTCACCATCTGCATGAATCGCAGGCCTTCGGCCCAGTGATGTGAATGGTTACTCTGCATCCAGGCACTCAGCATGTTCCTGACATCACGGCTTGCTCGCTCCAGGGAGCCCTGGCCTCGGCCAGGGTGGTACTTACCAGGGACAATCTTTAGGTCTGGCCATACCTCACTGAGCTCCTTGACAACCTGGTTTGCGAACTCCAAGCCACTGTCAGATTCTAACGTCGTGGGTGTTCCAAGAATTGTGAAAATATCCAACAGGACAGCGACGACCTCATGGGCCTGTTTGGCTTTTAATGGCCGTAAAATAATAAACTTGGTCAAGTGGTCCTGGTAATATAAAATAAACTTGAACTCACCATCAGCATTTGACTGCATGTCAAGGATTTCAACTTGGCATATGGAGTCAATGTCCTTAAATGGCATGGGCTTGGGTGCGAGGCCTCTCTTGGATACTGGGTTCTTCTGGTGGCACTGTTTACACAGAGTCAGATATAAGACAATGACTTCTTTGGTGACATTCCCATATTTTCCTTGCAGCTCCTTGAGCATGCGTGTCCGCCCGCCATGGCCAATATTGAGATGTGTGTCATGAAGAATATCAAACAGCTCTTCCTTGTGTACATAATACCGTATTCGATCTCGCTCTCCATGAGCAGCCTCTATGAGTTTCTCTGTGCCTTGTACAGAGATCACGTCATATTTTGCTGCACGGCGATAATCACGTGATGACTTCCTCCCCTTCTCCTTAGCCTCTTTCACTTCCTTTATTGTTTGAAAGTACTTTTCTTTGGAAAATACCTTGCTGTTGTAACTTTTGCTTTCCACTAACTTTGTCACGCTGATGAGAAACTTTTCTCTCATGTTACTTATCTCCTTTTCCATTTCACTTGGATTTGAAACACCAGGGGGATCATTTCCAGCTCTCTGTGGCATCATGGAGAACTGTAAGAAGGATCCTAAGAAAAGTAGAAAGAAAGAGAACAAGGTTAAATTTGCTGATATTCCATCTGGAAGACTTTCGCTCCAAAGTTCCTCATTAACTCTTTCATCTGATTTTTGAACATAAAGAAGAAAGACTACTAAAGTAATCGTATAAAGCAATAACAGAATAAAGATAACTAGAGGGACTTCCCTGGTGGCACAGTGGTTAAGACTCCATGCTCCCAATGCAGGGGGCCCGGGTTCAATCCCTGGTCAGGGAACTAGATCCCACATGCATGCCGCAACTAAGAGCTCGCATGCCACAACTAAGGAGCCCACCTGCCGCAACTAAGATCAGGCACAACCAAATAAATAAACAAAGAATAAAGATAACTAGAGGGCCCACTGGGCCCATTCATAACCAGAGCATGTCAACAGAATTTTAAATCAGCAAGATATATATATATACAAATATGTAGTAATTTTTGACTTTAGGCAAACAGAGTAATTAATAAAACTGTTAGCTCAAACAGTGAAACCTATTAACTTGTCTTTGCTAACTGAAGAGGAGAGGACAAATGGAAATGCCTAAGGCAATAATAGGCTGATATCTCATCCTCCATTCCTTTTAAAATAATATAAATGGGAGAACGTTGCTAGAAGGAACCCACATAACAATAGTAAATTGTGAACTTGAAGTTAGCACCAGAGAGGGCTTTTTAGCTTTCCCACAATCAACTTAATTTCTTGTGGCTGAAGAGTCTGTCCTCATTTTAGGAGACTCAAGGAGAACGCGGTGGGATTTTTTTGGCCGCACCACGTGGCTTGCGGCGGGGTTGGGGGGACCTTAGTTCCCCGACCAGGGATCGAACCCGGATCCCCTGCAGTGGAAGCGTGCAGTCCTAACCACAGGACGGCCAGGGAGTTCCTGGGATATTTTTAAATGATGGTTTTCCCCATCGATTGTACACAGGATTAGTAAATGAAGACAAGTCCTTACGCTGAGGGACTGGCTTCTTGCAACTGTCCAGCATTGTGCCCCTGCTGCAATCCTTCTGAGAGGCCTCCTGACACTTCCAATCTTTGGTCACATCCTCAAATGTCACTGCCTCCTGAAATGACGCCAGCTGCTGCCACAAGGACGCTTCTGTCTCGGGTCCTGGGCTAAGGAGTAGCTGTAGCAGGACTAGGAAAGAGACAGTGGAGGTGCTGGCAACAAAGGCGTGCCCACATGCATGACTGAACGTCAGTCATGTGAGTGTTACACAAAGAAAAGATAACAGAGGGAGAGGAAAGGTCTCATATCCAGCAAGATGAGTCCAGCTACGTGGGTGAGGAAGAGGGGTTTTGTCCTCCTGGGAGGTCTGCAGGCCTGACCTGTTTTGACACTGCCTGAGCTGAAGCCCACATATTTCCAGAACGAAGCAGAGAGTCCAAGAGAACTTGAGCACTCCAAGGCCGGGAGACACTTTCAGGTACAGGCTTGATGGTTCTGAAGAGGCAGCAGGGCCTGTTTCCAGAAATGATAAGATTACATCTAGGGACACAGAGATATGTCAGGAGATTATCATGCCAAAGAGATACCCCAAATGGAGTCCACACTCCACCAAGATTGGAGAATTCCTCTGGAAGAGAACTTGATACTCAGGTGTCTAAACTGAGGTTCCTTAGTTAGAACAACTCTGGAACACAGGATGGTGAGGAGGCCAGGGGAAGAGTTCATGTGATGATCACAGGAATTCCAATAATCTTAGGAAAACAAGATCCCCAAGATGCCAGCCGTTAGATGAAGAGCTGAGGGGTACGGCAGAATCCTGAGAAGCAGAGAAAGATGGAAACATTTTTAAAATATATATATATTTTTTAAAATATTTATTTGTTTGGCCGTGCTGGGTCTCAGTTGTGGCACATGGGATCTTGGTTGTGGCATGCATGTGGGATTTAGTTCCCTGACCAGGGATGGTACCCGGGGGCCCCCTGCATTGGGAGCGTGGAGTCTTAACCACTGGACCACCAGGGAAGTCCCGATGGAAACAATTAAAAGCTCTGAGCAAAAGTCTCAGTTAAGCTGAGCCTGCTTCCAGATCCTGAATGTCCTCCACTAAAAAGGCTTCGAATTCCCTCAACTGGCATCACTGGTTAACCAGGGAACGTTCCTGATTCTAAAGACACTACTGACTGTAAAACCACTTACCTAATGACAATTTTCTTTTGAGAGGAAAAACTGAGGCCCTGTACTAAACGAACATATCCAGATTTTTTTTTTTTTTGCCATGCTGTGTGGCATGCGGAATCTTAGTTCCCCAACCAGGGATTGAACCTGTGCCCCTTGCAGTGGAAGTACAGAGTCTTAACCACTGAACCGCCAGGGAATTGCCCACACATCCAGATTTTTTAAAGGTGAAAAATATGCATTTCAGGATCGAAGAAACAGAATGTTTATCATATGCTCTTTAAGCCTGAGCTCAAGACCCTCAGTGCAAACTGACATTTTTAAAGGCTCTGAGCAGTCCTGCAGTAAATAAACCAGTCTGTTTCATCCACCAGTCCCATATAATCACTGACAAGGGGCTTTGTTTCCCAAAGAATATGTATTACCATCCCACAGTCCTTAGAAGAGACTTGAAACCACAAGATATTCAATGGGATCCAGGAGGAGCACCTTCCAGACTCCTCACTGAAACCAGCATCTCTCAGAAACTGGCTGCACTGGCTGCCATTTGAGGCCCTTCAAGAAACTACACGGGAAGGAAAGGCCTCATCTCCATCCTATAAAAGAATGAAGAAGACATGCTAGAAATAGTTTATAATCAAAAGATGAAAAAAATCTCTGTCTTTAATATGAGAAATGGTCCTTACCCTATACCATGAAATTCTAAAGCACAGCCCTAGAGTCACATTTGGCTAATAGACATATGTTGGTTAGTCTACCCAGTGTTTGTTTTTTAAAAATGGAATGGTTTACCTATATTTACAGACTGGGGAGTTCATATAAAAATCCAGATTTCTGGCTTTCATGAAAAATGGGATGATCCAGTCATACCGGGAGCTTTGCTACTTGGCAACAACTGGCTGGAGGGGAGAAGCAGCCACTCCCTTTAGATAATCTACACTCTGTTTCCCACAGTCTTTAAGCCAGCTACTAACTATTCACCTTAGCTGCCCACCCCTGTAGTTACCCGAGTTTTCAACACCTGTTCTAAAGCAAAAGGAAAGAAACGAGGCCCCAAAGAAAGACGGCCAACTTCCTGGTGTCATCTGTGCTGGTGGGCTGATCAATGAGCTTGTTTAGAGAAAACTGGAAAGATCTTCCTTCCCCACCCACCTGCGAGTCTTTGCTTTGGCTGTCCCGGACCTGGAACAGGTTCTTCCAAATCACACCCAGCTCAAATCAGCATCCTTCCTGATGCACTCCAGCTGACTGCCATCTCTCCCGCCTCTGAACAGCCTGCACCACTCACTGGAGCGCTTTGTATTTTCAGTCGACTGGTTCAGGTGTACAAACCTAGAAGGCAGGGGCTGAGGCTTCTACCTCGCTGTATCCCCTCAGAGGGCAGATGAATACAGAGCTGAGACGGAAGATGTTCAAAGGGCATTTGTCAAACACTTGGCTTACAGGTATAGAAGAGAGGCATTGCAGAGGCATGGTAAGTCAATTTCTGACGCTATCATTTTTACTGTGTGAGTAGGCTGGGCAAAGTTACCGAGGCTTCATTTTCCGCAACTATAAAATGGGGAGAATACCACTCTCCATCACAACGAGGTGTTGGGAAGACTCGGTGATAATGCAGATAATGCACTTAGTGCAGTGTCCCCGCACCTTCCACAATACAAACTCCCGATTATTCCCGAAAACCTGGTTCGGGCATCAAGTCCTTTGTGGCGTCCTGAGTTCCGCGGTCTCGGCACCACCGCGCCAGGCTCCACGCGGGTTCCGCCTGCTAGTCGGGCCCGCCCACTCCTCCGAGGGCGGCCAACTCCGGGGGAGGAGTGAAATGAATGAGCCAGGCCAGCGGGAAGAGAGGCCGATCCGGGTGGTTTTGCAGGAGAGGGAGGTGCGGAAGGGAGAAGGAATACGCCAGGGCCGCAGGGTCGGGAGCCCGCCCCACCCACGGCTGCGTCCGCCAGCGCCGCCCGGTCCCCTCCCGCCCGCGTGGGCCCGCGGCGGCGGAGGCCGGCCGTGCCGGCCGGAAGCGGCTCCGCGCCGGCCGGAAGCCCCGCCCCTCCCGAGGGGCCGTCCGCAGACGCCGCGGCGGGAAGGAACCTTACTCCTTTTCTCGGTTACGAAGGCTGTGTTCCGGGGTCCTGCCCAGCCTGCAGCGTGCTCGGCGGAAGCTGCGGTGAGTGAGGTCACTGAGGTGATAGCTGTGGCCGGCCCAGGTGCGACCTTGGCTAAGCCAGCCACTAACTCAGGTCTCCGGCGACGGCAAAATTGGTCACCTATTTCCCCACGTTGTCGTAAAGGCTCCAAGATGAATAAGTGCTCGCCTCCAGCCTGGAAAGTAAACCCCATTCATTGTCCTACACGTTTAAATGCTTAAGTCTAAAGTGAGGAAGGTGTTGCCATCAGTTACTCTGTGCACGGTATCGCTTAATCCTCTAGGAGAAACTGCATTTTAGGTGAGCACTTTTTGCTTCAGATTTTAAGCTAAAGATTCATTTTGGTCTAACAGCACTCACACAGCATCAGTGCAGAAAACAAGGTGGTAAAGGGGGTCCTTGGGTATTCAGCTTTACCCCAAAGTGCTGCTGCCTGCTGTAAAAGAAAATCACTATTTTATTCGTCCCGATTTCGGAATATTGTTAGAAAGCATTTTAATCATTGAAGAACGGATGCTTGGGACTTCCCTGGTCGCGCAGTGGTTAAGAATCCGCCTGCCAATGCAGGTGACACGGGTTCGAGCTCTGGTCCTGGCAGATCCCACATGCTGTAGAGCAGCTAAGCCTGTGAGCCACAACTACTGAGCCTGTGGTCTAGAGCCCGTGCTCCCCAACAAGAGAAGCCACCGCAATGAGAAGCCCAAGCGCAGCAACGAAGACCCAACGCAGCTAAAAATAAATAAATTTTTCAAAAAAGAACTGATGCTCGAAGTTGGTTAAAAAACCAACACTCTCTAAACAGTACTTTTCATTACTGGAATCAAGCCACAAGATAAGGGTAGTCTGCCCCTAGATAGCTAACATCACCTGAAATTTCCTGAAAACTGACCCACCGAAATCTAGTCAGCGTCTCAAAGCACCACACATAAACAAAGACTCTTCATTTTAACAGTTTTTAATGAAAGTTGTATACAAGATTACTTCATCCCTGCATCTTCCCAATTGTTTCTTCCTTATATTTGCCCTTTTCCTTTCCTACTTGGCGAGATTTGGCTTTACGTTCGAGGATCTTTTTGCGGTCTTTGTCCAGTTTTAGTCTGGTGATAACCACCTGCAGACAAATAAGAAAAAATGCTCCTGAGCTTTAAACAATTACCAACACAGAACACATGGGAAGGCCCAACATTCAGTGCCATTCCCCACACCTGTGGGAGTGGATGCCCAAACACTCTGAAGTGCTAGAAATGATTCTTTACCCCCAAATCTGTCTTAAATGTTCACTAATGCTCAGCCAACAAAGGAGAAGGCAATGTGGCACTGGTGGTTCTTCTCACGTCCTCTTCTGTGCTTTATTTAGAAAATCAGCTTCTTTTTCTACTGCAAAACGTTTCAACTATTCCACTCCTCTCATCTCAGTTTTATAAGCTAATAAAGTCATACACATTTTTGTTTTTATTGTAACGTTAGTACCACAAGGTTGGAAATTAAATGTAGCCTTCACACATGCTTCAACCTGCAAAACCTTTAGTGAAGTCATAGAAACAGACCTTATTTCAACAGAATTGTCACTAAAGACACCCAGATTATGATAAATTTTAGTCTTAGGAAGGAAGGTGAGGGAAGGCAAAGACAGCACTGAAGAAGGTCTGGAAATATAGCATAGCGACCAAAAGACAATCTCCACCGCCATGGAGGTTACATCTAATATGAGATGGAATGCTGGAGGACAGGGGCTAAATCATAATCGAGATCAGGCAAAGCCTCACGGAAAGGTCCATATTTGAACAGAGACCTGATAAGAGGGGTAGAGTATTCCAAACAGAACAGCAAGCACAAAAGTCCAGAGGCAGAAGAACTTCTAAGTTTAACAGGTGTGTTTCTCAAATGTGAGTGTGTCTGGAGGGCCTGTTAAAATAGACCCCTGGGTCCCACCCCCAAATTCTGCTTCAGTAGACCTGGGAACAGAACGTACAATTGTATGAAGTTGCCAGGTGATGCTGCCAACCAGCAGACACACCGAGTAGCATGGCTGTAGGAAGAGTAGAGGCCAGCGGACTAGAACACGGAGAGTGGGATAAGGTGACATCAAGAGGTAGCTGGTGACGGGACTTCCCTGGTGGCGCAGTGGTTAAGAATCCGCCTGCCAATGCAGGGGACGCGGGTTCGAGCCCCTGGTCGGGGAAGATCCCACATGCCGTGGAGCAGCTAAGCCCGTGTGCCACAACTACTGAGCCTGCGCTCTAGAGCCCACGAGCCGCAACTGAGCCCACGTGCTGCAGCTACTGAAGCCCGTGTGCCTAGAGCCCGTGCTCTGCAGCAAGAGAAGCGACCGCGATGAGAAGCTCGCGCACCGCAACGAAGAGTAGCCCCCGCTCGCCGCAACTAGAGAAAGCCTGTGCACTGCAAGGAAGACCCGACGCAGCCAAAAAAAAAAAAAAAAAAAAAAAAAAAAGTAGCTGGTGATCAGTCTTGTAGGCCACTCTGATGGTGACAATATTCTGGATACAACGTGACAGCAGTCAACAGGTCTTATCGACTGATGTGGGGTATATAATAATAAAGACATTTTGGCCTGAGCCATTAGGACAAAGCTGCCACACACAGTGACGGTAACAAACTGCAAGAGCGTTCAAGGATAAAACCAGGAGTTTAAACATGTCAGGTTTGAGGGTTTCCCTAGTGGCGCAGTGGTTGGGAGTCTGCCTGCCGATGCAGGGGATACGGGTTCGTGCCCCGGCCTGGGAGGATCCCACATGCTGCGGAGCGGCTGAGCCTGTGCTCCGTGAGGCCACAGCAGTGAGAGGCCCGTGTACCGCAAACAAACAAACAAAAAAAAAAACATGTCAGGTTTGAGACTGATTAGATATCTAAGTTGACATGCAAACCAGTCAACTGGATATTGAGGTTTGTCTGGAATAAGAGATGAAGATGAGCCATAAAGAGGGAGATCAACTGTGTCAAATGCTGCATTAAGTTCATAAAACACTAAGAATCGGTCACTGGATCGGTGACCTTGACAATGGCTGATCTAGTTGGGGGCTTTAAAAATAAGACTGTAGTAAAGAATGGGAAAGTCTTCGCTCTTAAGAGATACACACTGAAGTAATTAGAAGTGAAGTGCCACGCTGTTTGTAATCCACTAGTGGGTAGGAAAAGGGCAAAGAAAATGGTAGTTGTGAATTCTAGGTGAAAGATATGCAACAGCTGTACTAGTGTTTCGATTTTCCTGTAGTTTGAAGATTAGATTTGTGGTGCCAACTCAAGATCTTAAAAAACGAACACCTCATTATTTGAATAGGCACCAAGCACATTTATTACCTTTATATTAAACATATTTTTTTAATTGAGAGAAATTAGACAGCAGTATTGGAGAATTCACATTAAAGTCCAGGACATGAGAATCAGACCATTATCTTCTATTTTGGCTTAGATAGCACTATCTATGGGATCTAGACTCTGAGGTCCAGATTTTTTCCATCTGCAAATGACTTAATACCTACTTTGCAGGGCTGTAAATGTGCCTTACTGTTTACTCAATTCTGTTTAACACACAGGGTATCAGCTCCATATCATCTAAAAATTACCTGATTTCCTAGATTTTAAGATCTATTCATTTTTAGATTGATCGATCAGCTTACTAATAGCTTTTAAGGAAAAGGTACATTAAATACACATACAGAATAACTGTGAAAATTTCCTTCTCCCTCTCAAGCATTCTTAAACACACCCACCTTGCTGGGGTGAATGCCCACATGGACAGTCGTGCCATTAGCCTTCTCCCGCTGCACTCGTTCAATGTAGATGACATACTTCTTCCTGTAAACCTGGACTACTTTGCCAATTTGCTGCCCTTTGTAGTGCCCTCGTACAACCTAAATGCAAATTCAAAAATAAAAGATATATGTGGTTAAAAGAATATTTAACTTGAAAATCAGGAAACCTATGAATCAGGTAAACATCATTCACTTTATCAGATATACAGGATCTTCCAATTTTGAAAGACCTAATCATTAATGGACATGTGCCAGTAATTCTATCTCTGGCTTCAATTAATCTGGAAATAAACTATGCTCCATATAAAGCTACAGTGATGGACAGTGCATCCTGCAACTGATGATCCACCAGCAGTGGTGGGCTTGTTAAAAGGTTAAAAACAAGGAACAAGCCCACCTTGGTTTTTTGTACCAAGTTGACAAGGAAACTGCCACTCCATCTCAAAGGGAACAAAAGGCCATAAATATTAAATTCACAACCCATTAAAGGGCCCAACTAAGTGCCAAAGCGTGGGCAGCAGCTAATATTTAAGGGAACGTGCCACTTCTTTCCCTGAGGTTAACTAACATCGTTCTGTACCCGGGAGTCCCAACGATCCTCAGCTTACCCAAGTGCTTCTGAACAGATGTTTCTTCCCAGTCGCAGAAAGCAGAGGAGACTGCATCCGAAACCTACTGGCAATTTTAGCACCAGCACAGGAGCGACAAATGGCTATTCATCTCATGAAATGCTGGTAACATCTTACTCATGAAATGCTGGTAACATCTTAATCACTAGCTTAATCTTAATCACTAGCTGCAAGTTACAGCTAAGAAACAATAGAAATTTTCACTTAAATAGATTTGACAAATTTATTGGTACTCTCAATCATATGAAACTACAGCTCAGGTGTAACTTATATATGGATTTTGATTCAGACACAGAGTTGTTTACTGGTCCTCAAATGCCTCTCCAATGCCCAAACATACCCAGAAAAAGATAACTCCAAACTAACATTCTGGTTCCAAACCCCCTTTCTTCTGTTTAATTATGCCTGCATCTGACGTTTGAGACAACTGATTTTCACCGAAGTGTAAAGGTGAAGAAAGCTGTATACTTTTTGTTTAGTCCCCAGCTCAACTCCTTTTGCAATCCTGTTCTGGGAGCCAATGTCTCAGATGTATCACTCTCAGAATGCAATCCATCGTCTATGCCTAATGTGCGGGATATTCGCCAAGATGACCTGAACACGGCACATACCTGAACTTCATCATCCTTCCGGATGGGCATGGATCGGACATTGTACTTCTGTCTCAGCTCTTTAGAAAGAGGGGAAGACATAATCTTCCTGCGAATGTGGGAAGGCGCATTGAAATGCCTTTTCCGGTTCTTGCTTCGGTCAGAAGTCACAAAGGGATTGAACTTCATTTCGGCTAAATAAAAAG
The DNA here is from genome assembly GCF_002837175.3 of Physeter macrocephalus. Taxonomy (NCBI): domain Eukaryota; kingdom Metazoa; phylum Chordata; class Mammalia; order Artiodactyla; family Physeteridae; genus Physeter; species Physeter macrocephalus. The sequence continues at coordinate 88,915,735 of NC_041227.1, read as the reverse complement.
TTAAAAGAGGTGTAAACCCTTAAATGACCAAATCTCACTCAGTTTACAAACAAGTAACTGCAACAATTTCATCTTGAAAGTTTAGAATGCTCACAAAAGCTGTCACATTCTTTAACTTCATCAAAAACTGCTTGTAGTGAATTGCTTTACTAGGATGTTTTCTGTATTTGCTTATGGAACAGAAGAACGTTCCATTACCAACACACCTGTTGTAATTAAACTTTTTGTTTACACTCTCAAACTGCATAACTACTGCGTAAGGAAGCTAAAACAGGACTTATATTTCCGCTGAATTAGGGCAAAGCAGACTGACAATTCAAACATCACATCACGTTTTAGAAAGACCAACCAACGTTAATCTACGAACTTGAGCGTGAACACATTTAGCCCCATCCCAAATGAATGAAATCAGGCCCTCATCCCGAACCTGGAAAATGCACATAACTCGGGTCCAAAAAGCCTTGCAATGGGCGAGCGCCGTCTGAAAGTTCCGTAGATTTACCAAGAAGCTATCTCGAGACCATTCTTTAGGAAATTACACTGCCCAGACTAGACTCCATCACCATAGGCTCCCTCCCCTTCAGCTCCCGTTTCCAAGTCCCCAAATCCTCTTTCCTCCTCCCTTCCCCACCCCGGCGGTCCTTGAGCTAGGAGAAAGACAGGTCGAGACCATCCTGGCCCCCCTTCCAGGCTGCTACTCGGCCACCGGAACAGTATCGGGGCCCCCGGGGTCGAGATACACCGTGCCCGTGAACGGATGGCTACCGATTATACGCGTTGCCCCGGCAAACTCACCCGCTGGCGCTTCAGCGATGGCCACAAAAGGGAAGAGGTTCACACGCAGCTTCCGGTTTTGTAAGTTTCCGAGAGGTCTCGCGAGACCGATGTTTCTTGGAGCGAGAGAGGCGCAGAGTTTGAACGCGGAGGGAAAACTGGGAAAGAAATTGATGACTAGCGTCATCTCGTGGCTCGGAGGGGAACTGCAGAACCCTTCTCCAGATCCGGTGCCTCCCGTGGGAGCTCTGGGTTCTGCAGCTGCGTCCTCTGGGAGCGGTGGTTCCCGGGCAAGTGGCGGGGGCTGCTTGGGGTCTGACTGCCCCGGCGGGTGTTGAGGGAGCGAGCGGCCCCAGGGACCCGTGTCCCTTCACTCGAACACCGGGCAGCGGGTACTCCTTTAGCCGGGAAAGGGCAGGTCCTATATTTGACCGCCAGGTGGCGCTGGGACTCCGGCCGGCCGGTCACCTCGGTTACCTGGACATCCCGGGCCAAGGGCGTGGGCCTGTCGAGTGTGCCTGACAGGTAACCAACCAGCTCCAGTCCGGCGCCCGCAGCCGCCCCAACACCAATGTGTGTGCTGACTGCTCCCCGGGGCCCGCCCGAGATTCGGCTCCCGCCGGCGAGGGGCCTTCCGAGGACTGGGGCGGCGGGTCCGCCCCCCACCCCGCGGAAGTAGGTCTGAACCCGCGTTTCTAACGAGCTCCCAGGTGATGCCGAGGGTGCTGGTCCGAGACCACACTTTGAAGGAGCGCGGCGTGAGGAAGCCTTTCCACGTAGAGAACTGTGCCCTTTTCTTTTAAAAATAATTTTATTTTTTTATTTTTGTCTGCGTTGGGTCTTCATTGCCACACGCCGGCTTTCTCTAGTGCGGTGAGCGGGGGCTACTCTTCGTTGCGGCGCGCGGGCTTCTCATTGCCGTGGCTTCTCTTGTTGCGGAGCACGGGCTCTAGGCGCGCAGGATTCAGTAGTTGTAGCTCCCGGGCTTAGTTGCTCCGCGGCATGTGGGATCTTCCCGGACCAGGGCTCGAACCCGTGTCCCCTGTACTGGCAGGCGGATTCTTAACCACTGTGCCGCCAGGGAAGTCCCACTGTGCCCTTTTCTTAGTTTTACTGCCTGCTCTCATTCAGTTCAGGATCTGATGGAAGCAGGGCAAGGGGGTGCGCTCTCCTGAAGAAGGATTGCAGTGCGGGGTGAACTCACGCCGCGTGCCTGGCCACGCACCTAGTAAGCGATCGGTTTCTGTTGAATGAATAACACAGGTGTCATACTAGGGGAAGACACACGTTTCATGATACTTAAGACGTAGTAAGCTTGCAGAGTCTTAGGGACACTCTTCTACTCACTGCCTTTTTAGCTCCTTTAATCCACCAAATAGCCTTGCCATCCTGGTATTGTTGTCCCGTTTTACAGATGAGGACCCTGAGTCACAGAGAAGTGAGAGGAGTTCATGCAAGGTTATACAGAACCCATAGGTTATAGACGAACCCGTGCAGGATGGCTTCCCAGCCCCTTCTGATAATTCCCTATATGGTCCCAATTTGTAGGAACCCACTGGGGTCAAGTCAAAGAGTGAGAAACCATATCCTTGAGGGCCTAGAGTGAAGTCAGTCAAGAACATGTATTTTCATGATTTAAAAATTGTTGTGTTGTTAAATATGCTGTGAAGATATAGCCCCGGATTTTGTTATTCAAAAATTCAGTGAGAGCAGAATTCTGCTGCAATTCTTTTCAACCAATGTTTATGGAACATCTTTCGTGGGCCAGCCAGGTTGCACCCTGGAGCTACAAAAGGAAATTAGTCAAAGTTTCTGCCTGCAGGAAGCTCACTGTCTAAGAGATGAGCTAAACAGCAAAGTTAACAACCACAGGACCCCAGAGAAGTGCTCGCTGAGCCTGGCTGTCCTTGGTGCCTGGGTGCTTCGGGAAGAGGAGAGAACTCTGGGGTCCGGGAAGACCTGAGGTGAAGTCACCCTTTAGTGACTTTTCCCCCGTTGCGGAGCGCAGGCTCCCAGGCTCAGCGGCCATGGCTCACGGTCCCAGCCGCTCCGCGGCATGTGGGATCCTCCCAGACCGGGGCACGAACCCGTGTCCCCTGCATCGGCAGGCGGACTCTCAACCACTGCGCCACCAGGGAAGCCCTTTAGTGACTTTTGAGGAATGTTAGAATTAGCTCCAGGAGGCAGAGGGAAGGCGTGGAGGTGTGAAGCCCACGACACACCGCCACCAGGTGCCAGGTCCCTGTGGCTGGCGTGAGAGGGATTCAGAGAGGAACCCATGGGCTCTGGGGTTGAGCTGAGTTTGATTTGGACGCTGAAAGCCGTAGGGAGCTGCTGAAGGCTCCTGCCTTCCTTTCCGGTCTCCACCTTCTCTTTCCTCTTATTGTCTTTACTAGTTTCCTTAATCGCCTCTTCTTCAGGCCTCCCCATCATCTTTCTCTCTTCCCACAAAGGTCCTCTCTGTTTCTTCAGCCTCCCCATCATTCTCTGCTGTCACCCGAGCCTCTCAGGCCTCCCTCCATCCATCCAACACAGTCATCGAAATTAAACTCCAGCCCACCCACCATGTGGAAGCATAACCACTTTATACAGTGTGAAGATCATTGGGAATTGTACCCGCAGATGCAGATGACTGCTAGCCTAGTTATACAGTCTGTTTATGTTCACAAGTGTCTGTTGGGCGTCATGGCTCCACCCTACTGAACCTCTGGCCACCTCGCCTGGCTGCCCTCTCTCCACATTCCTCTTACGTGAGTCCTTTTTTTTTGAGTCTTAACCACCGGACCTCCAAGGAAGTCCCCCAGTGAGTCCTTTTAAATTGGCTCCTTAGGGCCATTTTGAGGGTGGTCTTTGTGTAGCCCTAAGACACACCAAAGTAGGTAGTATCCAGACTTCCTGCCTACATCCCTGGACTAAACTTTTTTTCTGGACCACAAACCGTCATGTTTACTTGTTCACTTGTTCATTTGTTCATCCATTCATTCCTTCAATCACGCATTCTTCAAATATTTATCCAGCTTCGACTGTTTCCTAAATTCTGTGCCAGACACTTGGTATGATCTTAGCAAGATCAGTTAAGGTCTAGCCTGTCGTCAAGGAGCACATGGTCTAGAAGGAGGAGACGGACTTGTCAACAAACACGCGTTATTAAGTGTCTCGGGAAGATGGTGGAATGCAGCGGGGGACACAGCGTAGGTGCGGTCAATTCTAAGGTAAGGGTTGGGGGAGGTTTTATAGGTAACCCATGAACTGTTTCTGGAAAGCAAGGTAGGAGTTTTCCAGGTAGACATGGGGGGAAGCGTGTTCCAGGTGGAGGGAACTAGCCCAGAGGCCTGCACCAGCACTGCTTGTAGGAACTGCCAGTGGTTTGTGCTGAGAATTAGTTGTGGCGTTCCTTTGTTGTGGGTTTGAGGAGGATGAAGGAAAGGGACAAGTTGTGAGGGTGGGCTAAGGTTGTTTATTTTGTATCAAAAAAGGACATTTGGATTGTGAAGGAGGTCAAAGAGAGAAGTGATGATTGCAGAAGAGCTGCCCGCGTCATCAGGCTTCACTGAGGGCAGAGGTCACGGGCCGAGGGGCAGAGGGGTCTCTGATGTGCCTGCCCAGGCTCCTGGCAGCCCTGGCCTGGGGCCCGCCAGTGAAGTATGGGTCCTGCGGCTCGCTGGGTCGGCCTAGACTGTGTATGAGAGTTAAAGGTTATTGTAATGGGAGGTGGCAAAGGGAGTTGAGTGAGTGTGTGTGTGTGAGTGTGAGAGTGTGTGTGTGAGTGTAAAGGCTGGGGCGGGGGATGCCTCTGGACAAGGGCAGAAAGAGAGGAGTGCCAGTTTGTTTAACCTCGGGGCATCGGTCTACCTATCTATCTATGTTATCTTCCTGTAGTGCCCTGACCCCAGGGTGGTTGCTTAAAGCGAAAGATTTTATTTGAGAAAGAAAAGGAAGGATAGAGAAGAGGGAATCAAAACAGGGAATTCCCTGGCAGTCCAGGGCTTAGGACTCCCACTCTCACTGCCAGGGGCCTGGGAGGTTGGAGAGCTAAGATCCCACAAGCTGCGCAGCGCGGCCAAAAAAAAAAGGGAGAAAGAGGGAATCAAAATGAGCACGTTAAATGGTGGGGCCCAAAGAAATCCACAGGAACTTAAGAACGCTGAGAATATTAAACTTTTTGCCTTCCTTCCTGGGTGCCCGTTAAGCCTAAGATGTCCTACCTCGAACGAGACGCATCAGCTGACACTCTGCGACCACAGGACAAGCAGTCTGGCGGCTCCCAGATGCCCGTGGGGCCGACTCCTCACCAGGCAACAAGTGTGTACACTGAAGATATCTTTAGCTTCTAATATACTTTTTCAATTTAATGTTTGAATAATACCTACATTTACTTGGTTCAAAAATCCCAAAATACCAAAGGTAAAGGGAGAAGTTCCCTTCCCCTTCCATCATTTTCTCATCCCCATCCACAGTTCACCACTCTTACTAGTTTTTTTTCGAATATTCCCAATTGTTTTATGCACAAATAAGCAAATCAGAAAGTAAATTCTCTTTTATTTTGGGGGGCACGCCACGCGGCATGTGGGATCTAGTTCCCTGACCAGGGATCGAACCCGTGCCCCCTGTAGTGGAAGCGCAGTCTTTTTTTTTTTTTAACGTCTTTATTGGAGTATAGGTGCTTTACAACGGTGTGTTAGTTTCTGCTGTATAACAAAGTGAATAAGCTATACATATACATATATCCCCATATCCCCTCCCTCTTGCGTCTCCCTCCCTCGCACCCGCCCTATCCCACCCCTCTAGGTGGTCACAGAGCACGGAGAGCTGATCTCCCTGGGCTATGTGGCTGCTTCCCACTAGCTAGCTATTTTACATTTGGTAGTATTTGTAAGTCCATGCCACTCTCTCACTTCATCCTAGCTTACCCTTTCCGCTCCCCGTGTCCTCAAGTCCGTTCTCAGCGCACTCTTAACCACTGGACACCAGGGAAGCCCCGGAAAGTAAATTCTTATGCCCCCACTTTCTACACAGGTTGTAGTATCGGATACCCAGCGTTCCACACCTTGCCTCTGCCCATTGCCATTGGATCTTGGAGACTTTCAGAGTCAGTTTGCAGGTCCTTCCTTGTTCTTTTTACAGCTGCATGACAGTCCTGCATCTTAAGTTACACAACCAGCCCCTTCTGACTGGCATGTAGGGTTTTCCCAATTCTTTGTTTTTAAGAACAACACTGCAATTACATATGTCAATGCTGCAATATGCAAGTGTATCTGTCAGATACCTTTCTAGAACTGGAATTGCTGGGTCAAAGTGGACATTTGATAGAAAATGTCAAATTTCCCCTCCTAGGGGTTTTTGTTTTTGTTTTTGTTTTTTTCTGGTATGCGGGCTTCTCTCGCTGCAGAACGCAGGCTCCGGACGCACGGGCCCAGCCGCTCCGCGGCATGTGGGATCTTCCCGGACCGAGGCACAAACCCGCGTCCCCTGCATCGGCAGGCAGATTCTCAACCACTGTGCCACGAGGGAAGCCCCCCTCCTAGGGTTTTTATCAGTATCCCTTCCTACCACCCTCACTTGCTTCCCTCAGCATTGGCAGCAGGGTGGGTTTAGACAAGCTAACAGGTGAAAAATGGGATGCCAGCAGAATTGTAATTTGCACTCCATTCACAAGTGTGGCTGAGTAAATGTTTAAGAGCCGTTTGCATTTGTGTTTTCGGATGGTCTTTTTTATTTAAAATGAATTATCCTAAAAGTCCAAGCTCAGTGCTTCCCACATTCATTTACAATGTGTCTGGAATCTTTGAGAAAATATATAGCTTTTGACACTCTTTGAAAATAAAAGACGTGCCATCTACAAGTCACGACTGAACAATATGGAAACACTACAGGTATTTCGAAATTAACTTTTGGCAAACACAACAGAATCTGAAAAGGCTAAAAGCAGGTCCCCAGAAATTCATGATACTGAAGCAGCCTGGCTGTGGTTAAAACTGACTCAGTAGAGTCTTTGTAAATTTAACATTTTAATTCCTGTAATAAACATTTTTCCCATGAATCCACCTGTACCTCCCCCAATAGCACCTATGTTCTTCTCTAGTCTTGAAAAGAAGCCCGTAAGTGCATTAAATCAACTCTCCCTGTGTCCCAATATCCCCTGCAGGTGGATCCCATCCCCTAATGGTCCCGAAATGACCACCACTACAGGCTTTTAGGAACTAGGTAAGAGGGAGCTACTTCCTTCCCCACAGACAGCGAACTTTGCTGAGAGAGGCAGAGGCTGTGGAGAGCTTGGCTGTTGGCACACCTGGGCTCTGAACAACCACCCATTTCAGAAAACAGCTTGAGGTTTTTGCTGTTTTTAGCCCTAAAATTAAGATGATGGCCCACTGACTTATGGGCCTTCGTAAACAGAAAATAGCTGTCCCCGAATGGCTCGCTCCCCAGACAAGACCCAACCTGAGCTTTTTCTAGTGTCCTCACCAAGGACCCCCAGCATAGGCGGGGTCCCCAGGTGGTGTGACCTTGGCCAGGGGCCGACAACAGCTGGGTTCCAGTGTTCACTGAGACAGAAGCGTCCCTGCCAAGCACAGCTGTCTCTTCCCCACCCTTCCTCACCCAGCCCAGCCTGGGAATCCAGCCTGGGAATCCACCCCGGGAACTGGCCCAGCTGGTGTGGCTTCTAATGAGTGGTTGGTCATGAGGAAGAGGAGGACCTGGGCTGGGAGGGAGCCCCCAGGGGTTCGTCTGCCCACATACTTTTCAGCTGACTCAAGTCCTGGTCACCAGGCTTCCCCTGCACTGCCGGCCTTCCAGACTATCCTTGAAAACCCCAGGACTCAAAATTTGGACCATTCTTGGGCCGGGGAGGCTTGGGGAGACCTCTGGCTCTGTGGGCCATTTTGCTGGCCTCAGCCTCTGTCAACAGACTTCCGACTCCTGATGTGGCCTCCGCTCCCCTTTTCTGTTCTTTTCTCCAGGAGCTCCCTGAGATCCGCTTCTCCCTCAGGGAAGACCTTCCAGGCTGGCAACCCTTGCCCAGCTGTGGGGTGTCACGGACGGGGGCTGAGACTCCAGGAAACACAAGTGCCTTTGGCCCCTGCGCCACCCCTTCTGTTTATTGCTTGGAGCAGGTTGGAGGACCCTGGCCGGGAATTCTGACCTGGAGGAGTCCTGCCCTTGGGCCCCCTCCAGGATGTACCCCACGCAGAACCCCAGCTGGCCTCAGGTAGGTCACCTGGCAGATGAGGACTACCCCTCGGGGCTGGTGAGCCCACAGGACGGAGCAGCCGCCCATCTCCCTGCCTTGCTCGGCTGTAGCCTAGAGGAAGGGCCAGTATCCCCTGAGGGGATGGCCCCTGCTGCTGTTTCTGAGCAGGGGTGTCCATCACGCTTTCCTCCCTGGCCTGGAGCCTCCATTTCATTCAGCCCAGAGCCTGGCTGCTCAGCCCAGCCCTGGCCTCCCTGTTCTGTCTGGGACACACTGGGAGCGGGGAGCCGGGGCTGGGGAGATGCCACTGGACCTCCAGCCAGCACCGCCCTAACACCCCCTCTCCCCCTGGCCACCCCTCAGGGCTCGGCTGGCCGCCCCCAGGCAGTCTGGCTGTGTGAGCGGGCAGCTTCCAGAGCGGCCCTCGGGCCGGTGCCCCACTCACGCGTGCTTCCTCACCAGCAGCACCCAGGGCAGGATGGCAGCCACCACGGCAATGAGGGTGATGAGCAGTAGGGCCCAGGAGCAAATGCAGAACGACCGGGTGGAGCTGGGCACCTGGGAGGCCTCCGAGGGCTCGGCCAGTCTGCGCCCGGCCAGGATGCTGTCCTGCTCCGCCCCCAGGGGCATCCCGTGGCAGCTGATGATGAAGATCTGCGGCTCCCGGGGCAGGCCGGGCGGCGGGTCCAAGGGCAGCTGGCCGCCCTGATTCGGGGACGGCCTCCAGCAAGGCTGGGAGAGGGCCAGGGGGTTGGCGTGGCCTAGGGTGTCCGGCGGTGGCACGGGCGGCAGGCCCATGGGCACGGCCAGGGTCTGAGAGCTCTTGTCCAGCTTGGAGGGCCAGCAGGAGCTCTTCTTGTTGAGGAAGGTGACGTAGCGGCAGACGGGGCAGACGACGGTCCTCTGGACCTGCCCGTCCACGCGCGTGGAGAGGAGGTACTTGACCAGGCAGTCATGGCAGAACATGTGGCGACAGCTTAGCGTCCGGCTGCCGCCCTCCAGATCGCAGAACTTCTCGTAGCACACGGGGCACTCGCCGCCCGAGCTTTCCTGGCTCTCCCCCTCGGACATGGCTGCACGGGAAGGGCCGGAGCATCAGCGCCTTTTCCTCCTTCGCTCCCCTGCCTGACCCCCCCGGGCCTCCTGCCGCCCCGCTGCCTCCACCCCCTCCTCCCCGGTCCTCTCCCGCGCTCCTCCTCCAAGGTGTACCGGAAGTAAGCGCGGACCCTTCGGGGGCGATGACGGGCCGCTTCCGGAAGGCGGATTGGGAGACCAATAACGAGAGGTCCCAGCCAGGCTGGGCTCTGGAAGGAGGTGGGTGGTGGGGGAAGGTGTAGCCTCCCACCTCCACCCCGACGGGCACTCGCTGTGAGGTCACCCTCTCCCCCTTCCTGGTTCCATGCCCGAGGTGGAGGCCGGAGGACCCATTTCCCAGGGGAAGCAGGTGGCTGAGCGGATGCACCCGCGGCCTCAGTCCAGGCTTCAGTGTGGCCGTTTTCCGGAAAAGCGTCTGCCGCTCTGTCTCCCGGCTCGGGCCGGCTGACCCACTGGATTGTGCTCAGCCCTGGGACCGCATTCCTGTGTGCCACGTGTGGCTGTAAAGCAACGAGGGTTTTGAAAATGGAACTCAAAACTTACACATCCAAATGCCGGCTGGCCGGCCGCGCGGTCACGGCAGGGAGCTGTGGGCCCCTTCCTTTGCCCATCACAGCTCACTCATCCTTCAGACTCTTCCCAGAGGCCTGCCCGAGGCTGCGAGAGAACCTTCTGATTAACCTCTGTGAAGGCAGTTTTTCATCCTTCGAGGATACGTCTAGTATTTGGAAATGGCCAAAAGTCACCGGGTGCCCGTTCTGGTGAGAAAACAAATGAGTGCTCAAGTGGCATGAGATTGTTTTAAATCAAAGATAAGGAGTCACCATGATGTAACAGGTGGGTTTCTAACATTATCTGAGAGCTAAAGAGAGGCTCCAACGGTGCTGTCAGCAATGGCAACATTGTTGGGTTTAGTCCAGTTTCCCAAGGTGTAAACGTTGATGGGAAACACCTCTTTGGGTATGTGATGTGGTCCAAGTGTTCTCATTCTTCTACGTATCCCCAGGATCACAGCTGTGTCATCTAAACTCATCTAGAACAGCCTTTTCTAGAAGGACCGTGATCACCTGTTATTGATATATTCTTCCATCCGTGACGTAGACAGAAGACCCCTGGACACACTGACAACTAGAGCTGTGTGGCAGCCCCCAGACCTGAGAGATGACGTAGTGAGAACAAGATTAGTTAATAGGAAGGACAAACTAGAGTTGGTTCAATCACAAATCTTTTGGAATCTCTCCCCCCTCCTGGCTTGGTTCCAAGTCCATGTTGCCAAGTCGAAAACTTGGTCGCATAACCAAGAAAGAGCAAAAATATGTAGAGGGAGGGGTAGGGGACTGGGGACCCTGGTGGCAACACCAAAGCCTTTGCAGGGGTTTTCAAGCTTTGGTCTCTGAAGTGGTCAGTGTGGCCTCCAGGCTGGGGTGAGGGTTCAAGGGCTCAGACTCTGAAGCTGGCTTCAAATCCTTGATATACCCATTACTGTCTGTATAACCTATCTGAGCCTCGGTTTCCCAACTCTAAGGTGGGGTGGATGGTAATCGTACCGCCTTCCTCTCAGCGTTGTCCAGAGTATTAAGTGAGGTAGCATGAGTGAAGAGTCGGCTCGCAGTAAGTGCTCAATAAACGGTAGGTGTCATTGTTACGGCAGGCCAAGCCCTTTCCCCTCCTGGCATCTGCCTTCTGGCCTTCCCTCTCCTCCCCAGATGTTCCTTATTACATACGTGACTAAAGAATATCACACCCCTGACAGAGGGCAGCTCCCCTCAAATTAGAATAACTGAACAAGATGACAATAGATTAGGTAAGTGATGGGCAATAGATCATTAAGATGGTGATTCCAGTGTTTCTCAGACTTTTTTACTTTTTTGTTTCATAACACACTTGCAGATGTCTAAACTGGGGTTATTCTCAGGATGACCTTGATTTTCTTAAGCCGACCAACTGCTAACGTGTCCCCCTGCATCTCATTATTCCCCACAGGCATATGGTGGCAATTCCATCCATCCATCCATCCAATTATTCAACAAATATTTATTGAGCGCTTGCTGCGGGCTAGGTACTGAGCCAGGCATTGGAGGTAAGCAGTGATCAAGAAAGCCCTTCATGAAACTTTAGAGCCTAGGGGACATTTATAAGTTTTCTTGAAAAAAGATTTTTTTAAAAGGAGGAATGATGATGAATCGCTTAAGCTGTTTGGGTAACTGAGAAGGAAGTTATCAAGACAGGCAAGAGAAGTAAAGCAGGGACTTCCCTGGTGGCGCAGTGGTTAAGAAGCCGCCTGCCAAGGCAGGGAACACGGGTTCGAGCCCTGGTCCGGGAAGATCCCACATGCCGCAGAGCAACACCCCGTGCGCCACAACTAGTGAGCCTGCGCTCTAGAGCCCGCGTGCCACAGCTACGGAAGCCTGCGTGCCTAGAGCCCGTGCTCTGCAACAAGAGAAGCCACCGCTCTCTACAACGAGAGAAAGCCCACGTGCAGTGACGAGGACCCAACACAGCCATAAATAAATTTTTAAAAAGAGAAGTAAAGCAGGTAGATAAGAGAATGCTGGGGGAAGAAAGGACTTTTGAGGCCATTTAGGAAAATCTAGTTTTATAGGTGAGCACACCCGGGTCCAGAGATGGGGAAGTGACTTGTCTGAGGTCACCTGGGAAGGAAAATGGAGAGGGAGATGGGAGAGAGAGAGATTTCATAGATAGTATAGTAAACATTAGAATCAGTTGATAGATTGGGTGGGTGAGTAGATATTAGCCAAATCAGGAAGCACTTTCCTCCTTGGGCTGAGAAGGGGAGCAGGGAGGACTGAGTGTGAGGAAAAGTTAAAAGGATGCAGGGGATGCAGAAGGCATCCCAGGTCCCCACCGGTGGCTTCTCTGTGCAGGCCCCTCCCCATCATGTGCTGCGGGAGAGGCATGTCACTCACGTCTGGACAATGCCACCCGCCCTCCATCCCACCTTCTCACCTCCCTTTCTCAGTCTCCCTGACACCTCCCTCCTTGCGTCCCTCCCTTTCTCTTAATTCCATTTCATTCTCCATCCTTGAGTTCCTCTTATGGGCCTGACTCTGTCTTGGGTGCTGGGGCAGGGGAGAGGGCAGCAGAAGAAATGCAAGGAATAATGCTCTGATTTGGGCACAAACTAGCTAAATAACAGTGCAAGACATTATCTGCCAAAGGCATCCCCATTGGTGCTTCAGGAAATTTCGGGGAAGGAGGGCTGAAATGTCTTCCTAGGTGAGATGGGACCAGTGTTGAGCTAATAAATAATTATAACAGCTACTGTTTATTGAACACTAACTATGTGCTTGGCATTTTGCATCCCTTCCTCATTTCATCATGACAGCGACTCTGGGAGGTGGATATTATTTCTATTTTACAGATGAGGAACCGCGAGGCTTAAGTAACTTGTTCAAAGTCAAGCTGCTAGTCCAGGGCAGACCCAGGATTCGAGGCCAGGTCAGTCTAGTTACGTGGCCCATGCTGCGTACCATCTCCTGTAGCGAGGGTTCGGATGCCTCCGTGGAGGGCGTTCCAGACCTTGATCCAAGGAGTAGGTGAAGAATCGAGGGCAAGATGGCAGAATTGGAGGTCCCAGCCCTCACAGAATGTTTCTCTACAGAAACACTGATCTAACAAACATCCAGGGATGAAAATAGCTCACGAGAGCGCCAGAATCCAGTTGTGTATGTTAAATATGTACAGCTTGTTGTATGTCAATCATACATACCTCAGTAAAGTTTTTGGTTTTGTTTCTTTTTTTAAGGAATAGATGAAGCCTGGATGGGAAAGTGACTCCCCAAACTTCCCTCCTCAGAGTGACTGTAAACGGGGCTGCCCCTCCAGCCGCCTGGGAGGCAGGGGAGAACGAGGGCCAGCTCAGGGGGAGCCATCCTCATGAAGCCCCAGTGCCTAGCTTCACCCACAGCAGCCCACCTCGAGGACTGGAGGGGGGTGTCACCCGCCCAGACGATCCCTGCCCCCCACCTTGGGACAGTGAGCCTGTGAGGCAGCGTGAGACTTGTGGGCACCGGGTTTCCCTCCTGGATTCCCAAGGCAAGGTTTTGTTGACCACTTCCTCACCCCTAGACACCATACACACACACACACACACACACACACACACACACACACACACACACACACACACACACACCACACACACTCTCTCTGAACACCCTGGCATCACTCCAATGTCAGTGCAGAGCCCTGCCGAGCTCTGACTGGATCCCACTCCTTCCCTGCCCCCAGCCCAGCCCCCAGACTCACTTTGGCTGGGACCAGGGTGAGCAGCATCTATCTGCCTCTCCACCCGGGGCCTCCATGGAGCAGATCTGAGCCACCCAGAGGTGCTGGGCAGGCGGCACGTCCTCCTGCCGTTGTCACTGTGACAGCCACTGCCTCCAAGGCATTTCCTAATGACTGAGCAGGTCTGGAGGACAGCACCGGGGAGTGAATGTCGGCCAACCCGTTTGAGGCTGGGAGGCTCTTGGCGTTGCCCAGGGGTTTGGCCCCTGCTGGAGTCAGGTGATGTCAACGAGGATGCTAGGAGAGGAGGGGCCCCTGCCTAAGGAGGAGCCCAGGGATGGGTGCTGGAGACAAGCAGAGGGTCTCACGATGGAGGCAGTGATCCAGGACCTCTTTGACTGAGGCTCCCCAGAGATGGGTCTCCTCAGCCCAACAATAAAAGTCATACAGTCCTTCAGCCTCCTGGACCCACTTCAGTGATCCTCCCCCAGCCCCCTGCTCCCCTGCCATGATAGAGTGAAGGGGTCAGTAATGCTTTGCCACCCAAAGTCATACACAAATATTTGGGTGATGTGCTTTTGTACATTTGTCCTTCATCTCACACTCAAAGGGGCTCAGAGCTCCAAAGACCAAACACCATGGAGATAAAGAAGGAGGCAGAGTAAAATAAAGTAGGGCTTCCCTGGTGGTGCAGTGGGTAAGAATCTGCCCCACAATGCAGGGGACGTGGGTTCGAGCCCTGGTGGGTTCGAGCCCTGGTCTTGGAAGATCCCACGTGCCGCGGAGCAACTAAGCCCGTGCGCCACAACTGCTGAGCCTGTGCTCTAGAGCGCGCGAGCCACAACTACCGAAGCCCGCGCGCCTAGAGCCCCTGCTCTGCAATAAGAGAAACCACTGCAATGAGAAGCCCGGGCACTGCAGCTCGCCGCTTAGCCCGTGCAGCAACAAAGACCCAACGCAGCCAAAAATAAATAAATAAATAAATTTATTAAAAAAAAAAAAAGTAGAAATGCACGCCTGCATGGAAGGAAGTCCCTGATATCACGTGCAATAGTAAGTTTCAGAACAGTCTGTGATTCTGTTTATGGAAATGATGATAATATATCATTTTTATAGAGGAAAAATCTGGAAGACACATCCAACTTGATAGTTTTATCTCTGGAGGAACTTTTTTTTAACAAAATTTATTTAATTTGACTGCTAGGGGTCTTAGTTGCAGCGTGCAGGATCTTTAGTTTTGGCATGCAGGATCTAGTTCCCTGAACAGGGATCAAACCCAGGCCCCCTGCGTTGGGAGCGCAGAGTCTTAACCACTGGACCACCAGGGAAGTCCCTGGAGGAACTTTCTGACATATACATTCTTGTGATATTTGAATGTGTGTTTCTTTCAAGATCAGGAAAAAATAATCAAGAATGAGGCAGGAAAAAAAAAAAAAGAATGAGGCAGGGACTTCCATGGCGGTCCAGTGGTTAAGACTCTGTGCTTCCACTGCAGGGGCACGGGTTCGATCCCTGGTCAGGGAACTAAGGTCCCACATGCTGTGTGGTGAGGCCTAAAAAAAAAGAATAAGGCAGGAGTCCTTGAGAAATTGGTTTTCTTCTGACAAAGGAGGTTCCTGGATCCAAGGCACAGCCAAGCATGAGTGTGACACCCCCAGGGCACCCCATGACGGCCCCTCCCTCACCCAACCAACCCTGGCCTGGCTCCATGGCCACCTTGAGGCTGGGGTGGGGGAGGACGGTCAGGGCATCGCACCTCGTCACCTTGTCCATGGACGCTGTACCAACTGTCAGGACGGTCTCTCACGTTCTTTCCCCGGGAACTGGCTGTGAGGAGACCCAGGCAGGCCTAAATTTAGCAAATAGAAATGCAGACTGGGGAGTTCCCTGGCGGCCCAGTGGTTAGGACTCCGTGCTCTCACTGCCGAGGGCCCGGGTTCCATCCCTGCTCGGGGAACTAAGATCCCGCAGGCTGCATGGCTCAGCCCCCCCAGAAAAGCAGACAGCCCAGATGAATGTGTATTTCAGATAAACAATTTTTAGTATAAGAGAGCTCAGTGCAATATTTGGGACCTACTCATGGGTAATGGGGATCGACTGTATGGTGACAGATGGAAACTAAACTTGCGGTGCATACAGAAGTAGAAATAAAATGTATGCATGAAGCTTACATTATAAACCAAAAAAAAATTAATACTTAGGCTCTATTTATACTAATAAATTATCCATTGCTTATCTAAAACTCAAATTTCAGCAGGCATCCTATATTTCATTTTGCAACTCTAGTCCCAGAGGCCTGGCCAGATTTTTCTCCTTTTATCAGCACCTCCAGGGGCACCTTCAGCAGTGTGGCCTCTGACTCTGCCAGGGCTTCCTGGGGGTCCCTGAAGAGAAGCCCCAAATACCCAGCATCAAGGCTGTGTGTGTCCCCCAGTGAGGGGACTGAGCCAGGCCAGGCTGTCCTTCGACTCAGACTAATGCCGCGGCCCCCAACCTGTTCGGCACCAGGGACCGGTTTCGTGGAAGGCAGTTTTTCCATGGACAGGAGGGCGGGGGGGCGTTCAGGCCGTGATGCCAGCGATGGGGAGCAGGCAGATGAAGCTTCGCTCACTCACCGGCCGCTCACCTCTTGCTGTGCGGCCCGGTTCCTAAAAGGCCGGTACTGGTCTGCAGCCCAGGGGTTGGGGACCCCTGGTCTAATGTGATGTGGTTATAGTGGAAAATCTTTTCCACTGGTCCTGCCCTGCCATGAAGCTTGACTTTGAGGATTACTTTGAATATATAAGTACTTATTATCATAGTCTGTCATGGTTTTGTGTTCCAAAATAAGAATTCCACTTTAAAAATCATATCTACATATGTATGTATATGTATGCGTATACACACACACACACACAAACACCCCTTACCTGAGAGAGTAAGTATATCAGCTGGGGAAACCTTAGCTTGAATTTATTTATCAGGTTGCCTGTAGTCATCTAGCAAGGTCCTAACAGAGTAGGACATAGGACAGTTTTTTTTTTTTAATTTATTTATTATTTATTTTGTCAGTGCCGGGTCTTAGTCGTGGCATGCAGACTTCTTAGTTGTGGCATGCGGGCTTCTTAGTTGTGGCATGCATGTGGGATCTAGTTCCAGGACCAGGGACCAAACCTGGGGCCCCTGCATTGGGATCGTGGAGTCTTACCCACTGGACCACCAGGGAACTCCCGGCTGTTAAGTTTTGACAGGTAGAGGGGGATTAGTGATCAGAAAGGCTTGAGAGCAGAGGTATATTAGCCAGGAGGACCCACTCTATAGGATTTGATAGTAGGGAGTGTGGGGAAATTGAGATCAGTGCATGAGCATTCACAGGGCTTCTTTGTGTGTTTATATAAAGAGAAAGTGCATGTACCTTGGGGTGAGTTACTTAATCCCTTCGTCCCTCAGTTACTTCATCTGAAAAATGGAGGTGATATTCCCTATTCTATAGGATTGTGATGATTAAATGAATGGATACAAATAAGGTGCCTGAACCTACTGAATGGGAGAAAATATTTGCAAATGATATGACTGATAAGGGATTAACATATACAAACAGGTCATACAACTCAACGTCAAATAAACAACCTGATTAAAAAAATGGTCAGAAAAACTGAATAGACCTTTTTCCAAAGAGGAAATGCAGATAGCCAATAGGCACATGAAAAGATGCTCAACACTGCTAATCATCATGATCTCAGAGAGGCAGCAGTGAGTGGTGGCGTGCAACCAGATCTTAATTCCTTGCCCAGGAATCTGGGTAGCCTGGATGAAAACCAGAAATCCTAGCCACCACACCCCCTGGCTTTTGCCTCCAGTGAAAAATGCATTTCTCAGGGAGGCAAAACTGTAAAATCAGGTACAAAGTTTATTATTAGAGACATAGCACAACAAGTGGGAGAGCACACAGAGAAACGATTTGTTAAGATAGAAGCAAGACAGAGCTGCACACCGGGAGAGAAAGCGTGTGGGCGTCCTCCCTAATGAGGAAGAGTGCAGTAAATAGGCGGGTTAGTCATTTATATAGGGCAGTTCTTCCGGATCTTTGTTTACCTTTGGCCAATTATCTGGTTTCTTTTTCCACACCTGACTTGCCTTAGGACCCTTCCCAACTTGCGTGGGCAACTTTTTTCTAAGATGGATTACAGCCCAGAGGCCTATGGGATAGCCTTAGCATCACATGTTATGGGGTGGTGCCCCCTCATTTTTGACCCCCAATGAGCCTTTCTGCACATGTGCAATGTTTCCCTTGCCCCAAGGATGGGAAATGTATGACCTCTTAATCTTTTAACAGAGTTTAGTCCGACTCTGTCCCTGCCATAAAAATGTTCGACGTCTGGTTATTTACCCTATTTCTGTTGCTGGTTTTTATATCGAGGTGCAGATCTCGAAATATAGATAGGAGTCCGGTCATAAATATGTAGTCCTGGAGCTCGTTTGTCTCTTGCTTCAGGAAATGTAAACAGGGGCCTGGAGCCCATCTTCTTCTCACCCCAGGAAGTGTAAACAGGAGGCTAGTTGTAAATGTCTAGCCTGGAGCGCATCTATCTCCTGCCTCAGTCAGGGAAATGCAAATCAAGTGTCAAGTGCCCACCCCTGCATCCAATTGCAGGGGGCCCTGCTTGGTTCCAGCCAGCTCAGAGGCTGTTTTGGGATTTCAGTTCATTCACACCCCTGAAAAATCTCACTCTGTCTTACCTGTTCCCTTTGTCCCCTGGGCTCTCCCCCCATTATTACATAGCCTGGGGCTGCTTGTAGCACAGGGGAAACCTGGGGCCTTTGAACAGAACATAGGCCCTGCCAGGGCACGTGGCTTGGTAGGCGGACAAGGGCTGCTCTCATTCCCAACTCGCCCCCCTTGGCCCTCAGCCCCCTCAGTCCAACCTGCAGCCCAGCACACAGCAGCCAAAGAGCATCTTCACAGATGTCACCCTGCATCCCTCTCCTCCCTCTGAAGGCTTCCATGGCTCCCCACTGCCCTCAGTACAAAGCTCACCCTCCTCAGCAGGCACATGAGGGCCTCACTGCCTTTCCCAGACTATCTCTGGACATCCCCTGCCCTTGGCCGTCTCATGCCACGCAGCGTGGCCAAAGTGCTGGCTTTTAGTTTAGATATCTTGAAGGCCTCGGGCTTCTGGGTTTCTGTGATTTTTTTTTTTTAATGCCTTTAAAAAAAATTTTTTTTTCCTGGCTGGAATGCCTTTCTACCTCATCACCTCCCCTCTGGCATCTTTAACTTTTAAGACCTTGTAGGAGGGGATCCTAACTCATCTCTGTCCATTTTTGTGGGCCTGGTGTCTATCAATAGTGCTCAATAAATCAATGTGTTTTGTTTTGTTTTTTTCTTTTGGGCCGCATCAGGCAGCATGTGGGATCTTAGTTCCCCGACCAGGGATTGAACCAGGCTCTCCTCAGTGAAAGCTCGGGGTCCTAACCACTGGACCGCCAGGGAAGTCCGTATCAATGTTTGTTAAATGAATAAAGGTAACCTCTGAAGCCTAGCTCACGTGTATGGGGTGTGGGTGTGTGTGTGTGTGTGTGTGTGGAGGGGTGGCGCACAAGAGAAGTTTGGACAATGCAGTCATTCTCCTTTCTATCCTAGACGCCTTTGGAATCCATACCAAGATTCCCCCCTCAAAGTCATAGTGGACTGAGAACCTCAGGTCTGGCTGGTGACAGGGGGATGAGCCCACCACCGGGGAAGAGCCTTACTCAGGCACTGTACAACAATGTGGGTTTTTTGTTTGTTTTTTTTTTGCGGTACCCGGGCCTCTCACTGTTGCGGCCTCCCGTTGCGGAGCACAGGCTCCGGACGCGCAGGCCCAGCGACCATGGCTCACGGGCCCAGCTGCTCCGCGGAATGTGGAATCTTCCCGGATTGGGGCACGAACCTGTGTCCCCTGCATCGGCAGGCAGACTCTCAATCACTGCGCCACCAGGGAAGCCCCCCCAATGTTGTTTTTGAAAAAGCATGATCTTGGACAGGTTCTCCAGGAGGTGAGTCTGGAGAGAGGAGGGAAGATGGGTTGGGGAAAAGGGAGGGACTTGTGATGGAATCTGGGGCTTTTAAAGGAGGAATCCCCCCCACCCCGGAAAACTTAATCTAGTGGTTTGTCTTGGTAATTTTTGCCACATCTAAGTAAGATTGTTTACTTGATTTTTCTTTAAACAACAGCAACAAAAACCTACTCTCTCTCATTCTGAGCATCCACTCTGTGAAATCACAGGTCTGACGCTCTAATTATATTTTTAATAAACAGCAAAATGAATACATACTGTTAAGTAAAAAAAAAAAAAGTTTCTCTTGTGTACCACCGGAAGTCGTGGCGCGCACGGGCCTTGGCGCACGCTGATCTGAGACGTACGATTGGGGGATGACGACCCCCAAGGTCCGGAGCCACAGCGGCTCGGGATCTCAGAGCCGAAAGAGGCCACTAAAGGATTTTTCAAGGCTGAGCCCGAGGCTGGCTTTCAGTGCTTTAGGGCCCATTGGACGGGAAGCCACAGAGTGGGATCAACCGAAGGAATCCTGAGAAAAGGAGAAAAATAGCTTGGACTTGAGAATGAAACTGGCAAGGCCGGACGGTCACCCGAGGCTGCGGGCTGCGGGAGGAGACAGAGGGCAGCAGGGGTGGGGTAGTGGGAGAGCAGGAAGGCTGAGTCACGTCGCAGACGCGCACGAGCCGCCGTGGGCTGCGTCCGGCAACTCACCTGGTCTGCGTGCGCCCCGCCCCACGCCCTCCCACCGTCGTAAAACACACAGGACCCAAATCGCCAACTGCAGGGGGCCGAGATGCTCTGAGACAGGTGGGGGAAGGGAAGCTAAAGAGCGGGGAAACCCAGAGTTTTGCTCGCTGGGCGGTATGTGGAAGGGAAACCTCTCCCCACTTCCTGGGGGTGGTGGCAGCTGCAGAAGAAAGACTGCTTGAAATCAGTCTTTGTTGGAGGATTTTCTGAGTCTTCACTCTTCATCCCAGAACTGAAAGCCTCCCTGACAGCTGAGAGGCCTGAATGCTTGAGACAGGTAAGACCAGGGTCAGGGACAGAGTCAGGAGTGAAAAAAAGTTTTTCTATTTTTTCTTATTATAAAAATAGCACTAGGGCTTTCCTGGTGGCGCAGTGGTTAAGAATCCGCCTGCCAATGTAGGGGACACGGGTTCGAGCCCTGGTCCGGGAAGATCCCACATGCCGTGGAGCAACTAAGCCCATGCGCCACAACTACTGAGCCTGCGCTCTAGAGCCCGTGAGCCACAACTACTGAAGCCCGCGCGCCTAGAGCCCGCGCACCGCAACGAGAGAAGCCACCGCAGTGAGAAGCCCGCGCACCGCAACGAAGAGTAGCCCCCGCTCGAGCCCGCGCGCAGCAACGAAGACCCAACGCAGCCAAAAATAAATAAATAAAACAAAAAACAATTGTTGCCCGTGAGCCGTGGCCGCTGAGCCTGCGCGTCCGGAGCCTGTGCTCCGCAACGGGAGAGGCCACAGCGGTGAGAGGCCGGCGTACCGCAAAAAAAAAAAAAAAAAGCACTAGTGTTGAAAAAAGTGGAAATTTCATACAAGCACATGCAAAAAGGAAAAACATAAGCTCTATACTACCTCTACACATAACTATTATAACTATTTTGGTGTTTATTTTTCCAGCCCATATATATTTTATTATATATGTATATATATAATTATGCTAATTATATAATATATAATTATAATATGTGATGATTTAAAAATAAGTGGGATCACACTGAATAAATACTTTCAGGATCTGATTTTTTTCAGTTGTTATCTTGTGATCCCCAATAAATTTTCTTTCACACCCTCATTTTTTTTTTTTTTTTTTTTGCGGTACGCGGGCCTCTCACTGTTGTGGCCTCTCCCGTTGCGGAGCACAGGCTCCGGACGCACAGGCGCTGTCAGCGGCCATGGCTCACGGGCCCAGCCCCTCCGCGGCATGTGGGATCTTCCCGGACCAGGGCACGAACCCGTGTCCCCTGCATCGGCAGGCGGACTCTCAACCACTGCGCCACCAGGGAAGCCCCCACACCCTCATTTTTATTTTTATTTATTTTTATTATTTTTTGGCCATGCCCTGCAGCTTGTGGATCCCAGCTACCCCACCAGGGATTGAACCTGTGCCCCCTACAGTGGAAGGGAAGCTCAGAGTCCTAACCTCTGGACTACCAGGGTACTCCCATACACTCTCGTTTTTTAAAAAAATTTATTCATTTTATTTATTTATTTTTGGCTGCGTTGGGTCTTCTTTGCTGCGCACGGGCTTTCTCTAGCTGCGGCGAGTGGTGGCTGCTCTCCGTTGCCTTGCGTGGGCTTCTCATTGTGGTGGCTTCTCTTGCTGCGGAGCACGGGCTCTAGGCCCCTGACTTAAGTAGTTGTGGTGCGTGGGCTCAGTAGTTGTGGCTTGTGGGTTCTAGAGGGCAAGCTCAGCAGTTGTGGCACATGGGCCTAGTTACTTCGCGGCATGTGGGATCTTCCCGGATCAGGGATCGAACCTGTGTTCCCTGCATTAGCAGGCAGATTCTCAACCACTGCGCCACCAGGGAAGTCCCCAGAATTATCTTTTTAAAAAATGTGCATTAGTTGATTTTTGCTTCTGGTCATGACAGAGTGGTTCGTATCAGTCTAGGATCCTTTAGAGAACAATGTAAAAGATTCCCCCCCACCCCACACACACACTCACAGCTGCTTTAAGGCTTTAGAGAGTAGCCAAAGTGGGCAGAACTTAAGTAACCAGGATCCTGTACAGAAGGAAAACCCTTTGAAGTGAGGGGGATCATCTCCACTGCTTTCCTTAGGAAATTCCTTACAGTAATTTGCTGATTTGCTTGGGAGGCATTGAGGCTGAGCAGAAAATGGTGGCCTAAAGTTTTGGCATTATCACAAGGCTCAGGAGCTCAGGATCTGACAAGAAAGAGGGACCTGAGAAACACTTTAGGGTTTCAGCTGAGACCCCTGAAGGGCTATGATCTAGGAGCAAAGGCAATCCAGAAACATACCAGCCCATACAAAGCCAGAAACGTCTCAATTCCTGATTGTATTAAATGATTTAACCCTACCCTAACTGCCTGGAAACAACAACAAAAAACACACAACAACAACAACAAAACCACCCCCCCAAAACAAAAGAAAAAAACCAGAAATTTCCATCTCTTCTGGAGAAATAACATAATCCAGAGCCTCTATGGTTTTTCATTCTACACAGCATCCAACATTTAACAAAAGTTAACAGATATACTAAGAGACAAGACCAAATGAACAAAAACCAAGAGAAAAAAATAAATAGTAGACCTGAAGGAGAAAAAGATATTGGTATTATTGTACATGGACTCTAATACATTCAAGAAAGTAGATGGAGAACTAGAAACAATTTTTTTAAAAGAACCAAGTGGAAACTCTAGAATTGAAAAATACAATTACTTAAAAACAGAAAAAAAAAACCCAAACCCAAAACCAAACCAAAACAAAAAAACTCTATAGATGGGTTTAACAGCAGTTTTTTGTTTGTTTGTTTGTTTTGGGGCCACACTGGGAGGCTTGTGGGATCTTAGTTCCCTGACCAGGGACTGAACCCGGTCCACAGCAGTGAAAGTGCCGAGTCCTAACCACTGGACCGACTGCCAGGGAATTCCCAACAGCCGGTTAGATACAACAGAAGACAGGATTAGTAAACTGAAAGACAGGTGGGTAGAAAATATTCAGTCTGAAGCACGGGAGTAGGAAAAAAAAAGATGGAAAATACAGAAAAGAGCATAAGAGAGTATGGAATATGATGTAAAGGTCTAAATACATTTAACTGGACTCAAGGAGAGTGAGTGAGTCACTCTGAAGCAATAGGTGAAGAGTTACTGATTACAAATTTTACAGTATTAGTGAAAGACATTAAAACACAGATTCAAGAAACTCTACAAATCTGAAGCAAAATAAATACAAAAAATCCCTACCTGGGCAAACTGTAGTAAAACTTCTGAAAACCAAAGTCAAAGATTATTTTTAAAAATTGACTGAGGGCTTCCCTGGTGGCACAGTGGTTAGGAATCCACCTGCTAATGCAGGGGACACGGGTTTGAGCCCTGGCCCGGGAAGACCCCACATGCTGCTGAGCAACTAAGCCCATGCGCCACAACTACTGAGCCTGCACTCTAGAGCCCGTGAGCCACAACTACTGAAGCCCATGTGCCTAGAGCCTGTGCTCTGCAACAAGAGAAGCCACGGCAATGAGAAGCCCACGAACCACATTGAAGAGTGGCCCCTGCTCGCCGCAACTAGAGAAAGCCCGTGCACAGCAATGAAGACCCAACGCTGCCAAAAAAAAAAAAAAAATTAAAAAACGACCTTAATTAATTAAAAAAAAAAATGAAGGTAGAACAAAGAGGTTTACAAACGAAAACAGAGACTTCATTGCCGAGAGAGTGGAACTAAAAGTACTACTAAAGAACATTCTTTAGGCAGAATGAAAGTGACCCCAATGGAAGCAAAGGCATGCAGGAATGAATGAATGACAAGAGGTAAATGTGTGGGAAAAATACATGAATATTGACTGTATAGAATAATAATATTGATAATATCTTAAGTTTAAAAATGCATGAAAAATTAAAATACTTGACAATAATAGCCAAAAAGCAGGAGGAGGATATATGGAGTTAAATCAATCCTAAGATTCTTGCATTAGCTGGGTAGTGGGATTGCTTGATAACCATTAAAATAATAGTGAAAGAGTGTATAATTTGAATAATGGGAGAGGCAATAATTTAAAACTAATTCAAAAGAAGGTAAGAAAGGTTTAAAATAGGGACATTTCTTAAAAATGTCTTTGACTAATTATATTTCTTCTGCTATGAGCTTACCTGTATACTATTCGGATGCTTTCCTTCTGCTATTGATTTTAGATGTATTTAAATATAGGTAAGTAGAAATATGTCCATGTGAATGTTGCAAATACTTTCTTTTTTTTTTTGCAAATACTTTCTTAAAGGGATCAGTTTTAAATCTTTATACCTTGGTTGTAACACTAAGGGCCTGCTTTCACCACTTGCTTTGATGTTAGTGAAAAGAGAAATGGTCAAGTCTTAGGCTCTACACCCCTAATCAATTGAACTAACTGAGGTCAAGGGAGCAAGCAAACATGAGGCGCTGCATTCTTGTCATTTAGAGAGTATGGAGTTATCTGAACCAGTGATAGGAATAACGAATGGTGAATGTTGAAGTCTAAAGAAGGAAGAGGAAGGAAGGAAGAACCGGGCTGGGAAAAGCCACAAAAATCCCCAAGAGAAGGCTCAGCCGCTGCACACAAGTAGCTGCCGCTTTGGGAGGGGATGCCTGGAGCAGAGACGTGTGATGCATAGCTAATCAAGACCAGCAGGTGGCGCTCTAAAGCCGTCCGATTGCTCTTCGGACCCCTAATTTTTGGCTCTGTGATTCCTCTAGAGCAGCGGTCCCCAACCTTTTTGGCACCAGGGATGGGTTTCTGTGGAAGACAATTTTTCCACGGACGGGGGTGGGGGTGGGGGCGTGGTTCAGGCGGTAATGCGAGCCACGGGGAGAGAGGAGCAGCAGTTGACGCTTCGCGGGCTCGCCCGCCGCTCACTGCTCACCTCCTGCTGTGCGGCCCTGTTCCTAACAGGCTGCGGACCGGTACCGTCCACGGCCTGGGGGTTGGGGAGCCCTGCTCTAGAGGCAAAATCCCCAAGATCTAGAGCCCTGTGGGGTTCTTTTTCTATGCTTGCTTTGCCTGTGGGCGCCTGTATTGCATCATCTCTTCAATTCAGTGGCTCAAACCTTGATGAGCAAACCGATCACCTGGTTCTCTGGTGAAAATGCAAATTCTAAGTCTGTCGGACTGGGGTGGGGCCTGAGGTTCTGCGTTTCTAACTAGCTCCCTGGTGATGACTCACACTCAGTAGTTCCGAAACTTAGAACATGCTGACTCTAAGGTCCTTTCTCTGTGCGATGTGGGAGGTGGGAGAGTTTGCAGCTTCCTGGAGTAAAATCCCTGCAGTAAAATCTGAAATGTCTACAAGTTAAAGTTGGGCCAGTTGCGTGACCTCTTGGGGTCTCAGTTTTCTCATCTGTAAAATGGGAATGGTGACAGCCTTTACTTAGAGAGTTATTTGAAGGTTAAAGCAGGATATTGTATGGAAAACACCACAGTGCCTGGCGCCTAGTAAGCCTCAACAAGGCTTGGGGTTACACTATGAAAAGTATGGAGACGGCAGCCCTGGTGGGGTGGTACCTTGGAGGGAGCAAGAGGTGAGGGGCAATCCTTAAGAAGGTGCCATCTTAACTATCAAGATATCTGTCATCTGAAAAAAAGGGGACCTTTTTGTCTTCTGGCTGAGGACAGAGAGCCAGGAGGAGAGCAAGTCTCCTGATCAGGTTGTAAATAAGGCTGCTTTTGAAGGAGATTTAAGTAGGCTGCAGGCTACGCAGGCTTCCTTCGGGAGACGGGGGCGGGATGGGAAGCAGTATTTCCAGGCAGCTGGAGCTGCAGCTTTCATCACACTCCCCCATTTCACATCTTTAAGGGCTTTAGGGGTTGTGAGAAGATCTAAGAGGAGCCAGGGATTGCCCTGGTCCTGCCCTCCTGCAAGGCTCTGCCACAGCGTGCAAAACCATTGCTATGGCGACCTCAGCCCAGATGCCTGAGTTTACCGAAACGCTTTAAATAGGGTGGTGTTTCCATAGCATCTTTTTTTTTTTTTGCCCCGAAGTTATGTATTTTAACAGCTTTACGTTTAATGTTCATACATAAAAAACTTTAAGTGCTTTCCTCCAATTAAAAAATCTAAAGAATTCAAAAATAAGGCATTCAATATTTGAAAAAAGTACAGATTTACAAAACGTGCCTATTCTGTCATGAAAACCCCGCACTAACATTATACACTTGGAAAAACTACAAGCAGGATATATTACACATTTATGTAAGCAACAAATTAGTTCGCACCATGCAATAAAAAGTACATTAATCAAGATACACTAGCTTTTGTAGGTTCTAAACTGAAGGACCTTTTTTTTCTGCAGAATCCTTAAAACCTGTGGCACTTAAAATTTGTTAGCCTTTCTACTGCGAGGTAAATTATACACAACAATGATGAAAAAGATTAACAGCCCAGTTGTGTATTATGAATCATTCCAGCTTTGTTCAATAATGGCCGAAACTCTTTTCTCATATCCTCGTTTGTTTTCCTGATAAAGCTGTGTTGCCTGGCTATTGGCTGGACTATTTGGATTCAGTTCATCCAGCAGGGACTGAATTGATGTTAAGAGAGAAGATACTTCATATATTGGACTCCATTGATCCTGAAGGATATCTAAACATATGCTACCATCAGCATACACATTCGGATGAAACATTTTGGATAAAAAACCTAACAGCTGGCAGTATATTTGGATACTCTTCAGAAAATTCTATTACCGGTTTAAAAGTACCATCTTCAAAGGATGTCCCTTCTGGTCCAAATATAACTGCATTCCAGTGCATGATGTTGTTTCCAGATGGTGCGCCACTGACAGCCACAGGTGGGTCCTCTTGCAATCACTTGAAATCCCGCATGAGCCTCCTCCAGGGCGGGTCGGCATGCTGCCCCGCAGTCAGTCGGAAAGCTCCATAGCATCTTAAAGGTCCATGAACATTTATGGACTAACTTCCAGTGCTCTGCTGGATGCTCCTGGGGATACAGAGACAACTCCATGCAGCCCTTTCCCTCTCTGGGTGACCTTTGGGGAGAAAAACATCACCACGGGAAGGAATTACCAGTGAACGGCCTCAGTAGCAGTTCTTAGCAATGGTGCTTGTCCCACGTGGTGGGACTTAATGACACACGGGACCTGCAGCCGCTGGGGAGGTGAGAGGTGTTTGGGGTGACTCTTCAGACCAGGGTGGTCTGACCTGACAAAGACTTAAGGAGTGGGTCAGATTTGGAGAGGCAGAAGGGAGGGGGGACGCCACAACCCGCTAAAGGGACTAATTGGATGCATATGAAGCCAATTACACACGTTATCTCATTTAAGCCCAAACAATACTGTGAGGTCAGTACGGCATTTCATTTTGGGAAAATGCAGAGACGCAGGGCAACCCGTTCAAGGTCTCGCCGCTAAAAGTGGTAGGCGGAGGCTGTCTGACTTCAAGTTCTTTCTTTTAAGTACCACATGTGTGCTCTGCCAGGCTCTGTGCATCTCTTCTTCCCCTCGCCTTTCCCCTCAAATACAGGGCCGGAGACATACACGCATATGGTGGACATGGGGAAGCTTGAAGTTCTGGCTAAAGAGTTAGGACTTGAATTTCTTTTTTTCCCTTCCCCAGCCCTGAAGTCTTGTTCAACAACAGCTGAGCGATGAGGCTGGCAGGGTTGCCTCACTTCTAGAAGGCCGGCCCCAGCCTTCCTGGCCTGAACCCACTTCCTGTCCTTGTGCCTCTTTTGTCAGAAGGTGATTCTCACGCTTCCTGTTGATTTCTACTTTGTTTCAGCGGCTTCAGCTCCGGCCGCTTTGTACTGCTGTTGATCTGATCAGCGAGGGCTGGGACACGGGACCAGGTACGTTGGGACGGTGGGGAGTGGGGGGTCAGCTTGGACGAGGTCTGGGCCAGGTGAGGGCCAGCTGGCAACATGCCAGAGTTGGGGTGGGGGGCTCCTGGTGGACCCTCTCTGTCCATGTGGTCGGGGGACTGTCAGAGGCTGAGGTCAGTTTGTGAAGTTGGCTGTGTCCCTGTGGGGGGGGTGATACCAGGGGTTGGCTTTGGTGGTTTGGTGGTTTCCTGAAATCGCATCACCTTGATTTGGTTGTGTATTACCCGAGCTGCCCAGGTAGCATTTTTCTGGGTTGCAGAGAGAGCCCCTTGGGTTCAGACAGGTTTATCTTTGGTTGACTGAGACACAGCTGGTGTGTTGCTTGCAATTTTGCCAAGCTGACCAAGTTGGGGCTTGTGATTAAGTCTTGGCTTCTTGCCTTACTTATGGGCAAGTCACTTTCCTCTGAACCTATTTTCTGGTCTACACGGTTGTAAAATGTCTCTGCTTTGTGGGATGTTTGTGATGCTTGAGCAGGACAATGATTGTGAAAGTGTTTTGTAAACTATAAGATGGCATTCTCAGGGTTTGAGGTTACTTTTATTTCATTTTCTTTGTTTTTAAAAATAAATTTGTTTATTTTTGGCTGCATTGGGTCTTCGTTGCTGCGCGGGCTTTCTCTAGTTGCGGCGAGTGGGGGCTATTCTTCGTTGCGGTGCGCGGGCTTCTCATTGCAGTGGCTTCTCTTGCTGCAGAGCACAGGCTCTAGGCGCGCGGGCTTCAGTAGTTGTGGCTTGCGGGCTCTAGAGCGCAGGCTCAGTAGTTGTGGCGCATGGGCTTAGTTGCTCCGTGGCATGTGGGATCTTCCCGGACCACGGCTCGAACCCGTGTCACCTGCGTTAGCAGGCAGATTCTAAACCACTGCGCCACCAGGGAAGTCCCAAGACATCTGGTCTGTTGAGAAAGACTCTCTAATCTCCTGCCTGGAGGGTAGAATCCAGGCTGCCAGCATTATTGGAGGGTCGGTGGGGGAGGGAATTTGGGGTCTCATCGTTTGATATGAAGCCTTTGAAGAATCCTCCCTCCCTTTAGCCCACTTCCCTTTCTAGTGTAGTGACAGCCTTGCCCTCTGGTGTGCCCAGTGTCCCTAGGTCTGGAGCTTCTCTGGTTTAGTTTCTCCAGAGGAGAAGCCTCCTCCTCCTGCCGGGCAGGGGCAGAGCTAGATGCCTTGGCTGGTCAGTTACTTGGGCTGTGAAGTCTGAGTGCTTTGTAAACACCCTGTGCTTTCAACAGCCCTTCCTGTTTTTGGCTCCACCCCACCATGTCTTCTGACATAGCTGGTACCTCCAATTCCTGGGCCTCTCTGCGGTTCAGGGGCGCACCCTGCTTGCTTCTGGTTGGCATTCAGTTTCCAGCCTTCTCTGATGCGGTCCATCAGCTGCCATTCACCATTCTGCTTTCTGTCTTCCAAGTCTGTTGACCTCTTGTCTGCTCTCCCGTAGTCTGTCCTGATGGGTTTCTACCTTTTAAAATTTGTCCTTTTTTTTTTTTTTTGCCGTACGCGGGCCTCTCACCGCTGTGGTGCTTGCTTCTGGTTGGCATTCAGTTTCCAGCCTTCTCTGATGCGGTCCATCAGCTGCCATTCACCATTCTGCTTTCTGTCTTCCAAGTCTGTTGACCTCTTGTCTGCTCTCCCGTAATCTGTCCTGATGGGTTTCTACCTTTTAAAATTTGTCCTTTTTTTTTTTTTTTTTTTTCTTTTTGCCGTACGCGGGCCTCTCACCGCTGTGGCCTCTCCCGTTGCGGAGCACAGGCTCCGGAC